>NC_085047.1:106437239-106745051 GCF_963662255.1 Cinclus cinclus
AATTAAATGCATGCAATATATTTGCTGTTCTTCCTGTCTTTCCTGTATTCAGTCCTGTCTTTCATTTATGACTTGCCTCTACATTTATGACAGACAAATACTTTGGTTTTGTTTTCCTTGACTTTTGTATTATGTGTGAACAATTTTATTTTCAGAGACTAAAGCATGAAATTGGCAAAAATAGTCTGTTTCTATTTATTTTGTTCTAATTAGTTAGGGGTGAGGAACTTTAAATTTTGTGTCCTGTGATCTCAGACCTGAGGAAGAGAAGCAGACAAGTTCCAGATGTTATTGAATGATAATCCTATTTTCATGCCACTTTAGACTTGTCTCTACTGAGACAAATTACTTCAAAATATAGAGTACTAAAACATGCTTAAATGTTTTAGGATTCTGCTCATGAAAAAATGTTCTGAGAGAATTCTCAGAAGAATTCTTATGTCCAGGACATGTCAAATTTGCATTGTTCCAGCTGCAAAAAATGAGATAAGTTTAAAAAGTATAAATATATTAAGATAACTTCAAGGCATGAGTCCAAAATCTGGTTATTAAACAGAAGAAATCACTCTAATTATAAAAACAGTCTGAGACTGTTTATCAATAGCTACCAAATTAAAGGAAGGAGAAAACCCACACCAACAAACAAGTAACCAAAACTTTTCTTAAAGGAGAGTTATTTAGACAATATGAATTTATGAGTGCTCTAGTTATTCCACATAAAATGTATCACTGTTTTGTTTTGTTTTGTTTTAATTTCTATTTTTAATTTGCATTTTGTTATCAGTTTTCTTTGGCAATACAGCTTTCCAAGCTGCACAGTTGCAAAGTAAAAAAGATTTAAATTTCTAAAAAAATGCAAAATTTTCTCCTCCACACGAATTAGCAGAGCTCTCTAGCACACACTGGTCTTATTACCCTGCTACAGCAGAAATTTGGTCTTGCTGGACACACTCTGTGGGAGTGTGAGCACCTCATCTTATTCATGTAAGGTATTTTTTGTCTTAAAATTGTGTTCATAGGAATATCAGAGAATACGACGTATAAACTCTATAAATTATATGTATGTGATGGTATCCATATCCTCCTAATTCCAAGCCCAGTCTAAGGAAATCATAAATAACATTTCCAATGTATCATCAATATATGTGTGATAATAACATTTCCATGTGAGAAATGTAAAATATTGCACTATTGTTTCTATAGGTCCAGGGTGAATTCTTGATTAAGAAAATGGAATAAGCATGCTGCATTCAAATGCAATGCATAGAATAGTCTTGTTATGGTAAAAATCTAATTACTTAAATCTCAGAATTTTCATATTTCTTCCTTCTATAGAAAACATGATATATTCCCTGTCAAAATGTATTTGGTATCAAATTTCATATAAGTGGTATTTGATACTATTAAAGTACTGCCTGCTTGAATCTGGGTCTAAGTGTGAAGAAAATATTCTTGATTTTGTTATTAGTCTTGATTTTCCTGGGTTTTTTTAAGAAAACTTTCTTATACAATTTGAGTTGATCCTGGCTATTGTTCTTGCAATTGTCTTTCAACCTGAGATGGTAGAAGAATTGTTTTCATAGTTTTAATTTTATTATAGTTTCACATGACCGTGTCTCTCCATTATTCTTTACCTCTTTAGGTTGGCTTTGTGTTTTTTTCAGGCAGGAGCATGTATGCCATCCCTTTTCCACTTTTTTGCAGGCTGTCATAGTATAAATGCGTAAATGCAATCTCCACCTTTTGTGGTAAGTCACAGTTTTTATCCTGGTTATCTCCTAGGAACAAGGTGTGTCATTAAAGTATAGGAACATTTACTGGTGCTGAGTTCTGATAGTAGTGTTTGCAAGCTGAAAGACATCAGTATATTTTTTGTGCAAAATGTATTTTCTCAGGCTATGAAATTGTGATAGAATATCCATGTATTGTGTACAGAACAGGACAAAACCCAATAATGTCTGATGAACACTTAGATCTGGTAGGAACTGAGAGAAACCTTCTGAAAAATATAGGTTGGTCCAAATGGCAATGCTTTCTTATTGTTAGTTATTTCCGTGCTATTTTGGTGTATTGCAGTGTAGGACAATACCACTGAGGAATATTTGATTGTAAAAAGGAAATCAGAAATCTATGCAGATGAGGTCTCTAACCTCTTAATCATTGTAGAATTGCGACAGTGTAATAGGCACAGTTGAGTATGTGTGTGTGAATTTATAACAGTATAATCTTTTTTGAAGTGCAGAGCAATCTATTCTCTAAGACTAATTTAGGAAAATTTTGTGCAAATGCACGTAGCAGCTTCCAAGCATTTCCATCATGACTAAAATGAAACAAAGAAACACTTTTATTGTGAATCCAATGAATCAAGCTTTTGTCAGTAAAACTATATTAGGATTAAAATATTTTTTTAGTAAAGGCAAGAATCATTGATCTCCTACATATATATATATTTTTTTCTTTTAACTTGATTTTGTGTAACTTTCTGTTTTTGTCTTTCCACTAAATTTACATTGGTCAGGTCCACAAAAGAACTCCATGATTTAAGAAGAAAACTGTGATTTGGCTTAATTGATAGGGTCAGAATTTTCATAAAGAATTAAGCATTTTCTGTTCCTTCCAATTTACTTTTTCTAGTCTGCATCAAGACATTTGTTCATACACAAATTAAAAAATTGAAAGGACCTAATAACTGATGATATATAATATGTCAGCTCCATTCTTCAACTTGTCACACTGGCCTGCCAGTCTTTGTGTTGAACTTTCCTAAGTACTATTAAGTGAACTACAGCATTTTTTGAAAAAGATTATATGTCTTAAACTAGTTCTACCAAACTATGCATTGATTTTGCTCAGTTGTTTAGCCATAATCATCTTCAAAACCTTGGGGATTTTTTTTTTTGTTTGTGGGGTTTTGTTGTTGTTGTTTTCTTTCTTTTGTATTTGTTGGTTTGGTTTCTGTTTTTTGGTGGATTCTTTTGCTAACTTGATCTTTTATTTGGTATCTTTTTTCTTTGGGACAGAGAATCTGACTGACAAGTGTTTTCTCAATTCCTGTAGGGATTGATTTGCTATGAATACTGCAGGAAAATACAACTTTGCCAGTTTTATTTATTAAAATTTAGAGATTAAAACACACATGATGAGTTTTTCATAAATTACTCAAACTAAAGGAAACTTCCCTATTTAATTATATAACTATAAAGATTATTACAGTTTAGCTCTGGTTCTGAATGTGCAGTCATTTTTATTGGCCTTTTTCCAGCATTCTCAAATCACATAAGGCTGTCTTGTCAAAGAGAAGATGGCAATGTCAGTGCCTTGATCAGAGTTTCCATTAGTTCATCCAAACAAATGTAAATTAATGTTATTATTTGGTGCACCTCAGTGTATTCTATACCTGAAGTTCATACTGAAAGAGAAATATTCTTTTTATCCTGCTGAGTCCTTCAATCTCTTACTCTCATCTGTTATGATTTCCATATCATTCTTAATATTGATTAAGTCTCCTGGAAGGATTTGCTCTTTTCTAAAACATCAACATGAAGCTTTTGTTTCTTTTGTACATCCTGAGATGCATGTCCTGATGTGTCTGTTTCAATGAATATTTTAAGTAGGAAACAGGTGAGAAAGTTGAGGTGCTACAATGGAAACTGATTATAAACAAACTGAAACAACCCACGTCTTTCATCACTTTCATGCTGCATAACTACAGAAGTACTGTATTCTTCCACGTGGCAATTTTCTTCACATTCAGCAGGAAATTCATGGTTACTCAAGAATAAAGCAAAACTTTACATTTAGACAGAAGATATAAATCCATCAGTTCTGACAACTAAAATAGGTCTTTAAAATAAAGAAATTAAGAAATTTTAAACATACATTTGAGTAATTTTAAAATAATCGACTGATGTTCATATGGTTCATAAAAACCCATTCAATGCATAATGACTTCTGAGGGAAGAGATCATGTTTGTTTCCATTTTATATGGATTGCAAATATACTCAGTAGTTATGTTTAAAGAAAAATAAACATATTAAGAGAGAATTTGTTTTAAAATCACATATCAGTAGTTTCAGTCCTACTCAAACCAAGCATTTAAAAGAAATCTGTGTGAGAAAAATTCTGCCTGGTAGAATCTTTGCTTAGCTCCTCATTCATAAATTGAATGTATAAATTAATACATTCATTTATACATGAATGCATAAATAAATACATTCATAAACTGAATGTATAAATATTGGTTCTTAGGAAAAAAAAGTCAATAAAATAGAAAAAATAGCAAAGACCTATGGCCTCCCAATTGTGTCTAAGCTATTTAGGTTTTCTTAAAATATTATGTTCTACAGTTATCAAAAAAAAAAAGCTACAATAAACATTAAACTATTTGTCAATAGCAATTTCCCCAGGATGAAAGGACAAAAGTTCTTTTAGTTTAAATAAAATTAGTCTCACTGTCTCAAATGCAGAGTCACTGCTACAGCTGATGTCCAGTTATTAACATGACAGAGTCTGGGATCCTGCTATGCTCCAGCCCACATCAGATTTTTCCAGTCACATTGCCTGGAATCTTTCTCATACTCCCACTTTCCTCATGACTAATATGAATACTGGGCTGTTCAGCATCCCCATCTCCTTCCTTTCATGGATAGAACTGCTCAGGAACTACGAAAGAAAGTCATAAAGCAGATATTAGTAGAATTCTACTTGAAAATTGAAAAAAGACATGGATTAGATTAAGTGGGGAAAAGGTCTAAAGTATAATATATATATATATATATATATATATGTATATATATATATATGTATATATATATAAATTCTGCCCTGCAATGTTACCATGAGAAAGGAAAATTAAGAAATTTCCTGATTAAAAAAAGAGAAAAAAGCGATTCTGGGACATTTGTTTATGTGCCCTTCATAGTTGTGGATTTAGTCCATGTTGTGATTACAGAGAGATGATGCAGTTGTCAGCCTTATATGCTGTATCTTAGGATACACTGTGTGATTGTATTGCATGTTTGTTTATTTATGGCATCAGAGGTTCAAACATACATAGAATGAAAATCTAAGTGGAAATACAGAGTCACTCCTCTTGTCCATAATGTCATGAACTATGCAAACTTACTTTGCAAATTAAAAAATTTGTTGAGGGCAGAGGTGTTGGCTGGTTTTTTGTTGTTTGTTTGTTTTTTAACTGAACTACTTGCAAATGCATAATTCAGGGCATCCTGTCTTCTTTGAAAAAAAACACCAAAACCTAATAAATTTAAAACTATGCTTTGTGTTCTTTGATTCCTGAGAGTTTATATAAATCTTGATACTGTGCTTGATAATTATAATTTTATCAGACAGTTTGTACCAGTATAATGTATTTCTCATTTAGAAATGAATTAATAGCTTGTTGTCATTACAAAGAGAAGGTACAACATTTTATTTGGATTCATTTATCTTCACAGATGATTAACACAGAAGCTAGAATGTGGGTAGTCATTGATACTGCTATGGGGGTTGCATACTCATTATCTCAGCATATTTCTATCAATACCTTAATGAAGGACCCTGCAGGACACACCACACTGCTGGTTTTGGTACACACTCTGATTTTTTTAGCTTCAGACTGCAACGCTGAATGTAATCAAAGTGCCACTTCATCTCTAGGTACCAGTGAATAATACAGGTTAGCATACTTTAAATTTTGCCTACTTTTAGGAGCTAATAAATAGTGGACAACCACCCATGTGGTGCTGTCAGCCCCATAGTGTATTCCTACATTCTGAAAATAAATCTAGTTTAAGTTTGAGTCTTTTGGAAATATGAAGATGGAGATTTCCTTGAACTTTGAGCATCTTCAGAAACAGAAAACACAAGTCCTTGTGGTTTCAGTCAGTTCATTGGAATGGAAAGTTCCCACTAAATTTTCTTTTTCCACAGTTTAACAAACTGTGCTGAGGTGCAGATCCACCAGATGAGTGCCATAATCTGTCACCAGTAGGGAGATTTTACACTGTGAAATAATTTTGTTTGAAAACAAACATTTCTTTGATGTTTTCATATGCTCCCTGTGTTCCCATGACTTCTGCCCTAGTTTGAAAGGCAGGTATTTGCTAAGAAAGGCAGGAGCCTTCCTTTGAACTGAAAAATGTGATCCCTTCTTCTTACAGATTATTATGATTTTGGAATTAAGGGAGCTCTCAGGCAAAGATATGGGGATAGGAATAACAGTTCTTTACTAGTATATCTAACAAGACAAACAAGAACAACAACAGCTATGAAATTACCCCCAAACAGAACAGTAACTCAGTCCCAGTGTTTTTTGGCTGCAGGCACCTTTTCCCTGAGCTGCAGTTCCCGGTGCTGGGGGCGGGCGGGTCCCGCAGAGCCGCAGGAGGGCTGGGGGTGATGGCAGAGCTGTCCCAGGGGGAGAGAGAGATGGAGAGAGAGCTCTCTGCTCACGGTGTGGGTCCTGGTGCTCAGCAGAGTGCTGGATGGTGGCAGGTTACAGTGAGAAGGCAGCAGGGCAGGGTCTGACAGCAGTGAGGATGGCTCCCGACGCTGGGATGGCAGGAATGGGGCTGAGGCAGCGATCGTCCTTCTTGTCCGAACTCCGCGGGGGAAATGGGGAGAGCCAGAGCCTTCCATCTGCTCTTCTGGGTGTTTGGATATCGAGGGGTTTCCCTCCTCTCTCCCCTCCCCCTTGTCACCAGGGCCCAGTCAACAGGTATCTTAGCATGACAATGGGGAAAATTCCACAGAGGGAAAAGGGAAAGGACCAACCCCCAACAGACTTCACAAATGTTATTTCTCTAAAAAGAGTTCATACTGGCTAAATAAATATCATACTGATTAGAAATTAAGTACATCTTCTTTACTGTGGAGGAGATCCCTGTCTCTCCTCACCCAACATTTTTCCTTTTATGTCCTCAGCTGTGCTCCAGTAGGGTTTAGAAGGTTCTATGGACTGAGAGGGAGTCCTCTCAGTCTTTGATTTTCTCTCTCCACAGTTCCTTTCAGCCTCTTCTGCTCCTCTCTGTACTGCAGTAGGTTCTTGAAATTTGAAGTAAAGTTATTTTAAAACATCCCAGAAAATGATATCCACCAAAATGCACCCGTTGTGTGTGCAATATGACACTTCTTGGTAACAACTTCGTTAGCTGTAGCAGAAAAACACTATTAAACTATGGGGTTTTTTTCCCCCATGTATTTCCTTTCTGGTCTTTCAGACCTTTGACTCTGCAGGTCTTGCAGCTTCTTTCACCTGAATGCAAAGCTGTGATGAACTTTGAGCTGCACTTAAGCATCCTGGTGGTGTAGTTGACATCAGGGATGAAGCAAAGAAAGAAGGCAGTACTAGCTTTGCTTAAAAGTAGCACATCGTAGTAAAGTTGATTACTGTTCAACATGGCTGTGGGATTTTATAAATGAAGTAGAAATACAACTTGAAATGGATGGGGGGTTTTATTCATTCTTCAAAAAAGATTATCCAGATATTATATCCTGCAATACTTGCTGAAGGTTGTTTTATGGTAGATGAGCTGGGGAGCTTTACAACATAGTTTTAATATAGATAAACTACAATTAAAAATTTTACTATGAAAATAGCTCATTATGTGGTAAACTTTTGCCATACTACCACCATCAATTGCTAGCATAAAATTTTATTGTTTAGCTGCAGCAAGAGAAGAGAGCTGTACAAGCATGATGTCCTTAGTTTATCACTTCCACTTTTGAAATTAGTCATTCTTTTCCCCTGAATTCCTCTGCAAGACTTCAGCAAGAGAGGACTGTAGGAACAAGCTACAGATGCATAAAAAGGCTGGAGAGAACTAATTGCATTTATAAAATTCTATTACATAGTTTTTGTAAAAATTTGTTATACTGCAGTGAATTCAGAAATTAAAATTAGAGTTATGTTTTGGTTTGCAAAATGAAATATAAATCCATGGAGCAAAGTAACATGCATAAATATATAGACATGCACACATAGTGATTACTTCAATGTACCATCATACTTGAGAGAATTTTCTGTTGCTTTCATAGCAATTGTTCTAGGCAGGCTCATTCTTTTTCTCATTTGCATACAGATGAGAAAAAAAAAAACCCCAAATGTAAAATGGTACAAAATTCCATGGGATCATCATAGGCAAAGCTCTAAAAAATGTGTCATAGTAGCTGAATAAAGTCATGACTTGCATGTCCCCTGGTTCCTCTCCTGTACTGCAGATGTGCTGTAAGTCTGCATATAAATTATAACAAGGTCCAAGTATGATCGGGTCATATGTAAAGTAAAATTGGTTGCCTAAACTCAGCCCACATTTGTAAGGTCTATTTGAGATTTTTAAATTATGGCATGAATTAATATCCATTATGTGAGTCTCAGAGGGCATTCAGTTTTAGGAGTCCTTAAAAAATAAAGACATTTTCTGCCATCTCACTGTGTTTTCTCTTTGTTTATTTTTCATCTTTAATGTTTCCAACACTCACTTTAGAGCCATGCAGCTTATTCATTCTAAGGCTTTGTGCTGATGGCGGTGCTTATGTTTCTGACTTACATTTTCTCTTCTCTTCATTGATTCATGGTGAGTAAAATGGTGAAATTAACAACATAATACAGAACAATATTAATGAGATTTTTGTTAATCAATTTGTTGACTGTAAAGTCAATGTAGGTTTGTTTTTTTTTAGTATCTGTCTTCAATTACTAAAGGATTGGAATTAATTATACTTGCTTAAGAGGTGTAAACAAAACAAAAACTGCACTCAATGAACTCCTGAATGAAAAAAAAAAATCAGACACAAATGACAGGTAAAAGTAATATTGCCATGATATGTGTCTCTCAGGCAGACATCATTCCTCTGTCAGTAGAACTGCTGCATAGAATTTCTTCTGTTACTTTTCTAATGACTTTGCAGAGTTACATTTATGCAAGAACAGCTGTCACTGACAAACAACCAACAGGACACTGGTACTGCTGAAATACCTGCCTTGAGATTAACGTCACAAGTAGCTATCCTGTGTCTCAGACTATAATTTCATATTTGGAATCAATAGTTCCAGTCTAAGTAGAGCAGCAAAAGCACCAGAGAGCTAGAAATACAATTTAGAAATTACTGTGTTTTTTTTACAAAATTTCCACAAGATGAATACTTCAGTTTAAAAATACTTCCTCTGATTTATTGAGAATTTGGTATGGGAGGCAATTGCCTCTATGAGACATAAACTGACAATTTATATAGGTTTTTAGCAAACTCAGTACATGCTTCATGACACAAACTCCTATCACTGTAAGCAGTAAGAAACAAAATATTAATTTGTCATAGCTGTAAACGTGGATTGATATCCTTTATGAAAATCTAAAAATATGATTGATGTTTCTTGTACTAATATTGTTCAGTTGAACTCTGAGGGCAATGCTCATGAGTAGAAATGGTTTTCAAAATAGGGTTAAAATTTAAAAACAATATAGTAAAAGTTTTGGTTTGGTGGGGGAATTTGGTGGATTTAGATAGCTTAATCTCTACACAGAAAGTCCCACAGTGACAGGAACTTTATTGACTACAACTGTTTGGTGTATGCGATGACAGTCAAAAAATACCCTGATTTGTTTGGGTTGGACAAAAGCTTGCATACCAACCCATCTTTGTACACTCTGTCTAGTCACACACAGTCCTGTGCCTTTACCTGGGTTAGACAACTCTGACAGTGGCATCCCAATAAGTGCAAAACATCTGATTTATCAAATACTTCAGTACGTGTGTCTCACCTTAGTTCAGTTAACACAAATCATGTGGTCAAAGATGGTTTCACACTTTCAGGAGTGTAGTAGCAGTGATATTTTATTAAGAGAAAAGATGCCAGTGAATTAAAATTGATTACATTGATAATTACAGCAAAAATAATTAATAACTCATGGCTTTATGATTATTGGAGCATGTGTGATCTGCAGGACTGAATTTAGAACCAGGATTTGGTCTTTTATCTATAATCATTGTTAGACATGATATGACTTACTGAATGAATTACCCTGCAAATAGGTCTAACTGCATCTTTGCTCTTATTAATAGCATTAAAATAAAATTCAAAATGTCATCGCAATTTCAGCCTTTTAGAGCACATAGTAGAGAAGGATCTTACTCCCCTTCAAAAATGTCTATTACAACAACCTGATTAAACAAATGTCCTGGGAAAAGCATAATTAGGTTTGTGAACAGAACAGGTTTCACTGGTTTTCAGAGGGACATCAACTTTCTGTCATTCCTCTATTGCAAATCAGAAAATAAACCCACTAAGTATTTTTAAACATAGGAAAACATGCATACATGTGTACTTTAAGTATTCCATAACACAATAATACAATTATGCTGGCAATTGGCTCTTTTATAGCACTTAAAAATACTTCAGAATCATTAGGTAATTAGTAGAGTAATTACAAAGAACAATAGTACACAAACACATTGAGAGTGTGTTGAACCACTCAGGGATAATTTGCTTTTCAGCACAAATATATATTTACTTCAGAGTGTATGCTCTGATAAATCCTCCCATACTTAATCATTTTACTGGGGTCCAGTCATTTCTGAAAATAAATTATCTTCTGTTTGTGTGTATGTAACTTCTCCCCAAATTAAAGAAAGCTCTTTGTTTTTGTTAACCTCCATCTTTCATGTGTACCTTTCTGAGTCAGCTTGTATGGATTGTGGACCCATAATTTGAATGACCCGAGAAGGAAGGACTCTTAGGGGCCAGGTTTCATTTCTGTTAGCAGAGGTGTTGAGAAGAAGGCACCTTACTAACTTTGGGCTTTGCACTGGCAGTTCTGCTCAGGCTGTAGCTGATTTGAGCAGCTGATTCAGCTGTTCCCACACCTGAAAATAGGCCCTAAGCACTGGCATCATGTTTGAGTGTCCATGCTAAGCACTGACCCTTCTTGCACAGTTAAATGCATACAAGACAAATGGATGGGGCAAGTTTAGAAGAAAAAAAAATGTTCAATATGTTTTGTCCAAAGTGAAAACAGCCCCTGGAAAAACATATTCTGAGGTGGACCAGGGTTTCTTGGGCAATCATGATTTGGCAGCTGGGAGACTTTTACTGGGGGGCCATGTGGCCACAAACTAGTTAATCCTCAAAGACTATTATGGAGAGAAAACTCTCTGGGTTTCTGACAGAAAATTATAAATGGTCATGTTTTTAAAAGCTTCTCATTTCTGCTTCCATATACCATAGTTAACGAATACACAAGGACCTTATTTATATTAGACTCCTGATGTTATGCAGAAATAGTTTTTTATAAGCAAAATGCAGAAAATTTCTAAATATAATTGCCACATGTGATAGTGTGACTTCAGCCTGTTACTCTTTAAATGACTCATAATTTCTTAATACTTCAGCATTTCACTGCACTTTTTACCATATCATTCTAGAGCATGAGTGTTCAACTGCTTCTCTAAAAAGTCATCAAACCTACATCAATGAAACGGCTCTTATTTTTAACCTGTATGAGGAACTTGAAGTACAGGAACAGAGCTGTTAAATGATTTTTCCGTTTATCAGCCCTTTTAACACTATTGACTTTGGAACAAAAAGAAAGAGTCTTTACTCATCCTCATTCTATAAGTCATCGCGTGTATAGAAGTCACCACTTTGGTGCTTTTCATGGAGTTCAGATACCATTCTGATTCAACAGAAATCTAAAATACTTGTTGGATTTTGAATGTTTATTGGATATTATTCTCAACCACCACTTTTGCATCATGGTTCTGGAAATACTTGAAGAACAAATTTCCCCTAACTGCTCAGTATAATGGAACAAGAAGTGCAACAGGGAAAAACTGAAAATATGAATAACTATTTTTTAATTCTATTCAGGTATTTGGAACCTTGAGTGGTCATTCAAGGGAACTTCCAAAAGTCTTTTCAATTCATTTGGGACAATAAGGCATTTAATGGTTATTTGACAAGATGGTCTGTAACAACTCCATGACACCAAAATTTTGATTGAATGTACTCATTTGGGCTAAAATGGAGTATATCTCATTTTAAAAATATATACTTGTAAGTATAGATAATGTTACATGGGATTTAAATGTAATGCATACAACACATTCCAGATACTTCACAAGAGCTGCATTATTATTATGGCTGTAAGTATGATAGACAGCAAATGCAAGGTTTGTTTTAGCAAAAATACTCAGGTTTATAAATAATAAATGTTCCTTTGCTGATTTTATAGAAAGATTACCTTTGTGAATTCCAAAATATATATTAGAGCAGCATATGGAGAAGAAAAGAATTTTTGAAAATGTATTTATGCCATACACACTGTCTGAAGTTAAATAGAGGCTGAGAGTCAGTCTGTTACTTTATTTGTGATAGCTGAAAGTCTGAAATTACTTCAAGAGGAAATGTTAAGTTATGAACTTCACAATTTACAGAGCTAACCAACTTTACATCAAATTATTCAAAGTTTCTTCTTTGCAATTGGCATCACATTAAGCAGCAAAGTGATGGGAATCCAAGTGTTTGCAGCAAAGACACACATCTTCATCCTATTTGGTTTGGTACTGAATGCCTAAATTAATTGTGATCAAAAAAACCCAAACAAACAAAAAAAACCCAAAAAACAAAAAACAACAACAAAAAAAACAAAAACAAAAACAAACACCAAAAAAACACCAAAAAAAACCAAAAAACAACCTCCTGGTATAATTGCTGACAAACAGTACAACCGTTTAAGTAATGTATAATTATAATGTATGTATAATGTATATGATATTAACGACTTGACGTTAACGAGGCCATTGGTGGGACATGGCTTTGAGTCAATTATTAATTCCTTCCTATTGTACTGAGAGAATAAATTTTCTAATTTTTTTGCAAAATATATATTTCTTGCAAAGAAGAATTAACCTAGCTACCTACTTTTTAATATTAAATATATGGATATAATTAATTTTGTAAGATACTTTCATGTTTTTTCTATATTTATAAGTATGCATATACACTTATAAATACATACATACATATGTATGTATCTATATATATATAGATAGATTTATAAAATTATATATATATACATACATACATACATTTATAAAATAATTGTTTGCTTAGAGCTGATTGACTTGGAATAAAAAAGAAAGTATAGAGTTGTTATTTTTAAATTCTCACCAGAAAACTCTTATAAGATCTCTGAAGCTTTTTGGTTACCATGGCAGTGGTTATCAGTTTGTCTTTAATATAGGTCATAGAAGTGTTACAAGTGCGTAAATTCAGTCTCCACGGTAAACTCAATCAAAACAAAATGCTCTTCTTTTAGATATTCTGAATCATTCCAAAAAGCTATATTCAAGACAGATTTCATTAACAAATGTATTTTTAATCTTTAGCAAAGATCAGAGGTTGCAACTAATTAGCAGATTAAATGAATGTGATCTCCATGTAGTATATGGCAGCAAATTTCAAAGCAGGAAATAAATTAAAATCAAGATATTTGTTATTGTTTTTATCCCAACCTCTTGATGAGCCAATGACAGCATAATTTTTTCTGGCCTTTTGATGAGAATATAATGATCTGAAGAACATCCCATCAAGTTAAAAACACTCAGTCTCATCTGTGTAACCTTCTTAAGTTTGATACAATGTGAATGTGATAAGAAGTTCACCTTCTATCTAAGACAGGAACTGACCATTCAGCCTGGTCAACAGGACACTTGAGGATGTGTGGCCAGCACCTTCGGGCAGACCTGCTGGAAGCTGGCAAGGTGGCTGATGCTTTCACTCACCCATGTGCAGCTCCTGGCTGGAAGGGCAGTGGGGCTTGGGTTGGACACCAGGGTACAGCTCCTGCCCCCAGACATCTATTGCATCACATAGGTATGAGTATGGAATCCTACAGAACTTGGAACAAGCTCCCTCAGCCCAGGGCATGCTTAATTCTTGTTTATGTAGGGTGACTGGGGTCAGTTTGTGGGGAGTGAACTCTCTAAGAGATTGCTGCTTTAGGGGCTTTACTCTCCTGGCCTTGAGAAGAGCAAGGTGCACCTCAGGCTGAGAGTTACTAGTTTTCAATTGCAAATAGCTCCCCACACTTCAATGTCTAAGATACTCCTGTCAGGTTTTTTAACCAGTGACATTCTCATAACTGTTAGCTGTAGTTCAGGCAGTAGTGAAGAATGTTGTGTCATCAGCTTACCATTAATTAAGCTGCAACTGGACACATCAGAGGCACTTGGCAACTGAGATGCCATTTTAGGATTATAGCATAGAGCTACAGTGTGCTTTTAGCTGAGCGAAATAGTGGGTTGTTTAATATTTGAATGACTTTTTTCAGATTCCTGGGGAAGGCCACTGTGATGAATCAGAACACATAATACTTTCAGCATTTATGATTTCAGGCTGATAGAGGTGTGACTCCATTTGTTGCTCTGTTTATTTCTGATTCATTTCATATATTATTTCAGAATTACAAGAGAGAGAAAGTTCTTTCTTTTCTACTAAAAGAACTCTTACTCTTTAGGAGCGTATTTATTTCATGGACTGGTGACTCACAGAGGAAAATTTGTAAAGAAATGTGTTGAAGAAGCCTTGTATCCCAACCTCAATTCTGTAATCTTTGGAAAGAAAAAATACATTTAAAAATATGCTTTATATAATTCACAAGGTCAGGAGGCTAACATAGCCCTTGCTTGGGACTTAATCCAGAGTAGTTACAGAGCTCCAAAATCTCTCTGGTCCTCAGTTCTTCAGAAAATGGGTTAGTTGAGTTACAGCAAACTACCTTTGCAAATGTGTTTTTGAATATATATGCATATACACACATATTACTACCTGTATACATGATCATATATACTGTGCAGTGGAAAAATCTTTATAGATTCCTGCTAAGCTTCTGACAGAGAGTCCCTGTCTATAGTGACTGCATTCCAGGATCTGTGGCTGATGGTAGAAAACCATGTATGCATTAGAATTCGTGTTTGACCATCTTTCAGAACCAGCCAGTGACCTATTTGTGAATACTCTTCCTTAAAATGTCCGATTCAAAAGCTGTTATGTGTGTGCCTCTTTACTATGGCATCTCATCTGTGCTTCCCCACCACTCCATGGAAAGTGTGCTGCCAGAACAGGTACTAAAAGTGTTGGTTTGGTTTGGTTTGGTTTGGTTTGGTTTGGTTTGGTTTGGTTTGGTTTGGTCTGAAGTATCATGCATGCTCAGTTAGGATCTCTTTAAAGCAAAACAGGGATTACATTCAAGCAATAGATCTCCAGAAGTCTACCTAATATATTTTGCCTGAAAAATATATGCTTCTGATTTTTTAATTACCTATAAAATATAAAAAAAATGCTGAAAGCACTCGTTCCCAAAACACTCGCTGCACACCAGTGAGGGACAGTTGTCCACATTAATGATTCACAGCTCCATTCCCTTATATAAGCACTTGGTTATTACACAAGAGATGAAAGTGTCTGAGGCTGTGTGCCCCAAGAATTCTTTGTGCACATGCCAATAACATTTTCCGTCACTGTCTTTACTATGAATATCGATGTTAAAATGGAATTGGGTGTTATGTGGAACAGGAAGCGCATTAGATTTTGATCCCCTTTGTTTGGTTTTCTGTTCTTTACTTGCTCTTACTTTTACATTTGCATTTGACATTTCTATCCATAATACCTATGAAATTAAGTTCAAAGTTTTAATGCTGACAAGCAGCACTCTGATAAGCTTTTGCATTTCAGTAAAAGATACAACATTAGACAGGAGGTTTTTGCCTTTCCCCCTCCCCCCAAGAAGAAAAGACTAAAGTCAAAAGTGGCTGTTTTGTCTCTCTTCTCTGAGCAACAGAAGAAATGAAACCTCATATTCGAGATTCTAACCTGTCTACTTAGAAGGAGAGGTTAATCTGATCATATTCGTTGTACCAAAAATTTGTTTGGAGAGTATTTCTTTGTGCTTAGATTAATGGTCTCATAAAGTTAGAGAGATCACATCTTCAATTGCTGGTTGACTTGAAATTGTAAACAAACATGCACGCTTAAGGTACATTCTTGTGAATGATGAGATTAATAAAGTATATATGACTAGGGAAAGACTGCAAGTATAGAAAGACTGCAAGTGGTTTTAATTCAAATAAATAAAGTTTTGACTAGTTCCCCTTGCAGTACTTCCAGATGAGCCTAATTCTTTGGATATCACATGAAGAATTTGAATAGATAACTTAATCAATTTAGTTTTATTCTGATGTTCCTGTATTGCTCACGAACTTGCTCTTGCTTACACAGCCCTATAATATTTGCTACACATATTTGTGAATGGTAAGTGCATTGACACCAATCACTCTTTGTCCCACGTGTCTAAGCAACACAAGATAAATAATTTCAAAATACAAATAAGATTTTATAAGTCATGCATGGACTGAGGATAATTTTTAGATGAAACAAAAAATATAGATCCTTATGCAGAAGAATATAAGTTGTGGAAAAAAGTGATTTTTTTTTTTTGTGGAAGCAATGCATTCAGATGTCATTGCCCATTTTTATAAGATTGAATAATTTTCCTGATTATAACTTAATTTGGAGGAAAGTACATTAGGAGGTAGAAGACTAGTATTAGTTGCAATGTGTCTGCCTATGAATAAATAAATAAATAAATCAATCATTAAAAAATTAGATACTTATATTAGTTTGATGGCAACTTGGTCCTGTTTCAGAAAAGTAAGTGTAAACAAAAGTCCCAGTTTAATTTTGCTGCTGAAATAGCCTTTTCCTTTATGTGAAAATTCCTAGGGGGAATATATGGTCAATAGCTGGGAAATTTTAAAATGTTTGAGGTTTAATATATTTTGCTGTTTGGTTCACGAGATAAAGAATTTTATGTCTTAAATGCTAAATAGATTTAGGTTTCAAGCTAGAGAGGTATTTCAGATAGTAATGGATTATTTTTCTAAAGGATACAGGATTTCATAGGAAGGCAGGTGGTGTTCAATATATTCATCAAATGTCTGAAAAGAAAGGTGAAGTAGGATGTGAAACAGATGAAACAATGACACAGGTCACTGTCTGAGATAGGTTATTCAAGGTAATAGAATTATAATTCAGTAAATTGTGGATTTTCTAATTTGATTCGTAAATTCTCTAATTGCATTCTTTTTCTTCTCTTCTGCTTATTTGTTAGGATACTTTGTAATTCCAAATATCCATACTGTGCTTGGGTACAGAATACTTGAAGACAACACTTTTCACCTAGTTTAAAGACATATTTCACCTCTACATGTAGTTAACAAGAGAGAAACCATATTTTTTCAATACACACCTACATCACAGCATTTTTTGCTAGCATCTTATAATGACATCTTTAAAACGTGTATTATTTGGCTATTTATTAATAAACAAAAAGGAAAGAAAACCAAGAAATGTAACCATCTCAGAAGAAATTCGTTGTTTACTACAGAGTTGGAAAAATCTATTACAAATAGCCATTCTTTAGTAGGGATTAATTATCAATTTCATAATGGTTTCTTTTATTCCCCCCATAAGTATCTTTGGCATATTTAATAGGTTTGGTAGGGTGTTTTTTGTGGTTAATTCACTATGTGAACCAAGAACATTTTGTATTTTAATTTTCCACATTCTTTTTGAACAAGAGCCATCATAATCTTCATTTTCATTCCACTTCCTTCTTCAGACACAGGATGTACAAAAAACCCTCATTTTCCTGAAAATCTCCTCTAAGATTTCTCTTCATCTCTATGCTATTCCCCCCCACCCCTCCCCAAATACTGCTTGACAAGGTGCTAGCAGCAAAAGTTAAAGTTACTGATTACATTTCATTCTCTGCAGCTCTAGTGTGTTGCAGTGCAGGTGAGGAAAAGTGTTTCTGGAAAAGAGCGGTGGCTCCAGGAACCACGACACTAACACGGAGTGCCCCGACAGAGGAAGAGCACTCGTCCTTGATTGATGTGATGTGAACTTTACCAAAAGCATCCTCCCCTGCCATCCAGCTGAAGGCAAATACTTTATGCGTGTTGCCTCCAGCAAAATGCAAGTGAATTAATCGGGAGACAGTGGGAAAAAAAACCTTGAGGATTAATGCAATTCGGAAAAAGGTCATTAAAAAAGTTCTCAGTGATTCACACAGCATTAAGGAATTATCATGGTCAGAGCGTTGGCGTTGCATAAAACTGACGTGCTTTATTCAGCAACATGCCTATAGGTAAATGTATAAACTGCTTGAATAAAAAGAAATTAAAAGCAGTTTAAAGGTTTAATCCATCACTTCTGTCAAGATACATTATTTTAAACTTTTGCTGTTAAAATATTCAGAAGAACATGGAATTAGTTATAAAGTTAAATTAATAAATCATGGTTGTTAAAAATACATTTTCACTGTTAGAATTTGTGGAGTGACAAGACTGTTTCAGGCGAATGCAAGACATCAGATTGTGACCTTTTACCAAACAAGCACTTCTTGTAATTGCAATTGCCTTGGGGTAGTGAATGCTACTATTACATTCATTTTCACAATAATTGTACACGTATTTGAAAAGATGTGTCATATATCTTGAATGCCTAACTTAAAATACTTTGGTATGATTACAGCTAATTAAATCAGATGGGAAAACTGTACTTAATCATGTTAATTACTTGAATGAAAAGATATAGAAATTGGTGGATAAGACCTATAAACTGTTTCCTATATTCTCACTTTAAGTCCAAACTGTGAGCTTTTTCCTTTTTTCTTTTTAAATTTTATATCCTCTATTGTTCAAAGTCTGGGGAAATTAGGATCTCTTGATTTTCTTTTTTTCACTCTAATATAGAATTAAGTATTTATTTTGAAATTATTATTCAATGTTTTTTTTCCCCCAAAATATCTAAGCCTACCAAATAAAATTTCAATAAAAAAACCCTTTCCATTCCTAGTGAAACAACCAACTTTAGAGGAGCTCCATGATGATGAATTAGTTTGCTCAGTGGACCTGTTAACTACAGATAAAACAGAAGAACAGACTACATGGTGAGTCTGGTCTCAGATTGGACCAGCTGGCCCAGAGGCAGAGCTTGCTCTCTCTAAACTTGTGGGGAAGTTGTAAACACTGCTCATGATTTTAGCACAAGTCATCTGCATCTCTAAGGAGCTGTGGGTCCTGAATACACATACAATTTAAAAACCTGTGGAAATTATTTCTGCTGAGAAGTTCAATGGTTGAATGTAAATACAGACAAAAGTGCTGAGCAGCAGGGAAATCTTTAAGAAAAATTAATAGATTTGAGACATTACTTTATTGACATAATTAGTTTAATACATTATAACCAAATAATTGTCAACATAATTTTCACTTCTCAAAAGCAGCACTTTTCCTGTTTATAGACAGAAGATAATAGACAGTCTATTATATGCCCATAAATGTCCTACTTTCTTTATAGGTCAGTGTTATTTGTCTACTTATTGTTCCAAATTTAGCCGTCCCAGAGTTACAGAAATGTGACATTGTCGTTGTTAATCCCATATGACCATCAACAATTTATTACTCATTTTGAAACAAGTATATAGCCATCCATCTATTCCATATTCAGCTCCTGTCTTTTTCCATTTGCATACATTCAAAACACAACAAGAAATGCTCATTAAACCTACTTAAATATCTGGGAAGGATCGGAAATGGAGAAGTTAATGGTCTGAAGCTATCTGCAGACTATACAGCTACAGTTTGTACAGAAGAGTACAAGAGTACAATGCTCATTAATGAGGTAATATCATTTTACTAAGTGCATCTTAAGGTGCATTTACAATAATAAAAATTCTAGCATGCATGGAAATGATCACAGAATATCTGATTGTTCTTTACTTCAAAGAAAAATTTTCTGAGGCTGATTAATAAAATAAAATCTATTGTAAGAAATAGTTCTTGGGATTGAAAACATATTTTAAATATTCCTAAATCTGCTGCCAATGCTCAGCTATTAATAACTTGGCTATCACTTGCAGGCAGATTTTAGTAAGTCTGTTTGTTTTCAAAAAATGGCAACACTTGGCAAAGAAATTGTCCCTGATTTTCTTTGCAAAAGTTTAGCAGTGAAAACCCTGTTTCAGAGAAGTTGGGAAGAGTTTCATACTCTCATGAGTTCCTATGTCAGAACTCTGTCATGAGGCTGCTCTCTCATAGGCAAAGCAGAAAAGGATGGGAACTACATGCCTCCTTTCTTCATCCAAAACATCTTTATTAAAGAAAATAAGCAAGATGAAAAGGAAGATTAAAATTTATTAATATAACAATTTTTTTTTTAAGATTCCTAGAACAGGAGTTGGTAATTTTGCCCTGTTTTGAGCAGGAGTTTTGGTCTAGATGACCCCCAGTTGCAGTTCTTTGCAGCCTCACCTAGCTTTGATTCTGATATTTCATGCAATAAGTGCACACTTAGAAACTCTCTTTGAAATATCCACATGTTGATGAGGTATTTTGATAAGTATTTGTATAAGGCACCTGGTATTGAAAAATTTACAGAGAGTTCAATGATTCAGTTCAAAAATATTTATTGCATGCATCACGCTTTTAATATATTTAAAATATTTGTTTATGAAATATATTTATTGAAATCTGTCCAATGTTACACTTGAAAATTTTCTATCATGATTTTTTTATATAGTCTTAATTGTTTTTGCTTTCCTTGCATTGCTTTTGTTTTTATTCTCTGGTGAATATGGTTTGTACTAAGAGTAAATCTTCTCCTTTCCTGCCTTTCCCTTTAAAAAATAAGAAAGTAGGAGCAAAAAAGATGTGAATACATCAAGAAACATGCATTCACTGACACTCCTTTTGCCTTTCACATCTGCTTCCTAGTTTGAAGTCTTCTCCTGGAAAATGACTATGGCATGGCTCCATAGTTCTATCACACAAAAAAATTATTTCAATTTCTTGCTTGTTGATTTCTGATAGTTTGAATCTACCTGGTAATTTAAACTGAATTCTACTCTCAGAAAGAAATCCCAGAAAAATGCATCTGGCTCTGCATAATTTTTATTATTTTAATAATATATATTTTGGTTGTTGTCATAAGTAAAATATATTAATTTCAAATTTATCACAATAAGCCTGGCTGAAGAATATCTAACCTGTATCATATTGATAAACATTTTTGAAATATCGATGAAAGATAAAGATGTAAATATGGAATTGGTTTGGGACCCCACCAATATTTGATAAATTCACTTCTATCAGAATAAGTAGCAAAGCAATCAAAAAGGGGGAAAAGCTCCAAGTGCTGAAAGCTGCACTTCTACACCAAGCAGATAATTTCACTAGAAACATGGGATGTTGTCATGTCTTCCTCTACTCTTCCTTATGCAGAGTCAAATTTTGAGTGATTTACTTTTCTTTCTCTTAATTTTTAGCTCATGTGAATACGCATGATGCATATTCCTAACACAGAAAATACTCTCAAGTTTCCTTTTATTGGAGTGCTTTTCCACTCTTTTAAACCTCCATTGTGGTGAGCTCAACATTAGCAATCTGTGATTAGTTCACCCAATGACTAATTTAAGTTAGTGCCCTAGAGCCTACTAAGCTTTCCTCATCCTAGATTAGGTAACATTCCCTGTTACATCATCTTTTACTGCATGTTACCCAGTAATCAGCTCTGAACAATTATGGTGAGACTTAGCTGAATTTATTAGACAAAAAGGAAAACTGAACAGAAGGGAAGAAAGCAGAGAAGAATACCATAAACATGGCACTTCTCAAACCGCTTAAAAAAAAAAAAAAAAGGAATAATAGTTACCTTTTTTTGGTTTTTTGAAAAATAGAGTCATTACTTATTTTTCTGTACTGATCTGCTAGTTTCAGTGTTTCTTTCCAGGATTATATATTATGAATCAGGTATGAAAAGGCCCTGTAGTAGCTTCTGAAGTCCTATTGAAACCCATTTGCAATAGTAAAACCTATGACATCTTACCTGTATTGTGTATGATAAAATACCAGAGATATGTTCCATGTGTGCCACTAACAAATATTACAGGTAAATTAAATTCTGGATCCTCTCTGGAAGGAGTTACATGGAAGGAAACAAAAAACATTGCAACTATATATAGCAGGGATGTAATTCACTCAGAAAGAAAATATTAGAACTTTCATTATGTTTTGACAAGTCTTACGACTCTATACATAATACAAGTCTGTCTAGTTTTCCTAAATGCCAGGTATCTGTGGGATACAATCAGAATGGGATATCCAGAGACTTTTGAAGATCCATCTAATAATAAAAATCCATCTGTATATTTAAGTAATTAAAATATAGACCTCGTTATGTTTACTGTGAGGGTAGTAAGACACTGGAGCAGGTTGCCCAGAGAAGTTGTGGATGCCCTGTTCCTAGAAGTGCTCAAAGTCAAGTTGGATGCAGCTCTGAGCAACCTGATCTAGTGGAAGGTGTCCCTGCCTGTAGAACTTAAGAGATTCCTTCCAACCCAGAATGACTCTGTGAATGTAGTATAGGAGAAGAAGGTATTATCTGTTGTTCTTTTGACTCAGGAGATCTTTTTTTCTTCCTCTGATATAGTAGCTTGCTGTCCTGCAGTGGAGGCCTTGCATACTAATCTTTACTACCTAAATATTAATAGGACTGTTTTTATTACTGAGAATTTAGAAATATAGAGACGCCAGACTTTTGGACAGACTATTCCCAGCCAGTGCACTACATAGAAAAGATATGACAATTACTGCTGGGTAATAACATTTACTTGCCTTTTTTCTCTCTTTAAAAGACTCAAAGCCGTGTTAACAATTGCTACTACACACAGCTGTTTGTGGAAAGAAAATGTTCTTTGCTGTCAAAATGGAACACAAGGACGAAATATTTCTGGCTAACAATCCTTCAATCAATATAAGAATGAGTATTTCCTCATGAAAATAAAATTTTCCTATTGTCTCTGTAATTTTTATTTGTCATCTGCAAAAACTGATACAATTCTGATTTGAACTTTTTATTCCTTTTTGTATATTTTTTATTGTAAAAACAACTTTATTTCTTATAGGAGTGTTACAGTTCTACATTTTAAGGTTACATACAGTTTTGGGGGCTTTTGTTATCTTGTATATATTTCATTTCACTAGCATGGCATGTAATGTACTTTGAGCATTCAGAGAAAAGTCAGCCATATAAACAATAGCCAAGAGTTATTTGTATGCAAAATGGGTCGTGGTGCTACTTTCTACACAGATTCTGCATTCCAGATTTCTTATTCACCGGGAGAGGGTTTAACTTGCTAGAAAATTGCATTTTTGAAAAAAAAAAAAAACAAAAGCCAAAAAAACTTTACAGGCAAGTCACTTGTTTTATTGGGATTTAGGTTCCTGCTCATAGTTTTAGACAAGGATTATGGCGCCAAGTAGGATTTACAAAAGCACAGGAATTAAACAAGGGGGATCCATAACAAGTTTCTGAGAACTGACATGACAGTTGGGCTCCTAAGTATCCACACCATTTTTGGAAACTAGATGAAGGCTCCTGAATCCCTGGTGATACGCTGTACTAAGTACTGTGCCGTGGCATGGAGCTCAAACACTAGAAGCAGTAAGGATTTGTTAGCAAAAATTCCCTTGCTCACCAGCGCTCATTACTGAACTTCTGAAACAGTTTTTTATCCCAGACAATGTCCTCATATCTCCTTCTAATGGGGATCCTCTGTATGACACTCAGTAGTGCATTCAGAGTAGATAAACTCTGAAATAGATGCTAGAAAATTCTAGCATATTTAATTAGGCCCTTTACTGGAAAAGTTTGGAGTTTGCTCTACATACAGTTAGTATATACACAACTAGGGTGGATATTTTTATGCACCAAGCATTAAATATGGTTCTGTAATCATCAGCTCTGGTAACATTTCTGCAGACCAAATGTTTATGATGGCTAATCTCTGTTTGTTGCCAAGTAACCATATGAAATGTGCTAATATAACATCTGCCATACTGGGTTTGTAGACAGAGCTTTATTTAAAGCTTGGCACATTAAATGGACAATATGTGTCAGATATTATTGTTCTCAGGCATGTTCTTCTCTCTCTCCTTACATGGACTGTGTAACTTATTTTTTGCCTCTCATGTCCTATGGTAGATTTCGATTTCCTACCATGTTACCAACCAGAAAAGGTATGGAAACAAAAAGCTGCACAGCTGAGACTTCAGACAATATTTGTATAGAGATAATGCAAACCTGAAGTCTTCTGTGCCAGAGTGCCTGCTGTTGTAATGGAAGGATCTGTATGCACAGTATAGAACCAGACACAACATCTGTATGATAAACTTTGGAGCTCTGCAATGCAATCTGTATGGCACATCCCCCATCCCACCTTCTGCACAGACACTAAATAGGATGCCTGGGGAATTCTCCAGGCTTTCTAAACCTGATTTAAAAAATATTTGATAAAAATTATATAACAAGTGAAGACCTGCTAGAGATATTTTAGTCCAATCATCTGCTTGCACTAGGATCAGAGAGGGCAGGCTGCTGAGATTTATGTCCAGTTGTGTTTTAAATCTCCAGTGATGGAGTCAATAAAGTATCTTTGGGCAACCTGTTCCTGTGGGTGACCACCTGTGAAGAGAATAACGTTTTTCTTATGTTTAAGTGGAATTTCCTGGGGTTTTTCTTATCCTGTCCCTTACCCTGAGAATAGCATGATTCTGTTATCTTGGCTTGAACCATGATGGTTTTTTAGACATGGACATGATCCCTCTGAGGGGTCTCTTCTCCAGGTTGAGCAGTCTCAGCTGTCTTGGTCTCTTCTTGTCAGAAATACTCCAATCCCCTAGTCATCCCTGCAGCCCTTCACTGCCCTTATCCCTCTATATCTCCATATCCCTCTTGTGTTGGAAAGTCCACAGCCAGGCCCAGCACTCCAGATGTGTCTCATCACAGCTGAGAAAAGGAATCACCTTCAACCTGCTGGCCATGCTTGATGCAGCCCAGGGCACTGCTGGTCTTCACTGCTGCAAGAGCACAGTGCTGGCTCAAGGCTAACTTGTGTTCTATGAATCCAAGCTCCTTCCATTCCAATCTGACTTTCAGCTGCTCAGCTCCAGGCATGTATTAAAGTTTGGGATTATTGCTCACCTGGGACAGGATTTGCCAAGTCACCTTGTTGATCTTCATGAGGTTCCTGACAGAGTGAGACCATTTCTCCAGCCTGTCAAGGTCCCCCTGAGTGGCAGCAGCCCTGTTGGGCATCAACCATTCTTCCCAGTTTAGGGTCCCATTATCCCGATCACTAAAGAAGTGCTGAACCAGCACTAATCTTTGTGCTACAGGCTGCCCCAAAAGCTTTGTGCTGCTTGTTACACCCCTTTTAGTCCAGCAGTTCACTCAGTTTTCAACCCATCTCCCTACTCACACACAAAATCCATTGGGTTTGTCAGTGAGACAAAAGCCTTTCTTAAGTAAAGCTGAACAGCATCAGCTGGTGTCTGCAGGTCCACTGAGCCCAAAGTCTCATCCCTGAAGGCTATCAGGTGGGTTAAGCACAATTTTATCTTTGTAAATTCATACTGACTATTCTCAATCATCATCTTGTTCTTAATAATCTTGGCAATGGTTTTCAGGACTATTTGTTCCATCATCTTCTTAGGGATTAATGCAAGGCTGGCCAGCCTATGCTGCCAAGATCCTCCTTCTAACCCTCCTTGAAGATTAAGAGTGATATTTGCTTTCTTACAGTACAAATTCTCTCAACTTAAAAGCAAAACCCTTGTCTCAGTGGAGTAGATTTTAAAAAAAATTGTCTGAGAGGACAGAAAAAAACACGTACACTCAATGAAAAGTACAGAAAAGAAAATAAAAAGTCTTCTCATTGTTCATGAAAGTTGATTTTTTTCAGTTTTTAGGTCACAAGACATGATAGTATGTCCAAATTCCTGGCAGAGCAAAGACAGCTTCAGAAGATTAAATCATTAAAATTACTTGGAGAAAAAAGTAATTGTTCTAATCTTACAAGTCTAAGTCAGAAATCGAGCAGAGAGAATGAGAGCAGGTCACCTTTTAAATCAGATGATCTTTAAATGGAGCAACAGAATTAAAAAGTTGAATACAAATCCTGAAAGAGAAAATTCTATGAAATATGTAAAATCTTTAATTGCAAGGCAGTTAAATGTCAGTTCACTGGAAGACTTGAAGTGGTCAGGGTTCATGGGGTCCTCTTGTCTTTGCAAGGCCTCCTCAGAGGCTGAGAAATACTTTGAAATGTCAGCATTATCAGAAGATTTATATTAGATTTAATTATATTAAAAATTATCTAGAATTTGTCTTCAATAGGTCATGAAAGAATAATAAAAGCAAGGCAGGAACAAGTTTCCCAATATTACCATACATTTCCTAAAATCACTGTTCTACTGATGCTACCTTCAATGGGGTACTTTAAATTGTGGCTGAAAAATCTTCCTGGCAGAAAAAGACCTGGAGATGCTGAACATGAGCCAGGTGTGCCCAGGGTCCAGGAAGGCCAATGGCACCTGGCCAGGATCAGCAATGGTGTGGCAGCAGGACCAGGGCTGGGATTGCCACCCTGTACTTGGTGCTGGTGAGGCCACACCTCAAATCCTGTGTCCAGTTTTGGGCACCTCACTACAAGAAAGGCATTGAGGGGCTGGAGAGGGTCCACAAAACAGGGATTGGAGCAGGAGGTGCTTAAAAGACCAGTAGATGTGGCACTTGGGGGACATGGTTTATTGGCTTGGACAGTGCTGGGTTAGCAGCTGGACTTGATGATCTTGAAGGACTTTTCCAGGTTTCTTTATGATTCAAATTATTCTAAAACACACTCCATTTCCTTGGGTTTGAAATCTAAATTTAAGATGGGGAATGCAAATAATAGGGAAAAAAAAGGAAAAAAAATGGAAATTATTGCTGAATTTCAGGGGGGAATTTTAATAATTATGAAAATATTGAGGACAAGAAATAATAGTAAATACTTAAATCCTGTGAAAGGTGTGAAGGTGGGCTGAACAAGAAAATGTAGGTATCACTGAATATTGGACTGTATAAATGAGAGATTCTCTGTGTCATCTGGAAAGACTGATAGACTAATTGTTAAAAAATGTGTATTTTTTTAGTCACAGAAGATAAAACCTTATGATACTTCCATCCCCATATTTTCTGTTTTAACCTAGAGATAAAAGGAAGTAGAACGGGTTAAGGTAACAATATAAGAAGGCAGTCTAGTATGATATGCTGAGAAATTTAAATAGTGTGTTGCAGAATGCTAGCTTGATGATAATATATTAGTCTGGCTTTTCTTATAGGTTTTCCTAAATCATTATTATTTATATAGCTGTTTTGCTTCATGAATATGACATTTTCAGGTAGCCTCGTTGTTAAGAGCACGGCGTGTGTTTCTATTTGTTTCACAAGCCTTACACAAGAGTTATAAACACACCATTTCCCTAAAGACTCTTATAAACAAAGGCATGAGCTAACACGTAGATACAGGAGCAGCTTAGAACCTGACAGGTTCTAACTGCATTGCTGCTGAATGACGTGCTGGTGAGCTGCTTCATTAAACTGAAACATCAGAACATCTGCTGGTGGAAATGCTCCTGGCTACATCATTTAATTGTTTTGTTAACAAGAAATTTTATTTTCAATAAGTGCACTGACAATATACAATCTGAATTTTTGTATCAACAACATTCCTTTTTTCCCCCAGATAATCTGGTATCTCTAAGACTCAATTGCAATGAAAAATTTAACAGACCATTCAGACATGACATCCTATTCATAAATCTACATAAGAAATCTCATTTCCATTATCTTGTTTTAGGAATCAGTTTTGTACAAAAGCAGAGGTGTAGTGTAGAGAAACTTTAGGCAAGAGAGAAAAAAAATATTTCGCATATTTCAGATACTTTAACATTTATAATTGGCTTTTTGTATTATGGGTCTCTTGTTTGTTTGTTTGTTTGTTTGTTTTTGTTTGTTTGTTTTGTGGGACACAGGGAATCCTGTCACTATAATTTTAAAAAAAATTAGAATCAAAGCTTTGTTTTATTCCTTCCCTTCTTCTTTATAAGATCAATATATAAATCCTAAATCGGCCACACAGAAAGAGACCAAGAGCCTATCAAGAAGTTAGGCTGATATTTCACTCAGTAGTTAACTACATATACTCTTTTGTTCTTTTGCATTTTAAGACTGCATTCACATCTGCCATGGAAGCATTTGACTATGTGTACTTTTTCCATGGAGATGATCTCTGGGAAATGTCACTGTGTGTTCAAGAAAACTAACATCTCCTCTGAAGTCATAGGGGCAGCACAAGTGCCACATCAGATTCAATTAGACATGAGCAGATAATGAAAAGCCCAACATCTGGCTGCATTTGCTTTTCTCCAGTATTCAGTGTGTTGTTAATCTCAGGGGACTTACAGGCTTAAAACATTTTAAAAGCCTTCTTGGAAATATTCTTCACATCTTTCAGATTTCCTTTTAGCAATGTCTCTTCTCAATATGCATCATGAAAACTTTTGCAACCTCTTTATTGAATACAGGTTTAGCTGTTTCTGCACTTTCTTTTAGGAAGGGCTGGTATTCTATTCAAAGCACTATAAAGGTTTTTTTTAAAAAAAAAAATTCTTATTGAAAAAGAATTAGAGATTATAGCCAGTTTGGGAAAAAAACATCAGAAGAAATTATTAGGTGTGAAAAATAAAAACCATTTTCATTTATATGCCCAAAGCTGTAGGGGTGGCAAATTGTTGTTTTGTTGTTTTTGGGGTTTTTAATATGTGGTTAGTAGAAGACAATGTGAATGACAAACTGAAAGGGGAAACATTTTTGTCTTGCAATGCAAGATTCATGGGAACATTTCAGAAGATAAAAGCTGATCTTCAGTCAGTCATAGTGGAAACTAAGTCACATTAGACAGCTCCTTTCCTGTCATATGCCTGTGGCTTCTCACACATATCTTCAATATACTTATATACATCTGCCCTCGGTTTGAATTGCTTGATTCAGCATTCACACAGTGGGGCAGAATATTTTTGCAGGGCTGCTGTGCAATTCATGGCATATGTGACTTTAAAAGATGCCCTTGTGAATGAAAACTAATATGAATGTAACTGAGAGTGGAGATTTAAGGTTGTTAGAAGTCTCAACCAGGTATAAAGAATTCCCATCTTATGAAAGACCTTGCCATATATTTAGTTTTTAAAAGGCATTGATCTCCCTATTGGTAGATCTCAATACATAGGGTTATACCTAGGTAAAGAGAAATAAGGAAAAAATAGCATTCCAGCATTGCGCTACTTTTTTTTCTCAGCTCACATTTACTCTGAGGAATCTGAGTTCTCAGTGAGTATCCATCTGGACAAAGATTGTGTAGATCAATGTTTCAAGACTGCAGCTTCAAGCTGCACATAATTAATTTTATTGCAATCTACTGTAGACTAGTGCTACTGCATTTTCTTTTACAGACATTTCTTTAAAACAAAGAAATCAAACATAAAAGTATACAACAGAATTTTTCAAGGTACTGCAAATTATCAGTGGGAACACTGTAGTTTTTCCTTCTATTCTTTTAATTACTTATGATTCCTGAATATGGCCATCAATGTCAACTTTTCATAAATGCTGGCTTTCCAACAACAGTGCTTTATTTTCAGAGACCTCTCATGACACTTTCACATAGCAATCTAAACCCAAATCCATTGTTTTAATCTAGGTTCAAACCTTCTCCACTGATTTTGGCATAAGATAATCATGTTTGACAGTGCTTGAATAAAGGTTCAGATGAGGTAGTTGGAAGTTGGAAGGGTGAGTGCACCCTGTGCAGGACAACTCTGAGAGTGTGTGGAGCAGGCAGCAGTGCCAAGCACTGCCACAGAATTATAGAATGGTTTGGGTTGGCAGGGACTTCAGACATTATCTGGTTTCAATCCTTCTGCCATGGACAGGGTCACCTTCCACTAGACCAGGTTGCTCAGGGCCCCATCCATCCTGGCCTTGAATACTTCCAGAGGCATCCCCAGCTTCCATGGGCAACTTGTTCAGCTTTATAGTCAGTCAGACCTCCTCTATGCTCTCCTCAGTTATGCCTCCTCTGACAGAAGTACCTTGTCTTCACAACAATCTGCCTATGAAAAAATTGGCAAAACAAATAGAGGAGAAAAAGAAACACAAGCTCAGAAAATTAGCAAGAAAATAAATGCGAATGAGGAATTCTCTTAAGTTTCTAACCACAAACCAGGAGATGGAATCTTTTTGAACTGTGGGTTGAATTCAAAGAAACAGCTCAGACTTCATGAAAAGAACTCCATGTCTCTGATGTCCTTTGATTTCTAAGTGTAGGAATATTTTCCCTTTGCATAGCAATGGATTCTTCCCCCTGTTTAATCCTGTGCTATAGTTACAATATTTCCAGGGACAGGTCAGTCTTTTTTTTTTCAAAAAATGGTCTGAGTTAATAAACATAAAAGGTTTAATGTCATTGAATTATCTTAAATCTCAGAAAGATCAGAAGTATTTTCATCCTCAAAATGTAGTTTTTACTTCAATAAAACATTTGAACCAGAAATGTTCTAAAATATATATAACTCAGACTAGACAAGTTAGGCAACTATTCCTGTGAATTTTTGCCTGGAATGAAATGTCCAGACAATAAACTGGCTTTCTGATTTGCAGAAAATTCCACAAAACCCTGTCTTTCTCTATGAAATTAAAACCTTTTGCAGTTATTTTCAGGGGAGAATCCCAGAGCATTTCATAAAAGAAACATAAACCTAGATCCTCGGAATTATAATTTTTCTATTATAAAGCTCGTGCATTTTGAGGCAGCTCCATTTTGATGTCCAGATTAGTGCTATTTTAATACACAGGTTGAATTAAAATTTCCTCATTGTATGTGTTAAAATCTAACAGTTGGCTGTCTCTCCAAATAACAGTGTTTTGCACAGAGCAAATGTATGTATGTATCATGTGACCACATTCATCTAAAGCTAAAGCAGCAGCGTAGGAAGAGAAGTATGGAAGTCAGTGGCTGATGTAAAAATATTCTTTTCTGGCCAGTTTCCAGCAGGGTGACTGATTGTGGTGGCTCTCACTCTCATTACCACAAGACAAATTGTTCAATATATTTTAAATGTGCATCAAATCTGATAGACGTGGAATGTGAATTTAGTCACTTTTTCTCTGAGCAGGATCAATATGTCTGCAGCTGACTGGTATCTCTGAAGCTGTATATTAATTTTTAATAAATCTTCAGAATTGGTTACTTCACCTTTTATTTTTTTTAACTTTAGTTTACTTCCAAGTTTGACACATATTTGTTTTCAAACCATTTATCAATGATGGTTCAGAAGTCAAACATAAGATGAACTGTAAACTTGATTTATGATCAAACAGCCTTCCTTTAAAAGGCACTGCCCTATCAATCCCCATTGATTTTAAAGAGGAATATACCAATTTTGATTAACTATGTCTGGGAAAATGTTCTTGACTCTTAAGTGGGGAGGGGGTGAAAAACAAAAGAAAAAAGAAATTAAGGGAAGAGAAAGAAAAAAACAAGAAGGAGGAAGGGAGAAGTGAATCCATGCATCAGTAGATATTCAAGAACTAAGATTCTTGCCAGGAGACTTGAGAATTCCCTCATGCAAGAATAGGAATCCGAGCACTCTGTTCCTCTTTTGTGATAGCCATGTTGATAAGTATTGCCTGGTGGGAAGAGGATCTTCTCTTTATATTTTTAAACATATTCAGAAGAATTTTTTGTTCTTTTCATACAGTAAAGAACAGGAAGTGCTTTTAAATCGTGGATATTTTTGTAGGACATGAAAATTATTGCCTTTCTGCACCTATTTATAGAATAAAAGAATAAAAGGTATTGAACTTATTTAAGAGACCAGATGTAGTTGTGGGTTTTATAAATTTTGTTGGTTCTTGCTATTTAGTAAAAGTTTAGGAAGAAAAGATTAAATTAAGCTTTTGCTGTTCAATTTAGTAGACAATTGGGGCTCAACATATCTATCTAAAAATAATATTGATTTTGCATAGCCTTTCACATGGCCTAGTAAAGAAGTCATGATTTTAAGCATATGAAAAAGCTTATAGAAGACACATAGGTCTACTCCAGAGTTTGTAAACTAAATGAGGATTGCAGTAACTCTGTGTTGTCCATTAATGTTGCTATCTGTGAAGAGTGCACACTTGAGAGATATAGAGAGAAACAGAGAAATTCCCACCCCTGCATCAGTCCACTGGGATTAATATGTCAGAACGTACTTGCATACATTTTTAGGCTAAGAAATGGATCAAATAACAGACACTAAAGGTCCTGATTGACTGGGGAAAAGTTTCAGATCACCTTGGAATATTTGATATTTTAAGCACATATAATTAATAAAACCCTTTTCCTTGCCTACATGACTCATATTCACAGTATTTGCCTACAATCTAAAGCTCTGAAATGAAGAGTACCCAAAGATACTTTTACTTTTCTGGACAGGTGAAGGAGTTGGCTCTGGGAAATGTGATTGCTTATAGGACAGATATACAACAGTGTGAGTTTGGTAGACATCTAAAGGAATGCAATGCTGGGATACTTTCCCCAGTTTAGAGTTTTTAGTGTTGCATTGTCTCACTAAATATTAGCTCTTACTGGCTACAAACATTGGTAACCCTACCTTTAACATAAGCATTTGATACAATTAACTTCTGTTGTATCTTTGTTTTACTATTGATTGGGGGGGGGGGGGGGGGGGGGAGATGTACTCCTGGGGGATGGGACAGAGTGCACTCTCAGGAAAATGGGAGGAATGGGTGACAAAGTAGAGAACAGAAATGCTCCTTCAAGAAGCCTTGAAAATTGGAGAAAATCATGGAGCCTAAAAAAGGCAAAGGCAATGTCTTGGTCTAGAAGTGGAATAATCCTGTGCGGCAGAACAGAACCTAGGAATGACTGGGTAGGGAAAAGTTTACATGAATGGTCATCCCAGGTGCACAATAAGTTGAGCGTGAGTTGGTGAAGTCCAACTGCACAGCTCTTCAGAAGAATTTAGGCAGCATGTCCAGGAGGGTGATCCTCCCCAGTTCTGTAGTGTCTGTGTGGCCACACTTGGGACACTGAGAAATTTTCAGGTCTTTGCTGTTCAAAAAAACAGATGTACTGAACCAAGTCCAGTGCAGGGCCACTGGGTGGTTGGCAGCTGGAACACCCAAAGTGGTGAAATCTTCATCCACAGAGATGTTCAAAACGTGACTGGATGAGGTTCTGACAACCTGCTCTAATGGACCCGCTTCCGACAGGAGGTTGGATCACTGATCACTTGGCTTCCAAAGGATCCTTCCAGCCTACATGCTCCTGTGATTCTCATGCATCTGTTATGTGACTAATATATTATTTTCAGTAACATTTTATTTGTTAAATTATATCTTAAATCTCACAAATTTTGGGCATAAATTCTATACTGTTGAAGGATGGTTTGTCTCAATGCATCCTGGGCCTGTTCATTTAAAAGTAGAAAGCTTCTTAGAGAGCTGAGACACAAGATCATAAAAGTAATGTTGATTTTTGCTTAAACTGATAAAAATGCTGGTTTCCAATCTACTTACTCATTGCATTCAGATTAACTCCACAAGTTACTATATCTTTACTTACAATGAGGGAACTTTACTCACAGTTTCAAAACAGATTTAGAACAACAGTGACTCAGAAGACAGTATTTGATGAATAGCAATTGAGTTGATAATGACAGAACTGCAAAAATTAAATTTGAATTCATAGTGGATGTTTAAAAAAAAGGCAATATGATGATGAATTACGAGCCATTACAGAGAAGTAAAGAAATGGGAATGACTAATTTTACAGTTTAAGAAGAAAATATATTTTGAATCCTTTTCCTTTCCACCCACTTCATCCTTTAAGGAAAAAAAAAAGAAGAAGAAAAAAAAGAGAGAGGGAGACAAAAAGAGATAAAAAGAATTAACATCGGTGTGAAGAAAAGTAGCAAACCAGAGATTATGACAAAAATCTTTCAGCTCTCTCCAAAGCCTGTAGCGCAGAATGATTTCCCATAGAGACTCAGAGCTGTAAGAATGAACTGAGAGAAGGTTTGTGGACTAAGTATGCATCTTTTACCACTCCACTGAATTTTGACTCATTGCTGGGTCTGATGGGTTAACACCTCTAATACTGAGTGGGTTTATGCTTTTATCATATAAAGAATAATCTCTGTAAAGCAGAAATATGAGTTGATAATAGTTCTATTCTGTCATTGTTGCAAAGTCGAAATTAATGCTGTGCTTTTTAAAGAACATTGATAAATTACTAAAAGACCAGAGGAAACATAGTGAAGAGAATGCAGCTAAACTTCTCCTGCTCTTCCACTGACAGGAGATGAATCTGTTTAGTAGATCAAGCCCATACACATATGGGTATGTGTGTGTGTCAGTAGGAAAAGAAACATTGATTTTGACAAGTTGAAGGGAACAAATATTCTAGAGCTATATCAAAATGTCAAATGTATTTTAAATCTGTGACAGCCCATAATCTATGTTAAAAACTGAAGTTTGAATTGATGTTGAAAAGCAGAATATCAAAATGTTGCAGGTGACTAGAAAAGTTGGAAATTTCCCATGAATATTTACTATCAGTATTAAAGGGGAAAAAAAGATCTTTTTTTTTTTTTTCAATATGGCAAGTACTCATCTGTCAGACATAGTAAAGAGTACACTTGCTAACAACAAAAGTAGTAATAATCAATGTCACTTCTACAAATTAAGTAGACAGATGTTATATTTAGTAGAATAGCATGGTTTATATACCTGCATGGTTTGAACACACCTCAACAACCTTCAGAAGACTTTTTACCACTACAAAACCCTTTCTATTCCATTGTTGCATAAGTCTATTAATATTATTTCAGGGTAGACCAAAAGGGAAAAGGGAAACCATAATATTAGGAACCTTGACATTATTTTATTGCATCCATGCCTTGGATTTTGAAAACTTGGTCTTTTTCTAGTACTCTGCTTTACAGAGTTTCAGTGTTGGTACTATATTTTCAAATTAAAAAATTCATATTCTATTCTATTCTATTCTGGATTTTGAAAACTTGGTCTTTTTCTAGTACTCTGCTTTACAAAGTTTCAGTGTTGGAAATATATTTTCAAATAAAAAAATTCATAAAATATTCGAAATTGTTTTACAGTAACTTAGTCTATGTTTCCTGTCTTTTAATGACTATACCTTATAGAAAAGAAATTCAGTATCACAGATAACTATAAAATTCTGGATAATAATTACAAAAAGAGAAAATTGCAATGTCAATGCATTTTTTGGTTTTATAAGGGGTTTTTTTTGGTTGGTTGGTTGATTTGGGGGTTTTCAATTTTTGCTGTTGTTTTGGTTTTGTTGCTTTGTTATTTGTTGGGGGGTTTTTTTGGGTTTTGGTTGTTTGTTTTGTTTTTTTGTTTTTTTTTTTCTTTTTTGGTGGGAGTTTCAAGAGATTACTTATTTTAATACAAGAGCCCTTAATTTTGGAGCTATATTTACTGTCTAAGCAAAAACATTTACAGCTACTGAAGGCATGACCATTATTGAAACAAAAGAAAAACCAAAGCCTTTTTGAAATGATAGGTATAAAGCCAAGTCTTAGGCTACCCAATAATAATCAGAACACTACATATGTGAATTTCTTTCTTTTCTAGCACCACTAACAGATAAACCACCAAAGCTTTTACACCCCTTGGAGAGTAAGCTAACAGTTCAGGAGACCCAGTTAGGTAAGTAGAAAATATAACCTCTGTTCAGATTTTATGAAGGAATTTGATGTGCTAATGTATGTATGGTAATGATATGCCATGTTGACATTAATAATTTAATTTAAATTTTTAATTTAAAAATTGAAATTGAAAATGTTTACTCAACATTAAACAAATGCTGATTCCATGCAGAGATGTATGATATATCACCTACAAGATTATTGCTCACAAAAAAAAATCTTAATAATTAATGCTGAATGCCAAGTCTTTGGTTACTGATACTAGGTTTTATCATGCTGAAAGTCAATAGTTACAAGAGTATCTGAACTTTTCTTTCTAAACTTTCCTTTTTCTCTATGTTTATACATACTTACTGTGGGATTCATTGGGATATTGTGATTTAAGTTCTAATTGGAAGACTGTGCTTTGTTGGCTGCTTACAGAATTGCAAAGATATTCCATAATTACAAAGGTTGTGCTGGGCAAATCATCCAGCAAACAGTAGTGTTATCATAATGGCATCTGATAATTCTGAATGCATGGATATTTATGTATAGATGAATGAAGATAAATTGATGCATGAAGAAAGCATTTAGTTTCACTTTTTCTAGTCCAGTAGATGGTGGGTATGATTGGTCACTTTAGTGTCCTACTGCTGCAGAGGTAATGAAGGCTCCAAAACTGAGTGCATGAGTTACTAGATTTTGCAGGATGTAGCGATTTATCTCTTTTGTGGATTGGCAATGAGGGCAACTTGTAAGAAACAAACAGTATGTTACTCTGGAATTATGCCTTGGTGTCAGAACAGTAACCTATTGATAGATTTTCATGTGTGCTGGCTAAAGGAGAAAATGGAAACCAATCTGGTAGAAACAAATCTTGTAGTAATATATATATATAAATGTCACAGAAAAAAAGATACTGCAAGTAAAGCACAGTACATTCTGCAACACAACATCAGAAAAAGCAGAAGGCTTGCAAAATAATTCTGACAGTCATTGGCAGAGCATTTTATGGTGATTACCAGCTAACGGCTAATAGTGACCAGAGAATAACTCATATTTTCTTTGATATTAATAAACCATTACTTTCAATTACTCAAGCTATCCAGGTAAATTTCTGATATGCTGATATAAAGGTTTTATAATAAACTATTATATAGAACAGGAGACATGTAGCATGTTTCTTTCTGGAGCTATTTTCTATTGATCTGAATTGATAATGTTTCTGATACACTGACTCAGAAAATCTTTCCTGTATGACACTCCTAAATAATTTTCTATTGTTTGAACACAAGGCTGGGGAACAGAGAACAAAGTGACTGCACATTTGTTCTTTAACTGATGTTGCTTACTGAGATATTTTTGATGAATAAAAAAACCACCAAAACCAAAAGGCAGAACCTTTCTGGGCTTTGATGTTGTCCTGCTAAATATACTGTATGGTGAGACTAATTCAAGAAGAGTGTAATTATTAACAGCTAGCTAAAGGCTTTTTGTCTATGTGTTTTTTAATTAATTTCAGTTTTAATTTCTCATGGTTCTAAGAAACATATCAAATAATTTGAAAAGAGCTGGGTTTGAAAAAGACACATTTCAGAAAATTAAATAGCTGTTGGTGAATATAAGAGTTAACTTGGAAATGTCACTTTCAGACACAGATGGGAAAGTCTGACCATAAATTAATGTGAAGTTACAGTACTTATATCAAGGAGCTCCAAGACAATATTAATTTGTTGTTTAAAAGCCTGTGAAAAACCTGTGAGAACTGGAACCAGTGAAAAAAAAAAATGATAGTTCCCTAACATGAAAACTGTTTTTCTGCTCTTAGATTTAATGCCTTGGTCCTGCTGGATAACCTTTGAAAGGTCTATGTTTCCCTGAGGAAAGCCAGTATTCATTTCTGGGGGTCAGTTCATACCATGCAAAAGATGCAGAATATTTTAGTGTTGGAATAATGCCAAGGTTCATTTAGACAGCTGTTGAAGCCAGGAGAGTCCTGCTCAGCTGAGACTTGGGGTGGCCACATTTTGTAGCCAGTTTAGACACTGCCAGAAAATGTATTTGGGATGGTGTGCTTGACCCTTGCTTGGAAAATAAAAGTGTTGGTGGATGTTGGAGAATTGGAATGGGTGGTATTCCCATTGCTTGGAGCAGTCCAGGATTTTTCTAGCAGGTCACCAGTTGCTGGGGAGCTGGGGCAATCCCTGCTCTCCTCCCACATTTCTGTCCTTCTCATCTTGCAGTCCTCCAGCTGGAGTTGGAAATGAAAGAGGTTACGTGCATCAGAGGATGTTCTGGGAGATCATACCTACCTTACAGGGATGTGTGGAGCTCCAGGTGCATATGATGTACTGAAAAGTCTGTAGTGGTGGTTTGCCTCCAAATCTTCCCCTGCTGGCAGGCCCCTGTGGAGCAGTGCTGGGCACATTTCTGAGGAAGACCACAGTAATACCAGTGAATTTCTGTTGAAAGAGCTACTGGAATTCAGTTCTTAGACAAGACAACTCCATGCAGTGTCAAAATCAAGGTGTAGCTAAGTCCCAAGACATATCTTATTCATTTGGCTCCAGTACTGCAGGGTTACAGGTATATGAGACAGAGTGGTTTCTTCTGGCAGTTAAAACTAATGTCATGGGACCACAAACCTACTGTGTTTTTTGGCTTCCATAAAACAACACCAGACCAGGATGTGACTGCAGGAGGGTGTTTCTCTGAGAGGTGACTGATATGGCATAAGTCAGACTTGCTGAGGCAGAAGGTGAGAAACAGGAGCTGGAGAATCTGCAGAGCTCAATCCTAGGAGCCCCCATCATGCTCAAGTCACCCACAGCTGCTGGAGGAAAAGGTGTCGTGCTATTCAGCTGGTATTTGGGAGCACGGTGTTAAGCATGGCTTCAACCAGCAACTTTAGAGGGTCACAGGTATCTTGATATCTCATCAGAAATATCTTTTCGTTACACTGAATAGTAACCAGAAATGCCTGAGATAGAAGCACAGGATAAAAAATGAAGGAGAATTTCTCAAAGGTTTCTCATTAAAAATAGCATGGGTGAACTAAGGAAAGAAGTACAAAAAACCTAGATGAGAAAAGAAAGATTAGATTCTAGATTAGTTTCTGGACTTTGTGGTTTTTTGTTTGTTGCTTCACTTCCAATTTTGCAATCAATTACATAATCCTGTTGCAACAACAAAAAAATGCTAATTACTTTTAAGCTTTTCTCCTGTCAAAAGGGCTTTTTGGTAGATATGTGACCCCACTATAAACTACTTCTCTGGAAGCATTATCTCCAGATAAAATATTGTGTTAAATACAGTCTTCAAAAAATTGTGTCCTCAAAGCTTGGAGCTGAAAGAAGAGGAAGATTGTTTTCAGCTCTGAGTGCTGTGGCAGCAGCACAGGCCTGGGAGAGAAAAGCTGGCAATAAACAGGAGGCCAGGGGAGCCAAGGCATGGGAATGAGGAACACAATGACCAAGGAACTGCATTCCACAATATTCTTCTTCTTACCTTCAATGTGCTAACAACAAAATCAAGTGTACAAATCCCTGAAAACGTAAGACCCCTTTGTAATAATGAAAACACAAACCTGAAAACACAAACGCAGACCTGTTGAGGAAGGAATTAATTAAATTGTTCCTTATATATCATAAATCCTAAAACTTTGGATAACCGTATTTTTAATTATAGAGTCATGCAGGTGTAATGTATTTATGATAGAAAAATATTACATCCATTATGTGTAAATTTATTTTGAAAACTATATTGTGGGATTTTTTATTGGTAAGCTCTGAATCTTTTCAGTTTCACCTGTCATGTTTCAGTGTTTTTCACACCTATACTGTCCAATATCTGCCCCCCCCCTTCAAGGAAACAAAGAATACTACTAGCCTGACTCAAAAAAAGTCTGATTTTGGTAACCAGTTGGTTAATGTCAAGTTACTAAAAAAGACAAATATGATTCCACAAAAGACAGAAATGGATCTGGATTAGAAATTGCTAAACATGAAATAATTATTTCAAACACCTTACAAGCTACTTAGCCTCTGTCCTCCCCACTTTTTCTAAGTGTCCTGGATCAGCGCAAGGCTGTAATTTGACATGCCAAAATTCACCCAGAAAAATAAAGCTATTGTTGTATTGTTTTTAGCTAAGTAGGCTTGATGTTAGAGAAAAAACAATAATGACACCAACAGCAAAACAAACACCAAAAAAACAAACAAACAAAAAGGAAAAAACAAACAAACAAAAATTAATAAAGTATTTTTATCACTACTTATATGAATGGACCTAAAATATAAGTGTACAGGAACCAAGATACTTTCCCTATCATCTGAATAAAGTGAATTTTCCTGAATTGTATCCAACCCAAAATGTTACTTGTGTTACTTGTGACCAAATACCCAGTGAATACCCGTCCTGTTTTTATCTAGGGCGTTATTTTGATAAAATTATATTAACTATTACATAGTAAACAGGGAATTTCTTCTTTCTCACCCTTCCCTGCACAGAGTCAAGAAAAAATTTCATTGAACTACTTTTAGTATATTATTTCTAAGGTAATAATGGAAAGAAGCTCCCTATGAGGGAGAGAAGAATGCTGGTTCAGTTATAGCACTGTGCTGTCATAAAAATCTTCCACAGCAATTGACCCTGTTAATGATAAAAGCCATCCTTAACCAGATTAATCAGTAGATGTACAAATAAATTAAATAAAGTGATATGGGATAACTCAGCGACTCCTTTCAGGATAGAAATTTAACTGATAGATTATTGAGAATTTTAAGTTTTATTTCTACAGATTACATGTAAGTGCACTATTCTCTCTGCAGTGCAAATATATTTTTTCACTGTATGAAAGACTTCAAGTTTATTTGATTACATCAACTGTCTTTAAACAAAATTGAACCATTTTTTAATCATGTGTTTCAATTTGACTTTTGCTCTTTAATATATTCTATGTTTAAATTAACATAATATGGGCAACAGTTTCACATGGGAATAATTAGAGCTGTAAATTCAAAATTTGCTTCCTCAATACCACATAATTCTTTTTTCTATTTATCTAAGCGCTTGGATTATCCTTTCAAAAAACAACTTGGGGTGTTTTGAAAAAAAAAGAAAAAATGAAAAGTCTTTTTTCTGTTTGAACTATTTATTGAAAAAAAGTTAGATTTAAACAAACTAATATTTTAAGAGGTTGTTGGGTTTTTTTCCCATTGAAATGTATAACCTCACTGTTCTGAAATGTTTTGATTTAATATTATATCAATTCCTGGGCTATACTCACTTAGTGAAACACAAGGAAAAAGCTTTGCTGAAAAACTCACATAGTTAATGACTTAACTACAGACAAGCTCATAAAAAGTGAAATATTTGAGATCTAGTGTAAATGGATAAAGAATATACATGCTATCAGCATATGGAAACCACAACAACCAAAACCACAACAAAACCTCGACTGATTTTCCTTCCACTCTTTTCCCTAGTTCAATCAAATCCTAAAAGGTCATGGTTAAGGTATTTAAAATAGCATATATATTTTATAGCTTTTTTTTCCCCTCTCTTTATGCACTTATGTGTGTCTAAGAATAAATACATATACATGTATACCTAATCTCTCCCTATATTTATTTATTTATTTATTTATTTACTTACTTACATATGGACAATGCATTTGTTCAAATTTTATCCCACTTTATTAATGCCTTCTCTGGGAAACATTTATCTGATTTAATGATGGAAGAGTAAAACTTTTTTATTGATGCTATGTTATAATCCACTGAGAAATGTCTGCCCTAGAGTGCTATATACCATATTTACCTGTGTTAAACATCTAAACAGGATTTAATGAAATCAAAAGTGTCTGTTCAGTACCTCTGCAACTATGTGCATTTGATTCTTTATGTACTGATTAAATATATGAGAATATTCTGTTTCAGATTGCTTGTGCAATACAAACAGTTGATTTTGATAATCTGAGAGAAGACTATGAAACCTGAGAAGACTTTGCATATCAGTGGATAATCCTGAAGACTGGGTTCCTATTTAAAACTTTAAAAATCAAAAATTATATGTTTCTTACTAGTGGAGTAAAATATACTGATACAGCAGAACCTTTGCAGCGATACTCTGTGGCAGACAGCAGGGTATGAGTTACTGTAACCAAGATTGTATTAAGTACACAAAGCAAGAAATGCAGTTTAGGCACATATAGTACATTATTTCATGTGAAATTATAGTCCTAAGAAGACTTTAATTTTATGCATTTGAAACATCAGGAATCATATTGTTCTGTGATAATTTTTTCCCAGATTTTTTGCTTCAAGCTATACTTAATGTTTCTGAATTATATGTAGGGACTTCATCATATATGATGCTGAAAAGCAAGCAAGCGTTTATTTGTGTTTTAAAAAAACCCAAACCATCATACAGTGATGCTATGCACAAACATTAAAATGCTAAACTGAAAATGTCAAACTCAAAGTTTAATGTTGTGCACCATCATTAATAACTATATTTAAATTAACTAACTCCTCCGGAATATTTTGCTATAGGGAAACAGATCTCTTGTGAGCAGAAAAGTTAATCATGTATACAGCTGATCTCAAGAATAATGTACTGGTGAAATGACAAACAGTAGTTTTAAGTCAGGAACTCACAGTCTTTACGGGAATTAGTCTGTTCTCTTGTTCTAGAATAAATGCTTTCCAGCAGTTTGAGGTAAATTTCCAGCATTATTGGTAAAGTCAGCATGTGCTCATGCAGTTCAAAAAAAGAGTAGATTTACATGAAGCTGCATTGAACACCGTTTTTGTCTTTGACATAATGTGGATTTGTATTAAGATTTAGTGCTGCACACAGGTTTCATTCTGAAAAATCCGTCTCAATCTGCATGCATTCTTAATAGCAAAAATTATCGTGGATTTGAGAGCTTGTCTGGTCACTAGAAAATAGAAAGGTGTTTGAAGGAACACTAAGCATTGGGGGGGTTAAATGATTTTGATGAACTCTTATAATTTAGAACATAATAGTGTGAATATTTTGAAGCAATCAACTGAACAGGATCTTGTTTTTATATTTATTAAAAGATGTGAACATTGAGACTCCAGATTGTGGATTCTGAAGTGCTATTCCTGTCTGTTTTCATAGGATATTATAGATGAACACACAGGATATATCATCTCAAGATATAATCAACACATATTTGTCATAAATATCCAATTTGTTACCTATGTAATTTTACATATTTAACATCTGAAGAACTTGAAAATAAAAAAAAATACTCACAGAAATTCAAATTGATGCTGCATAGCATAATTGATATTAGAAAATGAAAATAATTCAAACAACAGTTTACATATGGCATGTATTATAAAGCTTTATATAGCATTTTTTAATAATGAATGCATGATGAACTATAGGTCAGTGCACTCCTCTGTTTGGGAATAGGCTTGAGAATGTTGGGATACATATAGCTATTAGTCTAAATTTCATATTGACAAAAAAAGGCTCGCAGTGTGTTCAACATTCACATGCCAACCATAACTGGTGTCCTGTATCTGTCTGAGAATGCTCTAAAGACTTACAGAGAAAACATAACACAGCACTATTTTCCACTATTTTCTCTTTTAATTTTTAATTCTTTTGCCTGAGGTAAAATTCTGACAATGGACTACTTAGGTGCTTTTGTTCTTTTCCACACAAGAAAGTAAAATATCACCTGAAACAAGAGGTTAATTGAGCACTTAGTTTTCATGCCAATCTGAAAGTATACACAAATAAAGGCCAAATGCAAAATGCTCCAGGTGTTAAACACTTGTCTCACTGCTCAGAGGTAACTCTTGAGAACCATGGAGCTAGGAAGTTAGAGGTCTTTAAGAGAAGGCATCCAGTTCAGTAAACCCAAAATTTTAATTTACAGGACGTAGATGTTTGTGAGACCTTGTGCTTTACCTGTAGCTCTGCAGCAAATGTCACCTTCTAAGGAATCAGACATTTCAGCTGCTTAAAATGTCCTTCGTGTAGCTGTGTGTTAAATTGCCAGTATGATGGTGTCATTCCAACAGCTAGTTTACAACACATTAAAATATTGGAAAAGAAATATTAGACAAATGTTATACTTACCATGAAATAAAATGTATCAAGTGACTCTTCATGTTCACTACAGAAATAAATGAAGCACATACTTCAGTTAACCACATTAGGCTTATTTGGAAAAAATTATAACAAGCATTGCAAAATTACTTCTCTGTACACTAATGTAATGAATAGATTGGAGATGTGAGGCTGTAGGGTTGTGAGTTTGGTTTCTTTCACAGCTTTCAAACCAATTAATTTGAAGTGATAAATGCTTGTAATTTTTAATCATTCATTCACGGTCAGATTTTCATGAGATATCTAAGAGCATGCATGGTACATTTCTCCTCATTAAAAATCAAAGGAGGATTAGGTTCTTGGTGCTGATTTTATAATATTTTTAGAGATTGATACAAAGATACCTGTAGGTTTATAGTAGAGAATTTTTGTGGTTTTCTTGTGTGTAGTTTTAATGTCCCATAAATTTCTATTAAAAAGGGAATTCAACCCCTTAAGTCAAAATTAGAGGATTTCTGTTTGGAAGACCTTTTCAACTCTTAATAAAGAAATTCAATACTCATATAAAGGAAGACAATTTGAAAATACAGCAACCAAATTTTTTTTTATTTTTTTTTTTTTTACCTCTCTCAATTGGCAGTTAATTTCACACTTGATATTTTATAATAGCTACAGCATCCAAAGTGTCATTTGCAGTCTTCCAAAACTTTGTAAAGGTCAAGCACTTAAAAAAGCTTATGCAAATATTTTTCATCATGTGATACTCAAATCAGTGAAATTATTCTTCTTTGCAAAAACAAACAGAAGTTACATTTAGAAGGGCAAAATCCAAGGCAAAATATTTTGAAACTGCTGTTAAGGAATTAATGATCTTTAAAGGTTTTTTTAGAATGTTCAGAATATTTTACTTACTATAGTGGACACACATTACAAATATGTTACCAACAATAATAGTTCAACCTATTTAAATAAAAAATTTAAATGAGGATTGAAATGTTATTGTAGTAGTTACTGGAGGGACACGTACAAGGGATAACTCAGTGTATTTGAAAGACTTTTCTGAGAGCGCTGATGCCCATTGCAATTCACTGCCTACATTTTAGTTTTCTGAAAAATCACATCTTTTTTCAGAGGGGTTTTATTTGGGGAGCTCCTTATATCAATCTGTCCCTGAGGTAAGGAGGAAAATGGAGGTAGAAAATGGAGTGTGGTTTCCAGGGCAGACTGAGCCAGCAATTCAAGAGGGAAGTGACTATACAGGCTCCTACTTGTACAGCAGAAAGAGGCCTGGGGAGGAGGAAAATGTTGCTATTGCTTCCTGCAGTTTCTAGACATTCAAACCCATTAGTTTTGTTGTTTTCTGTTCAAAATTATTCTGACACAGTCACCTTGAAAGAAAAAATTGCCAAAAAAACCCCAACATAAAACCACTTTTAGAGTAAGATGTATGAAACCCATTAAGATGCCCAACTTCTCTTGCTGTCAATACTTTTGTGTTCCTGCTATTTATATATTATGAAGAGTGTTCACTTTTTTCAGTTGAGACCTGTCTCAAACAGGCTCCTGAATTAGTAGAGCCTCTGGAGAGGACACACAGTTTCACCTGGCAGCTATGCTAGCCATTAATGGTGTGATGTTTCATGATTGCTTTAAAGAGGTGTAAATCTGTGCTGCTCTGACACCTGCCTCCTGTTACACTCCTCTTTTTTCATCCAGCTTCAGCACTCTTCCTTACAGGGCCGAAAAGCTATTTAAAGGGGAGAGAACCAATTTAAGCTAGATGACTTTCTATGCTGATGGTGACATGAGTGCAGCAAACCCTCATGCCAGTATGTGGAGAGAGTGGGAATTATAGCCAGGGAATAAAAATGGGAGAAGGTGTTTTGGCTCAAATTGATTATGAAACATCACTCTAAGTCCATACTTGGTCACAGTAAGTTCCCAGAAAATGTCAATACACATCAAGAGGCACCTGTATGACATAAATCATATCACACCACAGTGGAACTGTTTCACAGCTACCTTCATCTTCCCATCAAGGTCACTTTGCCTGGACTTTGGCAAACTGACTACTTGTTCCATTCCCTGTATAGGATTTTAGACTGTTTTTTCAGACATTTGGGATGAAATACCTGAACTTGGAGTGTGTGAATGTCTTCTTTCATGATACCTCTATATAACAGGTGAATGAATGCCAAATTCCAAAAATAAATTAAAATATAGCTTTCGATTTTACATTGAGCCATATAAGAAGAATTTTATAAGATGAAATGAAAGAGATGTGGTATATCATAGAAATACATAGCCCAGGTCTTCTAATGTGTTTGTCTTTTTCACTGCTAAATTCATTGAAATTTAGCTCCATTAATTGAGATGTGTTAATGACTTACCATGACAAGGATGTCATTATTTTGATATTATTTAAAGCTATATATGAATCATATTGCTACTAAATTGACTATCTGGTATCCAGTTAAAGAAGCTTGAAAGCAAAGCAGACATTTAACTGTGATAAAAGGAAAAAGGGTATTACTCATATCAACTCTTTAATTAGATGTTAAGTTTATCTATTGTTCTTGCTCCATCTCCTTTGTACTCATCAATATGAGTAATAAGCACATTGGATGATGGTTCTTGTTTTTCAGCAGAAGTGCACATGATAGATTAGTGATACTGAGAATAACAAAGCAAATAATTTTTGATGGTCATACTTCCACAGCTTAGCAAAATTGAAAGATAATTTTAATTTAGGAAGATTATATTTTCTTTGGTACGTTTTCAGTCTATTAATGATGTTATGTCAGAAGATTTTCAGGCATCTTTTAGTTGTTTCTCTTAGTGGCATAGAAAAAAAAAAACGAAAAAAAACAACTGCTTTTGAAACATTGCTTTGTGATGAAAAAATGCACTGATTTTAATACAACCTGCACAGTAAGGCTGTTGACTCAACCTTATCTGTACAATACATTGAAAAAGTATTTTATGGCTAATGTTAGGATTGAGGGATCTTATTTTTACTTTTGTCTGACTTTATGTTACAGGCAGTTATCAGTGAAAATGGTTCCAAATTAATAATTTTAAGAGTAAATCACTTTTGTTTTGAATTTCTTTCCTTTTTCCCTTACACTGGAAACTCGATTTTTCTGTGGGAAAATTGAGTGGCTGTGTGTGCTCATGCCAAACTACCAAAGCTTCACACTCACTGCATTCAGTGACTCTTTGCACACCTCCCTTTTTTCAACTCCATATGATTAGAAAACAGAGTTCCAGCCTGAAGCAGATCAAAAGAGAAGACTGTAAAAGTCAGCATCTCTCTGAGTTTGAGCATCCCCTCCATTGAACTTTGCTTGTTATTTGGAAGTGTTATCCTCATTCTGGCACGATGGAGTCGCTGCCTGATCCAGCGCCCACCACTCTGCAGGACCCCTGCCCCTATCTCCGGTTTTGCTTTGTGGCAATCCGTTAAAAAGTGTGGGTGTGGGCCAGCTCCTCTGAGCTGTCATAAGATTCCAAGGCATGAAATGCAATTCATGAGGTTTTGTGTCCTAAATTCAGTATGATTCCTTCTGAATTAACCTAATGGACGAGATACAAAGTGTTGAACTGCCAGTAGCAATTTTCGAGCAACCCAAGGATGAAATTAAGGACTTCAGTAGTTTGAGATGTCTAAAGAGGGAAGCTGGTGAATGTATAATTGCTGGTTACTTCAAAGCCACTTAATTTGGGTCTCAAGTGTGACTGACTTGTAGATGAGCCGAGTCCCAGTACTTGACCCCAGCAGCATTTTCTGAGACGTGTATTCAGTGCATGGTAAATGGAAGGTAAAACATTGCAGAAGTTTAAGGCTCTGGGGCTTCCTTTGCTTTACAGAAGGCTCACAGTACATGTTATCCCTTGCTGTGGCACAGATGTTTTGCAATTCCTTGAACTGTGGTACCACACTTGTGATTTAAAGAACAATACAGAATCCTTAATAAATAATTTAATATCGTATTTGTCTATTCAATATGCAACAGCTTCTTACCAGTTGGTAATGATTAGTTTATTTATTTATTTATGAACAGTAATTTAGTAACACCCAAATGCATTATCTATCATATAGGCAAACACATAGATAAATTTGCCTTGCTTATGAAAATAAAACATGATATTATGTTTTAATTAAAACTCTGGGGTTATTTGAAAATTAATTAGGAAACCCAACACAGACAATAATATAAAAAATATTATCAGCTGTTTCTGCAGTTCATAGTTTGCAATACAGAAATACATGCAACTAGGTTAAAAGAAAAAAGTATTAAAATCTGAGCAAAAGTAAAGCTTTTTTAATAATTTTTTTACAGCCTAAACTGGAAAAAAATGTGGGACTAGAGAGTCTAAAGAATGAAAAGCCAACATGATATGTATCATCAGTGTTACTCTCTAGTTTATTCTATGCATAAAATATTTTTTTATTAAATATATAGGACAAACTATTTAAATCCAGAAATGTACCATTAAAAGTAGCTTTTATAATGGGAAAATCTTTGATTATAGCATCCACATATAGCCTATGTATATTATAGGCATGAATGTGACCAGAGCACTGTAGCTCTAGATTTTACAGGCTGTATGGAAAAACAATAAATTAAAAATCCAAACATTTTCTTATGCAGAGATGAAAACCCACATCCCGCATCATTGTTCACAAGGTAGTTACCCATAAAAGTATTTTAAAAGACAAGGAAAAATTGGGTTTTACAAATTGAGTGTTTTCTAAGAGTGTTCTTTTTTTAAAAAAATGCTACATTGTTTTTGTTTAAACTTTAACAGGGGAAAAACAATAAAAAGACAGATTTTGTTTTTTCAATAGGTTTCCTTCCTCATGCATCTGTGCTACTCGATTCTGTACACTTAAAACATTGATCTAAAGAACATTTATTTTGCTCTAAGCAAAGATTGAAGAAGTTAAAAAAAAAATGAATCAATGATTAATGAAGGTCAAGACTTGTAAAGATCCATGCTGCCTCCTTAAAAACATAAGATGATAACAGAAATAGGTGGCTTGAGAGAGAATCTCTAACGTGTAAAGGAAGGGAAAAGGAAAAGCTAAAGGAAATAACTTGTGTTCCATTCATGTTAGGATTTTTTTCCTTTAATGACTAATCCTGGGAAAAAAAGTGACTCTGTCAGAATCTATACATTAATTTTGATTTAAATAGAAAATGCTATTAAGAATGTTTGAATTATAAATGTTCTTAAAATTTCACTTTAAAAAACAAACTGCTTGTAGTCGTAAGTTAAAGATATCATGAGATATAAGTCTGGCATATGTAAGTAATGCTATAACATTTCAGAATCTTGGCATTGGAAGGCATTATAAGAATTTCTTCAGTCTCAAACTTTTTGTGATTGTCTTAAGGCTGACATCTTCAGTTGTTTTTTGCAATTCAAACCCTTTCTAGTACATAAGATGAGATTCGAGTTTGTGTATCTCTTTATGGATATAAATGTTTATGGATATAAAAGCCTGAGGACAATTTAAACAATTCTGTATTGGAAAAACAGTATAATTGATTCTTTAAAGACTTAAAATCACACTCTCAATATTTTATGCTAACTGCATGTAAAATGTACCTTCTCTCCTTCCCAGGCTTCAGCGTATAGAGAGCCGTACACTTTTCCCTATAGTAACCTTCCTCACCTGCTGGAGATAGAGACTTTTACACACAGTGCTGCTACCATCTATTTCCTTCCCATAAAGGGCATAGCTATCAAATATTTCATGTATTCAAATTCTATTTCTTACTTTTCTCTTCAAACATAGCTAGCTTTCTCTGTTTAGACAGTCTCTACCACCTTACCATAAATGTTTGTCTCTTGTCATGAATAATTATTACTTTCTAGTCTGGGTTCTTCCTTCTTTTACTGTTTCTTAGGAAATTCTACTGTAATTCTTAGGAGTTATTCTAATGTAACTAATGCAAAGGATTACCTGGAATTCAAACACTGTGCCTTTTGCAGAGCTATAATACCTGCCAGCAATGGACTGTTCTCCACTTTTCTATATGAGAGGCATTTTAAAGAATTCAGTTTCCAATTAGTCTTTGGTTATACTGCTAGCAGAGGTGGGACAGACACTTCTTGTATCAGTAATGCAAAAAAGATTTCTGTGAACGGGCATTTTCTGGAACAGCAAAGTCTTCACAAATGGTAGTTCTTGTAATGAAAAGGACTTCCTCTCCTGCTGAAGTTTCACCCACATACCCTGAGAGTAGAAGAGACTTTCTCCTTCTCCAGTATCCTCCATAAAAATGACAGTCATTGAACAAAATAGAGTCATTATCTCAGAAACATCTTCCTCCTCCCACACCCTTACCTTAACTCATCAGAAATTCAAGAACTCTGAACATCAAGAATGTACCTCTGAACATCAAGAATTCTTTAATGCTCATCTGTGCATTTCATACAAAGCAGGTATAGCTAAGACAGGTATCATGCTCTTTCAGAACCATTTATTAGTTAAATACATTTATTGCTGATGGCCAGACAGAGTGAAATGTAACTGAAATTATTAAAACTTGCTTGATTCATAGTCTCCACATGAATTTCTATAGGTTTGCTCACCACAAAGACTGCAAATTTCTTGAGGAAATACTTCCATTCTACTATATACAGACTATAGAACCATGCCCAACTAGTCATACCTGGTCATGGCAGCTGCTACCACAACAGAAATAATTGTTCTGCTCTTTCTTTTGAAAGAACTTTAGATTACAGTTATTGCTTCCTAGTTCCTCTTTCTTCAGTGCACACCATGAACTCTATAAAGGTCTAAACCCTGTAAAGAACATTGCCTTCTTCCTCACTCTCTTACCACTATCTTCCCAGACAAGAAGGGGAAGAAAGGCGAAGAAGAGCAAACTTAATTCCATACAGTAAGTGTCACTAAGAATTAAACTGGATGAATAAAAAGTTCTACACAATCAAGTCAATGCCCTTCTTATTAGAAGGCATCCTACAGGACTCTACAAAGATGGAAGCTACTAGTTAGCCTTTGTAGTTTTCATTTGATTAGCATCTCTGGATACTGAAAATTTTCTCAAGTTATGGTGCAATCTTGGCATGAGTCCTTGCACTAAGATCCAAATATATACTGCTTAGCATGCTTTCATTTGGTATTTCAGCACCTTTTCAAGGAATAAAACCACGTGTTGGGTGCATCCATCATCTAACACACTGACAATTTTAATGGGAAATAAAATGGAGAAAATCTTTCATATGCAAATGTGCAGTAGAATCTGTAATCTCTGTGTAGAGATGATAGATTTCAATGCAGTATTTATTAGTACTCTGCTCCACACTGATCCCAAGTGTTCCCATTATTTGCGGGCTGAAGCCTCCTTATGTTTAGCAGCTCAGAGAACACTACCTTACTTCTGGAAGGGATTACATTATAAGTAATCTGTCTGATATGACTGGTACTTATAATGCATGATACGGAGTTTAACCCACCTTATTTTAATGATAATTGTGATATTTAAAAATCATCCAGTATGTCGTGTCTGGTGTTCTGGTCAAATTTCAGTGAACAACCTAAACTATAGAAATAGCTTCAGTGGAATTTGAAATGTCCTTGAAAGACTTCCAGTCAGACAATTGGCTCTGAGAAGGCTGAAAAAATACGTATGGCAATTAGTGCAAGAAATAAGAAGTAGATTAGGTGTAGGTGTAAGTGGCATAAACTGAGAGCCTCCAGCAAAATGAAAAATCCAGCCTGTTCAAAATGAGAAGTTCAGGCATCAGGAGTTGGAATGCAGGAAGCCCACAGAATCTCTGCAGGGGTTGAGTTAAAACAAGTAAATACTGGCAAACAGCAGAAAAAGGAGGAGGAAATCTTGGGGTGCAACACAGCCACTTCAGTCCATTACTGAATACCATTAGGAGAGCACATGGTGCCTGTGCTGTGTCAGAGGAAAGGGAAATCCACAGGGCCTCTGTTTGGGGTACGGGACCATGCTAAAAGCAACAGCTAAATGCAGAAAGGAAAGAGGATGTATATTGTGTGGTTGGCTTATGACTGTAACAAAAGGGCAGAAAGAATCTGTCGTGTTCATGATGCCAGGATTACAACAGATATTAAGTCAGAGATTCCTTAATAACATTCAAATTAACCTGCAAAGCTAATACTGTTTTCTTCTGTTTTTGAAAGAGATAAAAATAAATTATATATAAACATATATTATAAAAATATTTAAACTATATTTATTTTATAAAAAATAAATAAATAAATAATTGCAGGGAATATATTAATGTGTGAATTATATTAGACCATGATGGGTATATAGATATCCAGTTGTATTTCTGTTTAATACTTATACATAAAAGCAGATTTCAATTAATAAGCATGAGAAAATAGGAGAAAAACCAAGAAAAAATAGATAAGATAAAGAAAAAAGGTGGTCAACAAGTGCTCTGTCCTTTGAGAATGATTGATAGAGCACCCCTCATTCGGCCTTTGAAGCTCTAGCTTTTCTACATCCATTTATCTTAACTATTGTTTTCCAGTTTTAAGCTTGTTACTGTCACGTAAGATTTGTGAGTGACTGCTCATGACTAAAATCAGCTATAGGGGACGATGTAGATCCTGCTTGGGAGAGCTCTGCACCATCTTTGATAGGAGTGTGCTTGCCTTCTTGTTCCTCTGCACCTCTCTGGACCATGTTGACCATAGGAAATTGCATTTGTTTCTGTGTTGGTCTGTGATAGTCTGTGCCAAATTCTCTCTGTTGCTCACATTTTTTTCTGTGCTTGCTAGCAAAATCTGTGCAATCATCAAAAATCCAAGCAGAGCAAGAATGCCTTTAGAGGTAACTTGAAAGTACTTTTGAAATTATCATCAGGTGGAGAGGCTGTTCCTGACATTTCAGTGTCCACCCCTGCCCCATTATATATATTCATTCACCCACTGATATGCACAAACAGTTCTTAGATAAAGTGAGATTTTGTCAGGCAATTTGTCATGTTGACAAAGCTTTGATAACCTGAGTCCTGGAACTAATTCTTCATTAAAGTTTTGGTTCAGATGATTGGAACAGAGAAATGTATATTTTTTTTTTCCTCCCCAGGAGTCATTTGTGTGAATCCAACTCATTAACTCACCAGGAAAGGCTTTTACATGGGGTCTAACTGTGTAACCAGTATTCTTTTTGCAGTCCTCACAGGGAGGCAGAGGCTTGTGTTAGTTGGAAAAAAGGAATAACTGTCACCTCCCAAGATGGGCCAGGAGCTGTGGACATTTCCACAGTGATCCTGACAGCCTGTTGTAGTCAAGCGACTTCTTCTTCCCTGCTACACTTCCACTTTCACTGTACACATTCAGGGCTATCCTTTGTCAGAAAAGAGCAGGAAGAGCCATTGCAGAGTTACTAATAACTAACCAGTTCCTTTCATAGAGGTCTTTTAGGTTAGTGGTGTCATTAGTTGGGAGGAGTTTCTTCAGTGTCCCCGGAACAACTTATTTTGAAAAATGCTGATGAAAAAGTGCTCCACAGCTTGAAGTTTGGTTGCAGCAGTGCACCTATGTGGCACAATGTCAAAGAAATGTCAGCAGGAGAAACATGGATGATGCTTATGTCTAAGAGTGTAAATAGAATAGAACAACCATGATAAAGTCATATTTTTTAAAATCAAAATACAGATCTTAAAAGAGGAGGAAACAAAATAATGGTTAAGTAGTAATTTCCTCTTATGCCTGAAAGTTTTAAAAAATGGGAAATATTTTTCCATTAAATGCTATGGGAATTAATGTTGAGAATATTGTATTTACTGTTAACACTCTTCCTGCTTCAAACATAAATGAATACATAATAATGGGTTCTTAGATTTTCTGATATTTTCACAGTATATAAAACCACTGGAGTTTTTTTTTTCCATTTTTAATTTCTGAAAATGTTTAGAAAATAATTTAATAAGTGCAACATTTCAAAGGATTTTTGTATATGTGTGGCTCTTACAGATCTCTGTCAAGAGAATACAAGACATGAAAGCTGAATATTTAACAACTCACCTCTTTCCCATTAATCACTGAGTTGTCAGGAAAGCACCTTTACAGTGATCAGAGTAGTATAGTGCAAAAGCACAGTGGGAATCCAGTTATTTCAGTGTGGCTACTCATTGTGGAATGTCGTCCAAGAGTAAAAAGTTATTTAAAAAGCACAGTTAGAAAATAAACTTTAATTAAATATTCATAAATTATTTTAATGTTTAACACATAGCTTTTATGGTTTCTTGTTTATGTCTGTAGGTACAGCATCTATCATATAGTATGTCTTTATTCTATATTTTCTGTGATATCTCAAGATTTTCATAGGATGAGGAATAAGTAATTAAAATATGATCTAAGGACAAAAAAAATAGGCAGGAAGGACAACATCTTCCTATTGACTCACAGTATGTGAAAGATGCATTTTTCTTTAGGCAGAAGAAAATTCTGAGTCAAAGGAAGACAGAAAGCTCACTTATGCTGGTGCTGGGAAAACAGGACATGAGGCTCTATTGGTCATGCAGCATGGAAAGACATTAGAGATGCTGTGGGCATCCTGCCTGCCAATGAAAAAATATAAATTACTATTCAGTTTTGTCCCCAGCATTTGAAATAGTGCTTCCCCAGATGCATTGACAAAATTCCTTCCCTTATATAAGAAAACCTTAGAGATTTTCTAATTCTTATGTCCCAAATCATGGGGATATAATTTACTTCTTTGCACCTACTTGTGCAGCAAAGGTAATTCTTTTTATGAGAGTTCTGTATTTTAATGTTAAATAAAACCTTAAGGTCTTCCATCTTTTTGCAAAATTTTCTCTTCAGAACCTAAATAAGACAGTCTGATTTGAAGCACCAATTCCATGTAATATGTGCACAAGGATTTTCTTTAAACCCATAAATATTTTTAGGCTGTGTAATGGAAATATTTTCATGAGAACTATACCTAATTCATGATGAAAGAGTAAAAGAAACTAGGTGTAAAACACAGGGAAAGGAATTCCTTGTGGGCTTCCCTTAACCTGCTTTTTTCTCTTGCATATCTCAGGTTGCCATCCCCATTGATAAATGGGGCTGACCCTCTTTAGTGTCCCCTCATTTCAATATCACAGGCAGGATGGTCACACCTCCATCTGTGCACATGGGGACAATGGAGGCATTTTGTTAAAACATTCCAACTCTACCTAAGAGAGTCTACCTGCTCTCACTCTCACGCCAGAATTTCTCTTTTAATAGCAAATGCATCCACCTGCTTTGTAGAAGTCCAGATGATTTGTCTGTAGTGTTGTCTTAGAGTGTCCTGGGGAGGAGAAGTCCAACATGACCATCCCTGAATAAACGCTACAGGAGCTGCCTGTCACTCTAAAAGTGTCAACAAATCACAATTCAGTAGTTAACACAGTAATAGTGTATTTCATTTTTTATAGAGGAGCTATTCTTTCAAAGTATTCAACAATTCCATGTTGTAAATTATCAGAATCAACAATTACACTGTGATCCGTTTTTCCTTCAAAAGTGTTTAATATTTTGCCCCACCTCCTTTTAATCTCTTAATATTTGTGTCAGATGGGTAACTACTGCCTTCCACAAAGAGTTTGCTGTGTATATGAGCTGCTCAGTAGCAGCAAGGGGTGGATGCTTTCACGATATTGTACACAGTGTGTTTTTTAATCATCCTGAAGAGATCTCTTTTCTCATCCTATTTCCACTCCTATTGCTTTCTTTGCCTATATGGCTTTTTCTGAAGCTGTTCTTTTATTATTTGTTGTATAGTTTGTCTCAGAAAGCTGTTAAACTAGTGACAAGCAATCTATCAGCAGGATGATTGCACAGTGATTTTAAATTTGCATTAGCTGAAAGATACCAGACTTGCTCATTGTTCAAGAAATTTTGTGACCCAACCATCTTGCATCTCATACTCTGCCTGCAGGCTGACCTTGTCCTGTGCCTCTTCGCTTCACCAATACCTGAGCAATAGTCCTTTCTTTCCCACCCACCCTATCAGGACATGGGATCACAAAATCTAGACTTGTTCTTTCCCTATTACTGCAATAAAGTTTCTCATCAGCAATACAAAGGGTGAAATTCTGTGTCCTTAGATGGCTTGGGTAGAGTGCAATAACCTGAACAGAGAGAAAGGAAGGAGAGAAACCCAGTGCTGTCATAGGTTATGACAGAATTTTACCTCTGGAGAATCTTCTGCTCTTAAGGACATTAAGGATGAGACGCCATGGCCTCGGTCACACAATAGTTTTCTGACCTACCTTAGTCTTTTGTGCAGGAAGTTTGATAATAAATAATGTTGAAGCATCGGTGTTGGTGGGTGGGTGTTTGGGTGGGCATGCAAGTCATGAAACATCTCACTGACAACTCCCTGAGCACACCCAAAACACAGACGTGCTTGTGCCTTAGTGAGTCCATGTGTGTACCTCAGACTGCCCATAGAAAATAAAAAGAACTTAAAAATGATCTAGTGGCTGCTGAGGCTTTTCTACTTTTTGCAGAGGCCGGGCTCTACTCTGTACTCCAGCCTCCACTAAAGCCCAGGTTTGGAGGCTCTTGCACTTGGTACTGGATAGCTCTGTCAGAAAGATAGAACTTTGTGATTTAGAGCCAACTCACCAAATTTGCAAAAACCAGGTTTCACATTTCTAGGTTATACTTTGTTGTTTTTTTTATTTTCCCCTAGAGTCCTGAATTCTATCTCAAGAAAGCTGCTTTGAAGGTGTCTCTCTTGGGAAATCTGTCTAAAAGACATGCATTTTTTCAGCGCCAGGAGGCAAAATCAAATCTCGTTATCTAGTCCAGTGAAAAGGCATGGTGCTCAGCCTTATTTTGTGAAAGATTCACAAAGGTGCTTCCAGGGACTGTATCCTCAGTAATCCATAGTACTGGTCACTGAAAAGACATCGCAGGACTGGTCTGTGCATTCATGAGATGAGCAGGGCACAGAAATACCAAGTGATACCATGGTGGTGTTAGATGTCAAATGGGATGAGAGCCAGCACCAAGCATGGGTAGGAACACCTTCATCTACCTGCTGGCAGTTACTGTTATGAACCTTCCCTATTTGGGATAACTCAAAGAAAATCAAAGGTATTAGCAGGTTGAGAAAAAAAGAGAGCTGTGTATTTTTGAACATACTAATTCCTGAATTTAATAAAAAATACATAAGTACACACTTGAAAAGTTCTCTCTGGAAGGGAACAGTCATGTTTCAGGTTTCTCACTGTCCTACTGAATATTTGGGCTCTTTTTGGTATGTGTTCTGTTACAAAGAGGTAAAACACACTCTCCAACAACACCACCCTCAAATGAAAAATGAAGATAATTATAATTGTTAATTTCCTGTTTCAAGACTAATTTACAGTGACTTCAGATTAAACTCCTTGAAACCAGTATTGAGCTGTATTATAAAACAAGCCACATTTGTGAGTGTTGTTAACTTCTTGTTTTTATTTGCTTTTTTTTTTGTTGTTTATCTGTATACTGAGATACACCAAGGCAATTACTTTTCAGCAATTTTAGGCTACCAGTTGCCTGTTCTTTTTTTTTTTAATTTTATCTAACACATTTCTTAAAAAGAAATAAATATTTAGATTAAATATTTATATTGCTGCTTACTGGCATAGAATATGTTGAGAAGACATGTCATGTTTTTGCAGCTTTTATTCAGAACAACTGAAAAAAATAACCAATTTCCAGACAGGTTCTCTGTGTTTCTATTTGCATAACTTTCTTGTGTGTCTCTTGCCTATGCTGTAATAGCTTGTCTTTGAACAGCAGCATGGCTCCTGTGGTTGTGTGTTGGCTTACAATTCACTCACAGTTCACTCACAATTCACTTAAAATTCACTTTAAATTCACTTACAGTTGCAGTACTGGCTAATATTTGATGGGTGCTATTAAGAAACAAAGTGGTGGCTAGAAGAAAATCACACAGAACTTCTAAAGGAGTTATTTAATTACTGACTTTAAGTTATTAACAACTATGCTTCCACATTTTCTGATTGTAGTTATATTTTTGGAAATTCACTATAGACTCAGACCAAGGTCTGAAGGCCAATGAAATAGATATCCAATACCTTGTGACTACACACCATTGCTTTATATGATGGTGATTTCATGTTTCATTACATTCTATAAAATATGAATTTTAAAATGTACAAAACAAAGCACCCACGATTAAACAAATATAAATTACTTTGTACTTCTCAAAATCCATTTGGTTTTAAACCTGGTTTAAAAAAATTGTAATATTATAACAAGTTTTACTTCAAATTAAAGATGTCAGGAAATACATTAAGTGAGTAACAAGAAAATACAGATTCTTCTGAGTAACAGCTTGTTTCCTACTTCTGTGTGTTGAAGAATTTTTTTACAACAGCAGAAAAGGCTCCTGTGTGCACACAAACCTTATGTATTTTCTAGCAATACTGGTGCAATTAAAAGTCAAAGGGAAAAAAAAAACAATATGTCAAAGTTATTCATGAGTCAGTGAGTTAATTTTTCAATGGAAATAATAGATTAGATTAAATAAACAACCACAAACCCATTAAAAACAGAATCTACCTAAACCTAACAGAAATCCACTATTGGCCAGACAGGTTAAATTTTCTACTTTCTCTGTATAATTTCAATTAAAGATTAATTAGGCTTTAACTGCTGCCTAAACAGGTGTAATAGCACATATTACAAGCATGAATTCAAAGAGTACCTCTCAGACTCATTTGCTAAGTATGTAAGGTTTATTTTCCTGAGGGGTCTTCTTTTCTTTTAAACTCTTCCCATGCTCTTAATGTAGGGAGAGAACTGAAAAAATTACTATAAGACCTATGAAGTTATAATGCATTATTATTGAATCTTTCCCTGCTTGAGTCAGTAGATTTGAAAGCTAAGACAACACCTAAGTCTATTTTGCAGAATAATTGAAAGTGGTTTCTTTGCACATTTTGAAAGATCATATTTCTTTGATTTATTGGAATTTACTTAAACATGCAAGCATGAGACAGGCACAGTTATATTGCCTGGATAGCATTAATAGAAAGGGCAAGTTTCAGTTGTTCAAGGTACATACAGAGGCAAAATGCTTTTGAAACCTCCTTTTGTGACCAATTGCATCCATAAATAGTCTTATTTTTCCCTGTTTTTGAGACTGAAGTACTGTCTCTTGGCTAATAGGAGCACGATTTTCAAAGTTCAGACATGGTCTTATTGAATGAAAGGTTATACTGTTATTTGAGTATTAATATATTAATTTTATAAATGAAACTAGCAAAAAAATCTGCTAATTATGAATGTAGATCAAATGCAGGCAGGCATGTGAACACCTGAGCAGATTATGTGATCTATTAATTACTTTTAAGTATTTCAGCACAGTGATAAACAGGGTAATCTTTGAAACACACATGTACATGTGTTCACATTGTAGCTGCAGACTTTCTAGTATTTGTGACTGTATCTTCACTGATAAAAGCAAAATTTTTACCATGTACCCAAACAAATATCCCAGGACAACTGATGTATTTCTCCTCAGGAGTAGAGACGCAGACCAGAGGAGTCACTCAGCAGATGACAATGTCTTTATGCAGCAAAGCCTAAAACAATTTATAGGTACAAATCTACAATTCTGCATGCAATGCTGTGGATTTCAGTGCATAGATTCTGGCCTCATATGAATATCCTACTGCTGAACTTAGAGAGGTGGAAGATACAAATGAAACTGTCTGTTAAAATCATCCCTGGTTTTATTCTGGCCCAGGGTTGTTGGAGCTGGGTGGCAATGAAACGAGATCAATGTCTGCTTGAAAGTACAGCAGTACTGTGCTACCTCTGCATTTCAGAAAACGTGAGATCAATGGATAGGTCTACCTGAACATCTGGGAATGCTTAAGACTTTTTTTCTCTTAAAAGAAGAAAAGGGGTTTGGATCACCCTTTCTCTGGTTCATGCAAGGGGATTGGAAAGAGCTGATAAACTGTATTAAAGTCTGGCAAGAAGGCCAGCAAAACTGAAATAGATTTTATGAGGGTATATTTTTTATACTATCAAGAAATTGGATGTTAACTCTAGGACAGGAAGAATAAGCATGGCTTGTACTCTGGAAACAAATCATGAAACTTGAAAAGACATAAAGATAACAAGTTTCAAACAAAACACAGTTCTTTGCTCTAGGCCAGATTCCTTAGAATCATGGAATTGTTTAGAATGGGAAAAAACCCTCCAAGATCACTGAGTCCAGCTGTTACCCCAGCACTTCCAAACCCACCATTAAAACACATCTCCAGGTGCCACATCTACACATCACCTGGTCCTGCAGGTACCATGTGATGGCACTCCAGATGAGCTCTCCATGATTTTCCTGTCACTGATGTGTGTCTAAGTGGTGTTGCTCTGCAACAAAACACAGGATGAGAAAAGAAAAATCTCTGCTTGTTACTCTGATAACAGAGTTTAGCTTTCATATTTCATTATGTCAGTTAGGGGCTGAAATTTTCTTTTAATGGGATTTTGGCTTATAAATTTCAGCAATCAGCAGAAGTATTTATTCTTCACTTACATTGACTAGATAATATAGTTTTACTGCTGAGAATGTGCAATATCTTGGCATCTCAAAAATGTATTTTGAAGCTTTTTTTTCATATTTGAGGTCAAACTTAATTTTTGTTTAGCATTTAAATGATTATTAATGGCTAATGCTCAAGCATATAAGGTTTTTGTAATGAGTTTTATGGGACATGCTGTCACTGAAAGGAGGATTGTCTCTTTTTTCTGAGTTCAGAAAAAAGGCCAGAAACATTAACACAGCAGATGAGCCCTGGCTGTCCTGTCTATCTACCTTCTTTTCATGATGTACATATCAGTGTCACAGATTAATGTCTGGCCCCCAGAGAAGAGGACAAAGCACTGCTTATTCTTGGTCAGTAACACACTGCATTATTGTAAGGAAAACTCAAAGTTCTTTCACCCAGTTCTTTGCACATGACCTTTCACCCATCCTTCTTAGCAATGTGCTGTGGGCTTTTCTTCAGAACTGAGAAGGATTTTGAATATCTTTTTCTCCCTCCTTATGCAGCTGTTAAGGTGTCTCCTCTCCTTTGTGAGTCAAAAACTTTCCAGAAGCAGCAAAGAGCATTTTTAATAATTTCTTACTGTCCATCTGTCTCTGAATATACCTGTTTCTCTCCACTGCTTATTTAGGCAATTTGCCCTTAAATTGCAGATCTATTTATCTATCTCATGTTACTAATCTGAAGAACTGCTCCTTTCCAGGATATCTATCCACTCTGGAGAATCCCCATGGGGATGCGGGATGAAGTATAACATGAGTTTATCACTCCTGCACAGAACTCACAGATATGGGCTACATTTGCCATTAAAAGGCTGAGCACGCACCATGCCTGCTCCTCCAGCTGTCCTCCTGAGGGAACAGTTAAGCAAGGTGCCAGGGGGAAAGGAAACCTAGGGAAACCTTGCACTAGGAAACTGTGGACTGAAATTTGGTGTAAGATGTCAGAGTCTGGAAGTCTGTATTTAAAAATCCAGTGTGGCAGTCAGTGTAAAGAGACGAGCACATTGTAACAGTGGACTGTAGCTGCCCAAAAGAAAGCCTTAGAGCAAAGTCTACCATTCCTTTATAGCAGAAGGGACTAAGTCAAGGTAAATTCATTTCTCTTTAAAGGGCTCACACCAGTCTCATACTGTGTATGGAAGATAAGGAGCACAGGGTGGAAAAAGGTTGAAAATGAGGTATGTGTAAGAATCCAGCAAAGCATCTTTTGCCAATGTCAGTTTTGAAATGCTAGAAAAGGAAATGAAAGAAGTCCAGTGTGTAGGAATAGAGATTAAAGCTTAAATTGATCCACCTTTCTTATAAGGAGTACATTGGAGTGGTTGTCAAACTCTCGTTTTAGTATCAAAATCCAGCTGTCCACATAAATTGTACCTTTGAACACATTTGATTTCTGCAGCTTCACCTTCAAACTTCAATTTATACCTTTCATATATCTTTCCTATTAATATTGATGCAAGGTGGTATATGCAGTTTGCTTAATCACTCCAAACATAAGAATCTGCTCCCACCATGAAACAAGCACAACCCAAGCTCATGCTTACAGCACATTCATTTGCAGAGCAAGGTAGTAATAGATTCCATCAGGTTCTTAAATATTAAAATTTTCCACTTGAAAGAAGAATTCAGGGATGCCAGGTATGGTGTCCAAAGAACAATACAGCAAAAACGCATGGGCTTTTCCTTTCAGAACTGAAATTTTCATAATTAGACCTGTAACATCTTCAATTCTGTAAAAGTTTCTGACTAAAAGTTTTAATAACAAAAAAAAAAAAAGCATTTCTTACCATGCACAACCCTCTGGAGTACAATAACAATTCCACAGTTTTAAGATACAAGTGGAACTAAATGCAAAAAGCATGAGCAATTTTTATGTTCTCTGAATTAGTCAGAGTATCATACAGCGAGTTAATGGGTTATGCTTTTGTATTCCATAACATGTAATAGAATTTCTATTAAAAGCAATCTAAATTGGAAGTTAGTTAAACATTTTGGTTGGTGAAGCCTTTTAAATATTAGCAGTATCATGAATGCTAAGCATTACCCATATATATCCTTTTCTTTATATTAGAAATAATTAAAGTAAATTATAAGTGCCAATGTAAATAAGGATTTCAGTGGCAATGATGATCATAAATTATACATTTCTTTAAACTTTTCTTCATGATTTCTGCTATAAGTCAGTCCTATTGATATTTCTACCAAATATGTACTCAGCAATTAAATTAAATTATATACTCATTATTTGAAAAACTACAAACATAAACTTTGTGCTGCTGAGCAGGCATCTTTATTCTCACACATATGGATACATCAAATAGTCAGCCAACAAATATTGTGAAAACTATGCACCTTTGTGGACTCTGCACCCTCACTTACTGTGTGTGTTTCTGTGTGCGTGTATGTTTAAATCTGAAATTTGTGTAGCTCCATAGATTTTGATTTTTATTTTTTTTTTAAAGAAAGAACTAAGTAAACATTCTAAGCAGTCTAATTACTTGTGAGTTATCTTTAGGGGTAATGTGGTTGCTTCCTGTACAGTTCTGCACTTCTTCATCTCATCCTCTCTCCATAAGTCTCTACATCTTCATCTAACCTGGTATTCCCCTGTAGGTGGCTTCATGGCAACACCTGCCCTTGTAGCACAATGCATAGGACTCAAGGCAACTTCTGCTCTGCTTCCAGCACAAGGATGGTCTTTCACTTGGTAATATTCTCAGGTTGCCCTGAGATGTTCTTCCATTGCCCTTAGAGGAACCTCAGAGAACTCCAAATAACATTTTCTAATTTGTCAAACTAAGTAACTTGAGGATGTCAGTGAAAAAGAGAGAGAGAAACAGTTGCAAAATGTATTTATTAGTGATGTGAAAAGAAAATCTAAGTTCTTTTTCAGCTGTCAAGTAAGACATAGACCTATGGAAACCCCTAATTTCCTTTGGCAGATTTTTCCTGCTATATTTATACCAAACTTATAGGTCCATAGGGAGTCAAAGAAGCTCCTTGCTACCTTCTAAGGAGTAGAAATGATTCACCTGCAGTGATCCATCTTTCTATCTCTAAGTTAAATCATTCCTCTCTAACAAATGATGAGAATTGCATTTTTATTTCCTGCCATTGGAGGCTGGGGAGAAATACTAAACATGTTTTGGATGGCGTGCTGATAGTACTAGCCAATGGTTTTGCAAGCAAAGTCAAATACCAAGCACAATGTAACCTGGATTTAGATAGTCAAGACTTTTATGGCATGTCTAGAAATTCTTTTCAGAAGAAGCATAATACCACTTCCTCCCCCCTCTATATATGGATTCCAGCACTGGAACTTGGATGTCAGCTTATGTCAGCCAGAAATGCAGCCACATGCAGCACGTTGAGTGAGAAGCTTGAATATCTTGCCTTTCAATCCAGAGTAGATTTTCATCTGTCTGGTGAAGACTAAGAGCTAAGCAAGTCTCCATCTTGCCTGGGAATTTAGAACATTTAAAATATGGGAAAGTGGTGAGACTGATCTGAGACAGAGTAGTCGTTTTTAGACTCTGGAGTAGGATGGGATCCCCTGGGCACAAGATTCTCTATTTTCTCATTTGGAATCTTATCCTTTTGTGCTGCCCTTTAAATCCATATTATTACTTGTTTCCTTTGATTTTTTTTTGCAGGTCTGATACCCCATGGTCATCTATAGCTGGTCCCATCTAGACTTACAGGCTAATCCATATTTGGCCTATTTCAGACCTTTTCTTCTTCTGTCAGATAAAATGCTTCACTTACCAGGTGCAACTTACCAAGAAAGAATTTTCAGCTTTCTTTTGTGGTGCCCTTGCAGCTAGAAATAAGTTAGCTTCCACAAAGCTATGCTAACCTTCTTCTTCAAAATCTACCCTAATACTCTCCTTTGCTGTGATACTGTGATGGAATGTGGAAAATAGATAACTACTATGAGAATACTGCTGTTTTTAATGCCATCATCTCATTTTCCTTTGCATTTTTGCATCTGCCTATAACAATCTGTTGCCTCTCATATTAAGTGTCTATTACACATTTAGGAACATCAACATAAGGGTCAGCTGTGAGTGTTGTAGTCTGCAAGGATAATGGTCTGTAACACACCTGAAATTTTTAGACATTGTAATGTCAATTAACATCATTTGTCAGAGCCCAGAGGTTATGATTTCTTTCCCCTGTACTTACAGCTAAAAGCTAGAAAGTATAAAATCATAATTCTGTTTTATAGAATAATTTTATCAATTAAAAGAGGAAAGTTGTTTATAACATTGTTGCAAAGACAGCAACAAGGAAAGCTCATGTGAACTCATAATTCTTTCTTTCTGAAAAGTCTTGTGTGATGGGGGAAGTCCTATTGCTGCTTTTAAAACAATCCAAAAATATGTCTATTTTTATTCATAGTCAGTAAAATGTCTTTAAAATAGACACGAGTAAGGAGATTAAATCAAACAGAATCATGAAGCTCTATTCATGCTATTTCTACATGCAAACCTAGAGTACCAGGAGTGGCCAAAATGACACCCTCCCAGGTGAAGGGATTTCACAATTTAAAGTGATCAACAGAAGACCCTGTAGCTGCCTGCTTTTACAGGGTGCACAGAAATCTAAGTGATGTATACAAAATATTGGGAGGTGTGAATTGCATAGAGGAATTGAGCTTGTTTCTGTTTACATTTATTTAAGATTTTCTGAAATTTGCACAGAGAATTGAATTAATATTTAGTAAAAACAAAACAAAACAAAACAAAAAAACCCCCCCAAAAAAACAACAACAAAGAAAACCCAAAAAACCCCACAAACTCATGTTAAAACAGATTAAATACTTAAACAGGTATTTTTCTTGTTATCTGCAAACTTTCCTTTATAGGGTACACTTTCTTTCAAGCAATTATTGCATAATAGACACTATAATGGCTATGCATAGATAACAAATATGAGTATTTAGAAAATAACAAATATGAGTGTTTAGAAAATATCTGTAAAATATATCAAATCATCTATATTTTGCTATTAGATCATGTTTATAAATGTTTGCAATCAAATCAGTAATTCTGGATTTCACTGTTAATTCTTTACCAGCTAGATGTTACAAGCTTCTAAAAGACAATATCTACAAGGGAAATGATAGTTTAGGAAGTCCTAACAGTGTTGGTGATGCTTTCCATGTGCCTGGAAGGTGATTGGCCCTCAAAGGAGCAAAGGCTGGGATCTATAATTGTTCTGAAGCCACCAGGGAATAGGCTCTCCCAAACTTCAGGATACCTCTTACACTCCACACCAGGTGCTTGATACATTTCTCAGAGTGATGAAGCCTCCACTTCCAGATAAATATAATGGCGAGTTTTATCTGTTGCTTAAATCCTTACTTTTATTGAATATCCATATTTGAATATCAGTGGCATATCAACTATCAGCTCTGATCAGGAAGAGGAATGTGAATATACTGATTCAGATAATCAGCAAGATCTGTAGCAAGTGAAATAAGCAGTAAGAGAATCAGATGTTTGAGAAAACTTACAAAATTAAATACAGTTTAATAAAAATGTGTTGATTAGAATAATGACCATATCTGCAAAAGTTACTGCTGTTCAACTGGAAAGCAATGAGAAATGTTTATGAAATATCCATAGTTGCTATAGTTAAATGATAATTGGAATTTTAGAGAAGTAGGATTTTAGAAAATGTCTCTCTTTAGTCATCATGCCACTCATTCAAAGAAAAGATACAAAATAGATATATGGCAGAAGATCTCTCATCATCTGATCATAACTAACATATTGGGATTGTATTTTCATGAAGCACTTGGAGCAGGTTCATATTTACTGGTCAGTAATGAAATTTTTATATTGTTTCAAAAAATAACTATTTCTGAAACATATCCAAAAAATTAAACTCAACACCTCCAAACTTTTATTCTTTTTGAAAGACAGGTCAGTCTCATAATAACCACAATATATGTGTTTTCATTCCTGTTGGAACCATCATCCAGGAATCAAGCCTTCCTTGCATTACTGCTCCACAAGAAACAACATTAAGGTTATATCACATTATAACATAAAAAAAAAAAAAGTCAGTCTTAGGATTAGGCAAGAAAACAAGTTATATTTCCTCTAAGTGATGGAGTCCACTAATTTCCCTACTCTTGCTTCCCAGGGGAATAGCACTTTTCACCTTTGTCATGGAGTATCCTCTGAGATACTCCTGATTCTCTAGGATTCAGAATGTATTAGTGTTTATCATTATTCTTAAATTTGAATTCATAGCCTTAAGGAAGTTAAGTCTGAATCCTATAAAACCTCTACCTCAGCATCCCTGCACCAAGTGCTCAGATGTATAATGTGAATTTTAGGCTTCTTCCTGGGGTAAAATAAGGAATATTAGTATATGGTTTGGACCTCAGGCACCTAATCTCTCCAGAAGTGACTGTTATTGTATGTGAAGGAAAATTTTATTTATTGATTTCTTTCTAGTACTTTTCTGAAACGAAAATAACTAACTGAACAGAAGTAGAGAGCTACGTGTTACAACACTTTCTCCCTCAATTTATAAACTCCGTGCTTCTTCAGAGAACAAAAACACTCCTTTAAAACTAAAAGCCATTACTTAAAGTTTTCCAGGCTGGAAGAAAATAGCTTATCAATTATGCAAGACCAAGAGATTTGCCCGAGCCCAAGGGCACCTCTCTGGTAACTTTCCTTGCAGTCTGACAATCCTCTTTCATTTCCCCTTTGTCACGCAATCCCTGAGGTGATTCTGCAGACTGCAGCCCCACCGTGCTCAACAGAACGTTCTGATAGTAACATCAAGCATTTTCTCTTCAGCATATGACTGCTATCAGACACTGGTAACATTTTCCACCCTGCTCACTGCCGACAGGTAGAGCTGGTCCAGAGATGGGATGGAGTCCAGGATTAGCTCTTTACTCAGGTGTCTTTTTCAACACATCAGGTGGAACTCCTTTAGCAGCAGTTTCCCACAAAGGAGATCTGGCTGGTTAGGAGGAAAATAAACCAGTAGAAAATTGAGGAAGCCTCAGGACAGATATTAAATTCAGGAATGTTTTATGTGTAACAATGTGTGGAATGACCAGAGTAGCAACCAAGCTTTCTTCGTGTCTTGGTTTGAAACACAGGTATCTGCCAGGGAGGGCAGAGCCTCCCTTTGGAATGGGGAATTTGAATCCCCTCCCTCCAAATTATTATAATTTAGAAAATTAAAGGGGCTTTCAGGCAGAGGTCTGGGGATAGGAATAACAGTTCTTTACTAGTATGTATAACAAGACAAAACAAACAACAATAATAACTACAGCAATAGAAGTAAACAGAACTAGAGACCTTGTGGGGCTTTGCTTTACAAAACCTGAAGCAGTCTGATTCTGGTGCGGAGCTCCAAGAGCACCAGGCTGGAGCAGTGGAAAACCCTGGGCTGGTGGGTGAGATGAGGAGCTCTGTCGGTGACAGGTGGGAAAGCAGGGATGTCCTGGCCGGGCAGGTGGGTGCAGGGCCACAGCGTAGCGAAAAGCCCCAAAGCAGTGCTGAGGGAGCAGCGGTGGTGGTGGGACAGCGCTGGCCCAGCTCCAGCAGGGCAGGAGGAGGCAGCTCAGAGTTCCGAGGGACACGAGGAGATGATGGCAGATTCCTCAGGAGCAGCCCCGGTGGTGATTTTGAACTCCTCCTGACACCCTGCTAGTTAGGGTGGTGGTAGCAGTCCCGATGAAGCAGTCTAGTTGAAGCAGTGATCTAGAGAAGGTCTGGTGACCTTTGTCCTTTGCGAAAGATCTAGTGGGTAAGGGCCCAAATCCCACATGATATCCATGTGAGGATCCTTGGCTCCTCCCTCTGGGTGGAGCACATCACAATGGGATGCAGTAGGTTCTTGATTGCCCATGAACAGAGAGAGCTCCTGGAGGGAGTTATGGATGAGTCTTGGCAAGGCATTGATGGGCCCATTATCAGTTCATGAAGGTGGTGATAGAACAGATTTTGGGCACGTCCTGGGTTGTCACCTTCCTGCCCAAAGATCACAGATTTTTCTTTATTCCATTGAGGACATGCTCTAGGATGTGCCCTTTGTCATTTAAGGAAGCAGAGGTGATGTCATTGATTGTCTGGCTTGAGCAAAACAAGGCCAGTCACACATTTAACAGGTCACATTAACCTGATTAACCTGTTTACTGCCAGTGCCATGTGGCAGTTCTCTGTTCCTAATTGAGTTTATGAAATGGTGGGAAAAAAAAGATCTCCTTTGGAATTGAACGTAAGGAAATTATGTTTGCTAATACATCTCTTTCTCTTTATTTGTTTTTTTTTTCACTTTGGTATAGTTTCCATCTTCTTGTACATGAAAGTCAATTTATGAGGAAAAAATGTGGAGTATTTAATAATATATTCCTATTCTTCAAGGAACATTTTAAATAAAGATTTCAAAAATATTTTCATTGGGCTTTTTTTTTTTACTATGGAGATGTCTGGTTTTGCAATATTTCAATTAAGAGATAGAAAATACTTTTAAAATTAAATTCTCAGATAAATACATATGTGCAAATGATGGAGGCAGAACATTTACTCAAACCAGAGTTTATTGCCATACATTCATTTGCAGTTAGTAACATCTTTTCATTTCTGTTAAAAAAATTGTATTCATAAATTGCATTAAAGTACGATGCAAAATTGCTCACTTATATCAAATTGAAAGTCTCTCTGATGTCAAATTTTATCTATAATATGTATTTTTTTTCTATAAGGGTTTACATTGCATGTTAGTTTTATGATTATTGTGGAATTTAGTACTATTTTATGGTTTTGGTAACTTAGAAATTAAAATGGAAGAAAATGAAGCATCCTATTGTTAGAAATAACTTTCTTCTGTACAAGTCAGCAGGTTCTTTTATATTCCAGTGTTAACAGGTTTTTTTTTTCAGAAATTCCATAGAATTACACTTAAATATCATGAACACATAAAAAAGGATGATATTTTCCTTTGAGAGTCCCAGAAAGTTGTGATTTGTCATGTCACAGATGCATTTAATATCAACTCTCTCATCATGCACTGGGTATAATTTCAGCTGCCACAGTAATTATGTGTATTCTGAGATTAAGCATTTTGAGAGCCCTAATATCTGTTTGTATGGTTATATTACAGTTGTTTTTCTAGAGATAGAAGTGCACATACATATATATATATACACACTTTATATAAAAGCACACATGCATACATAATTGCACATACATGTATATACATATAAATTTCTTTGTATATAAAGATATTTATATTTTAAAATATGCATTAATAGTGGTACAAATCAATAATAATAATAATGATCCTACTGCTACTACTAGTACTGCTACTACTACTATTAATATTAATACCACTACTAATGTTGTATGATGTATTACTAAATATAAACATAAAAATAAATATCTGGTTGGGAAGAATTCACATAATGTTTCACCCATTCAAAAGTCTTTAAAATGTGCTATATAAAAGAAAAATCAGTTTAGGAGCAGATTAGGGATATGTTTTTAAGGCCCATATCTAAGCCTAGAAGAGACATATGGAAAACTCTAATATTGCCAGCCCTGAAAAAGCTGGTAGAAATTCCCATCTGGTACAAATCGTTGCATCACAAGGACTTCATTTTACTTTGTCTGCAGCCTGTTTTCTAGTGGGGAGCAAAATTGTTTGGCTCCAGTGTAAAAGCTGATTATTGATTTCCTAGTTAGATTTTACTATGTCCCTATTGGCATTAGGTTTGCAACAGAAAAATCCAAATCTCCTGTCTAAAATTATGTCTTTCTGCTGTGCTCATTCCTAAGATTATATATGAGAGATTAATAGAGGTAAATTCTTTCAATGTGTTCTTTCTTCACAAGGAATAATATACTGTGTCTTTCTTTCTTGTAGATAAAACATAACTACTCAGAAAAGCTGTTTCAGCTGTTGAAATGTCCATAATTTCTATTTATTTCTAAATAAAATCTTATGCACAATGACTTCTGGGAACACACTGAGAAGATATTTCTTGTAGTTCTTACTCTCTCAATCTATCAGCAGAGAAGATTAACTGCATTGCAACCTGTGTACTAAAGATTGAAGAGAAAGGAAAGCTACTCTCATTACAAAGCAAAAACATACATTAGGAAAACAAACAGCATTATTGGCTGTCAGTATTGTTTTTCTCTAAGTTTGGGATGAATACCCCATCTGTTGGCTACAGCAGAAAAAGGCGGATTAGGTAATTGTCTTGAACTATAATGATGTCTTAGCTGAAATCAGGATGCAGTTCCTGAAATTGGAGTGAAAAAATACTTTGCGCTTTTGCCAATTAGAACACAGAGCCATCAAATCCTTCAGCTCTTCTTTGTCAGCTCTAGGGCAAGATGTGGTGCATTCCAACCATAAGCTTACTTTCTGGCAGCTATACATGTTTTAAGTTTGGACGTTTTTATACTTAGTGGTCCAAAGATCACTATGAACATAACATGGTACCATAAAATCAGTGCAAAGCAGCCAATATCTAGGCTTTTGGAATCAGTGTTAGATTATTTATTCTTAGACACATTCTGCAGCTAACTGAAACCCTTTCTTTTGCTGTGAACAGGCTTCACTGGGAAAAGAGCTGATCAGGAAACTTAGGAAACAGAGATATTTTGACATTTTGAGGTTAAACTGAAAAGACACTTCCTGGCAGGGAGCACATTTCATGTTCGACAAAGTGTCGCATAAGTACTGACAATTGTCACCTTTTCCCATCCTTTGCAAAGTCAGAATAAGTAAAGCTGCTATCATATACACTGAAGGAACTGTGCTCTTTATTCCGTAATTCAGCCAGCCTCAGACATTTTTTTTTTTTTTTTTACTTTTTTACACCTGTTTAGGAATCCATCAATGATATAAAATACTTCAATAAAATACATCAATGATATAAAAAATTTAGGCATGAAATTGTCTAGGGTGCTCACCATCTTTCATTCAGTACCACTTGGTGGTCCTATAGTTTCTTATATTCTGATACCTAATTTCCCAATTTTCTGTTGAAGCACAACTAGCAAAATGTACTGCTAAATTCACTAGTGCAGCAATGGATGTGCATTCACAGATGCAGCCCATACGCTTTTCTAAATGCAACTTTTGCAATCATTGTAAAATAATCATGCTATACTTTGTATCCTATTATGGATGATTATATTTTATCACATTTATAAGTTGCTGGTATAAAAAAAAACAACACTGTGTAAAAGCATGGAGGAACATAGAGGGTTTGGCAAATGTGGTTGCCAAAATGGTAATACCTGTTTAGTGTGAAGCTAAGCAACTGGCTACCATAAGTATGGTTTTCCTCTAACCACAACTTATGTAGTCAGCTCCATGGCAGAGCTTGGCTTCAGGACATATGCTGAAATAATTTTAAAGGGCAGTGAGGGCAGAGGAAAACATTTTCTTGTGCACTGTTACCCAAGTGTAACATGCCTGCTCCCAGTGCTCTCTCATAGAGCACCTTTACATAAGCAAAATCAGTGAAAAACTTGAGTTAATTTGGCCATGCTATGGTGAGAAATCTTGAACAGCACTTAAAGCAAAACAGGCTGTAACATGGTGAAAAACAAGAGTGCTGAATACAAATCATCTTGCTGCTAACTTCAACAAGGAAAAAAAACAGAAGAAGCATCACAGAACATTCTGTACTTGTCATGATCCCTGATTTGTAAATGTCTCATAGCAGAGTTCTGGCAGATGCTTTGTGTAAGAGTGATTGACTCCAGTGAAGTAGTTAGCCCAGCCCAGCCCTCCCTAGTGATCTGAAACTGCTTCTCCTTTGCTTCAGGCTGGGTTCAAGCTCTTGCAATAAATCATGCTGATGCCTATCCCTGAGATATACAGGTTGGACAACAGGGTGTCTCTTCACCTCCTGTTGCAGTTCACCGAAGCTGTTAAAATACTCTAAAGAGTAGCTCATTTGTCACATTGGCCTGGTTAGGAAAGATGCCTTACACAGCTGCCTTACTACTTATGCAAGAAACTCAATGTTTTCTCAGAACTGAAGGCTTCTAGGACTCCAGTGAATCAAAAAAAGGTTACTATATATATTCCAAAAGTAGGCAATTTATAGAGAACATATGTTGACATCCTTCTAATCAACTTGTAAAGTAACAATTTTAATAATTAGATTGATCTTTCCCAGAAATTCCTCAACTAATTGAAACATTCCATATTTCTATGTGTCTAGATAGTTTTAATATGTTTTTGTGCACTAAGCTATGACCACTGCTTGAGATGTGTGAGATGAGGAATTGTAGAATCATAGAATGGTTTGGGTTGGAAGAGATCTTAACAATCATCTAGTTTCAACTTTCCTGCAATGGGCAGGGACATTTGAGCTATACCAGGTAGTTAGTCAAAGACCTATCCAACCTGACCTTCAACACTGGGGGTAATATTGCTTTATCACCAACTGTGTGAATACCCTTAATTGCTGGTGAATGCTGAGATTTTATATCAATGTATTTGATAAAAGAGAGAATAACCACTGAGACATTCATTCAATCCAGAAAAGCATGCAAGAAACCCTATTTTATAAATTAATATAAAATAAATATATAAAGTAAAATGAAAAGAAAAATATGTACAAGCATATAAATATAAGTGACAAATTCTGAAGTTTTCAGAAATTCCACACAGGTGAGATCTTTATTCTGAGATTAATTGGTAATGGTTTGTTAATTTGGAATTTTATGGGTTGGATCCTAACTGACTTGGAATAAACGTACTTGATAGTGTGCCATCCACTTAATATTTCATCTAGTCTGACTCTGGTTGAGCTGCATCGTTCATTGGAAGAGAATTAATAGTCACTGAAATTTTGTCTGTATTCTTGCCTTTAATTACTGATGACTATAGTATGTATGACTGTCAGAGAGGGTAATTTTATTTACCAGACTTTCTTGTATTCTGTGTAAGTTAATTATTATTCTGACAATACAGCAGCATACTGATTAGTGGCACCGGAGAGTTTGGAGTGAAGGTATCTGATAACAACCATCAAAGTGCTTATTTGTCATCTATTTATTTACTCAACCTATCTAAAATTAGTTAATTAATTTTTAGAAATGTTAACTGCATATTTAGAAATATTAAGTCGTGTGTAATAAACCTAAATTAATTCCCCTCCCTCTCTTGTTTTTTATAACAATTCATTTTGTGCAATTTCTCAATTCAGCTTGTTTGAAGTAAATTCACTTTATATGCAAAAATGGTCTTCATTTTGCTAGTATTGGACAACTACTTTCAAGTGACAGAAAATTGTGCCCAAAATTTATTTTACAGATGAAAATGCCCAACAGTAATCTGGTTTTGTAAATATCTTTGTTGATCATGGTTTTAGTTTTTTGGTTTTTTGTTTGTTTTTTTTTGTTTTGTTTTGTTTTGTTGTTTTTTTTTTGTTTTGTTTTGTTTTGTTTTTGTTTTTTCTGGTGTTTTGGTTTTATTTCCTCTTTGGAGAAGAATCATTCCAGTCAGTAACATCAAATAAACCTTAATGAGCAAGGAACCCATAATCAGTCATGGACCTCATTGCTCTATAACTACCTGACAGCAGTTCACATTGAGGTGGGGGCAGATCTCCTGTACCATGCCTGCAGTGAGGGAAACAGAGGAAACGGCCTTAAGCTGAGACAGGGAAGATTCAGATTAGATACAAGAAAAAAAATTCCATTTTAACATGGTCAAGCATTGGAATGAGCTCCCTTGGGAGGTGTGGGGTCACCATCCCTGGAGGTGTTCAAGAGGTGTCTGGCTCTGGTGCTGGGTGATGTGGTTTAAGGGTTCACTAGGTGCTGCTGGGTTGATGGTGGGACTGGATGATCTCAAAGGTCTCTTTCAGCTTTGATGACTCTATGATTCTATAATTCTGTGATTCTGTCATTGTGTAATTCCATTAACTTACGTTGGTCGGATTTTCTAAATGTAATATTTTTTGAGCTTTTTTACAAGATTCAATTAATGATATTCAGGTTTTCTTTCTGATACTGAATTTTGGCATTTAGACAAGTACGTCAATACCTGAAGAGCAGTAAGTACCAAAAGTGGATGATTTATCCCTTCCTGACACCACTGTAAAGTAGTTGGCTGAATTCCCTAAGGAAATATATTATACCCTTCAGTGACTGCTGAGGTGTCCTTGATAGGCCAGCTTTGGCACTTAAAAGCCAAGTGCTGTTAGCACTGCATTTCCCATCTGAACAGACTAGTGAATTCCCACAAATTACAGGAAGCCTGTATTCTGGTACAGCTTCTGTATCAAGTCAGGCATTTTTTGTAGCAAGATCTACTCAACCAATGTTGTAGTCATCCAAACACCTCCCATATGGAGAAGAATTTCCTTCAAATGGCCTCCTCTTCTGGGAGCAGTAGGACATTCAGGGTTTGTCCAAGAAAATCCTGGGACCTGCCCAGGGACTATGCAGGGCTTGGTTTGACCCTCATAAAAATCCTGTTGCATTAAAGGACATGAGTAACATAAGTAAGGACATCAATTGCTTTTCCTAATAGCTAATCTTGTTGCTAATTTTGAAGAATAAGTGGTTGAGTATCTTATGTAGCAAGTTGTACTTTCTCTGGCTGGGGTGGAGTTAACTTTCCTCATAGCACCCCACAAGTTGTTATGTTTTGGATTTTGTCTAAAACAGTGTTGGTTGGTAATGTTTTTGCTTTCACTGGACTGTGCTTGCACAGCACTGAGGCTTTCTCTTTTTCCCACTCTGTCTCCTTTCCCCCAAGCAGGTAGGCAGGCTGGGAGTGGGTAAGAAGGTGGGAAGGGACACAGCCTGAACAGCTGACCCAGACTGGTTAAAGGAATATTAATATCATGCTCAGCAACAAAAACTGAAGTAGAGAAAAACAAAGGAATTTTCATTTTGGTTTCCAAGGCGACCTTTGCTCAGAACTGGTTTGGCATCAATTTGCTTATAGGAGGTGGTGAGGGATCTTCTTTGCATTGTTTTGTTGTTTTTTCTCTTTCTTTTGCTTGAAAAGTTGTCTTTACTTGACCCACAGCTTTTCTTAGTGTTTTTTCTTCCTATTCTCACCCCTGTCCCTCTGGAACAAGGACTGAGTGAGCACTGGTGTAGATGCTTGGCTGCTGGCAGTGTCAACCCAACACAGATCTATTTGGCTCTAGGGATTCGAGCTAATGACAGATCTGATCAAAGTGTGCTAGACTGAATTTAAAGCTGTTATATGAGTTTTGCTCTGACTTGGAGGGCTGCTACTTTCTTTTGCTGGTCTCAGTGTTGACTTTTTTGCTCCTTCACCTGACCTGTTGTTGTTATAATCTAAATTTTTGAAAGATGCCTTATGTCAAAGTACAGGGTTTTTTTAACAGTAAATGTGAGGCAAAGATAGAAAGAAACAGGAAAGGAGGAGGGGGGGGGGGGGGGGGGGAGAGAGAGGGAGACAGAGATCAAGCAGAAGGTAATTACCACCTCGTGGAGCATTGCTTCCTTTCCCGTAATCTGCCACAGTGGGAATTTTTGTCTGGATGCATTAACTAGAGTGTGCTCACCTCTGCTTCCAGGGCCTTCCTGCTACTAGTTCCTCTCTTCTCTGCCTTTCTCAGGTTGCTGCTATGGTAGCTTATGGCAAGTTCCTTCTGTGGCCTTGACAGTGTTTAATGCAGTTGTGATCTTTAAGTCTCTCACAGTTGCTCGCTCCCTTTCTTACTGTACATTCAATTCCAGGGATTGTTTGTGACTGCTGTTTTTGCTGCTTGCTCTGCTTTAAGGTTTTTCCCTTCACTTGTAAAACTTCCCCAAGTCACAACTTTTTTTTTTTTTTTTCCCCTCCCCTGTTCCCCCGTAGAGAAGGAGTGAGTGAGCAGTTATACAAGTGATGATTAGCTGCTGGCTGGCATCAACCCACTGCAAAACCCAATCCTTTAAATTCAACTGTTATCAAACAAACAGAATTACACATTCACATTGTGTTCCTTATTTTACACCATATTGATATCAATGAAACCAGTAGGACTTCTCAGTTTTATATCAGAATGGTTTTTTAACTTCTCCAGTACCAACAAGTTTGGGTTTCTCCAGTATCAATGAACAAGACACAAATATTTGTGGCAGTGAGACAATGAGCTGGACCTGCAGCTGGACATGGAGCTGGTAGTGTGGCACTGCATAAGGGCAGCCTGCAATGTCCAGAATCAATTCTCAGCAGAGCTCAGAAAAGAAATATATTTTTTCTACTATTCTCTCTGGTTTATACTTTCTCTGCTTTCAATACACTACAGCATCATAAGCAGTTTAAGCCTACAATAAAGAGGAAAGTTTGTTGTAACTGCCTCCAGTTTCTTTACTACATTTGTTTCTGAAAACCTAAAAATACACATTTACTGCTGCTTTTGCAGGTGTTTTCAAATACAAGCAAATATATTTATCTGTGTATTTATATTTAGTCTAGAGATATTTTAATTTATTCTGTAATGTTATGAAAAAATTCTTCTTAGTTTTCCCTGAGTATTTAAAATAATTGAATTATCTTAAGTTCCCATTCCAAATAACTGAGATGGAAACTGATGATTTCATTAAAAAGAATTGTTCAGAATGGATTTATTTGGTTGTTGGTTTTTTCGGGTTTTTCCCCTGGTTAATTAAAATTAGAATGTAGTTTAAATTGCCTTGGAACCATGATAAAGCCATTTGCTATATAGAATATTAGAAAAAGTAGAAGGGTCATGCAAGGCCAGTATATGCTGTCAGAAGCATTTTATGTTTGTGCCAAGTTTTAGTAGAGGATGACACTAACTGGCTTTTCTACTAAAAAATCTTTGAAGTAAGAGCAAGTGTCATAGTTTAACCATAGAAAAGGTGCATGAACATGAAGTGGACGCAGACTGATCTTTCTCTTCTTCTTCATGTTAGATAATTAAGCACACTGAACTACAGCACTCTTGCTAGTCCTGACCTGGAGACACTCCTGATTTGACATACATTTTCCAAATTATAAAGATATTCAGAAACTTGTAAAAGGAAGTTGAGGGGGGAAAAAAATCTTTTATTAAGTTTCTATTGGTTGTGTTTAGTTTCTTCTCAAATAGATGTACCTTTTCTCAAAGTGTGTTTTGAAATAATATTTTTAATAAGACAGTTGCAAATACTGTATTTCTTGATAAATTTATCATCATGTATTCTATGGCATATGACTGCTAGTATAGGTATAGCTGCGATTTTAATGACAAATGGGAATAACTTTAGGAACAGACTGTCTGGGATCTAAATGGATCCTCTGGCCAGCAAATAATAGATCTCTTGGTTATGGACAGATCAAGGCTGTTGTTGGTATCTGTAGGTTTGGGATAGCAGGCAGAATGAAGTGCCAGAGTAAACATCAATCCCTGTTCCTTCTGCTTCTCTCCTGTCATATTCCCTCTAGTGCATTTCCACCATACCACATCTGCTGCATTTCCACACACCCACATTTCCAGATTAACAAAGTCAGACTTGTGCAGGCTTTTCCATCACAGACAGACTGATGAATTATTTTGCACAGCTCTGGCATTGTGTTTCCCATATTTCAGGGGCATGAAAATGAGTGAAAGAATGCACAGCCTTGTTCCCATAACACACTAGGAAAAGAGCAATATTAGGAAGCAGGGAATGAATGCTGTCCTAGAGGCCTGATACCTGCAGCCTTCATAGAACCTCCTGTCTAAACAAGGAGACATACAAATGCAGATTAATTATCTTCCCTGGAAATAAACACCTTCTCTTTTCTAAATAGATATGAAATATTGTTTTTTGGTAGTAATTAGGACATTATAATCAGGTAAAAAAATGTAATCCACCAACACATCAGAGTCAGTAAAATGCCCTTGGAATTGGCTTAGACCACAATTTTCTGTGAGATTCTTGTCCTAAATATTTATTTAAGAAATTATTTCTCTGGATAGTCCAGATAAATGCTGAGCTCCTTTAAGTCAGAGCAAGAGAGAAGAGCAATACTTTACAATGTGTAGGAAACTGAAACTGAACTTCTGTCATGATAAATACCATGATTGATGTTGTATGACCATCAGTAGGTTAGTTCATCTTCCTTTAGCTCATTTTTCCTATTAAGAAAACAGCAATAATGACCTGTTTTTGAAAGCTTAAAAATTCATTTTTAATGATATAAAATATAATAGAAGCAGAATTAAAATATGGGTGATATTCTGAAAAGCATGATGGGCACAATGATAAACTGAGAAGATCAAAGGACCTGAAACAACTCAAGCATTATTTTTAGGTTCTTTGTCATTTCAGGGATTTGTGTATATGCACACAAGTGCACACACAAAATAGGCAATTTGCTATGTAGTTTTAGTTCAAAGTAATATTTTATGAAAGCAAGGGGAAAAAAGCAGCAAACTCAACCAAAAAAAAAAAAAAAAAACAACAGCAAAATGCTGTAAAGGTTTATTTTCTGAAACTGTGCACATACATAATGAAAAGAGCAAGTTTTCCATGGCTGTCCATATTACATAAATAATAGTTTATTAAGCATGTATTGGAACATATATATTTATATGATGCAAATCTAGTATGTATTTGGTATGAGCTGGTAGTTTGCTAAAGTCAAGATATTTGTAGAGGACATGATTTCCTGACAGCTCCAGCTTGTCACCACATTTTCAGTAAGCAGTGCAGTGAAGAAGTTGGCAGTAGTAAGATCAGCAAGTGTTCTTACACGATAAGAAGTGGCAGTTGCTCACACTGATCCTTTGAAAAAGAAATGCACTGAAAGGATACTGTCAGAACTGGTAGGCTTGAAGTGTGACCTGCCTCGATGGTATTTCCCTACGGCAAATCTTACTGTAAAGATTGTAAACATTCAAGGTGATGGGATTTGAGGGAAGTAATACAGGGTTGCAATTCAGGAAATTTTAATTTCTGGTCACTGTGCCCCTGACACAGGGAGAGTCACTTGGGGTAAGCTGTTCCTCTGTGACATCTCTTTATTTTGGTGGACATCCACTTTACTCAGGGCAAGCATCTGCCAGATTTCCATAGCACGGACTCCTGTGGCAGCAGGGCAGGCACCACTTCCAGGAACTGGTGTCTTTTTCAGCTCCATAAGCCACTGAAAACATCCGGGCAGTTCTTAGCCACACTCCAAGAGAAATTATGCTTTTTCCCTGCCTTTCTCAGGAGCCTGGGCTGTACAAATGTACTGACTAGATTTTATGCTTTCATCTTTCTTACTTTTCAAAATGAGTGCAGTAAAACAGGGCATGCATTAATGTCAGAACTGGTGTAGATGTTTGCACAGTACAACATACATTTACACTTATGAATTCCCAATTTCTCTGAAAAACTTGATTTCTTATAGGCTTAATATGGCTTTTCTTTTTCACTGGAGAAGAATTTTATCTTTTACTCATCCTTAAATCTGATACTTCTGAGTTTAAATAATTCAAGGTCAAGAGTATCCTACTCTCCTCAAATCTATATAAATTTCAGGTAATTTTTTTAAATAGATAAATTATGTTACTGCTACTTAGGCCAAAGTTTCTGTCTAAACTTCTAAGAATCTGTGAATAAAATATGATAACTCTGGGAACAACAGAGTGTTAATAACTTTAGCTGCTTGAGTAGACATATCTTTTTACCCAGCTCAGAGCATCTCTCCTATAATATGTCTGTAACTTTACAACAAACATATATCAGAAATATGACCTGCAACACAAGTATTTCTCACCAATTATCATCTTCAAAAATGAATGGATAAGAAAGAAAGTGCTATATTTTTGAATGGTGTCTTAAATTATACATCCACAGATACCCATTTTTACAGTGAAGGAATTGCACTAATTCTTTTCTCCAACACACTTCCAAATTAACAGTATATATAATTACTAGGGTAGGACAGCATCAAGTTTTATAACAAAATTTATCAATTAAAATGTATTTTGAAAAATACATTTACATTAAAATGTCAGAGCAGTTATTAGGGAGCTGTAGATTTCAGCTTCCCTTGTTGAAATCTTCCTGCTTTAACATTTCTGAATAATTTCAATGATTTAATATGTCTATAAGATTACAGACTACTTATGGGAGGGGTGTATCCTAGAGAACTGATAATATTACCCCAGAAACAGTTAATCATGGATAATTTGCACATACTGTTATTATTTATATTTATTGCTGTGATGATGCATGGAAACAAACAAGAATAGCGCTTGATTGTACCAGACAGAAACAAAGCAAAAAGAAAAAAATAAAAGCAAATCCCAAGAAGGATATGTGTTTTGCATTCAGCAAATTTCAGTCTGGATGAAATACATGCATGGGAAATGAATATTTCACAGAATGTTGTGTAAGCAGAACTGGAAGAAAATTGACATTAATTCCATGGCTGTAAGTGGGGGCAGGAGGAAAAGGGAGAAGGTAAGAACAGGGTGGGAAGGAAAGGAGTCAGAGAGGTGGGAGTGGAGTTGGGGCTGTGGGGAGCGCCCTGGTACCTGACTGGCACAGACAAGCAGGTTCTCCCCCAGGCTCCCTGCCAGCATGTGAGAACAACAGAGGGGTTTCTTGGATGGCAGGCATCACCCCAGAAAAGCTGCCTTCAAAGATCAGGGTGCTGCCAGCACTATACTCATCTTCCTTTCTTGCAGGTGGTGGAAACAGGGCAGGAAATGATGCAAAAATAAAAATATTGTGTGTAGCTTTCTCAACAATCACCTGAACAAATGTGGATTTCTCAAACTGATCTTCAGCTCAGCCATTGCATGGTGCTCTGTTCCTTCACCTTGCTTAAGGGATTCACGTCAAATCCATTTCTTCAGTTGTATTTACTGTTTCCTGGCAACCACCCACCTTGGAAAAATAAAACCCTGTGCAATGAGAAAGAATGGAAGGCCATCTCCCACCCCCTCTACCCACCTCTGGCAAGGCTTCCTGTGCTTCATTCCACACACAGTCAGACAGTCTGTATCTAAGTTACTTTCCTGAGACAATGGTTATGCAAGTTAGGGGCATGTCAAGTCAGTTTGTTATTTAAACTCTACAAAGCTTAATCGTATGAATAATTCTGATTTATAAAATTAAAGATGTGAAGTTTTCCTTTCATTTCCTCAGTATCTTCATACATATGGCCTTTTTCAGAAAGGAAAATGAAATTAATTTTTAAAAGATGACTTCATACAAATAGCTTTCTCATATAACATGAGAAGATATGGCAGAAAATTAATTGAAGCATAAAATGAGAGATGACAGAATATTAAACAGTAAACAGATTTTGCGAGTGATTTAAATTCACATAATAGTTGTGGTTGGTGTTTTGTTTTGTTTTTTTTTGTTATATTCCTACAAATTGCATAGGGAAAATATATGTAGACATTCATTCAGGAAGCCATCCTGCAGAGTTCATGGGGAGTTTGCTTGCAAGGGGAAACAAAGTTTTTCACTGCAGTTTGTGTATGTTTGCGCTCAGGTGTGGATTTCTCAATCTGTTGTTTCTTTTCCTTTTGTTGTAGTCAAATGATGTGTCTTTCTCATCCTTTATTATACAGTTAACTTATTCTTGGGCATAGCTAACAAGCACATTTGAAGAAAGCTTCAAGAAGATAAACAGAAAGATGCCAGCAGTGAACCACACCAAAACAAAGATTTCATTCTTTGCTCTCATTTAAAGACAGACTGTAGCAAAAGCATAGAGGAGAGCAAATATATATTAGTTCCCAGTATATTCTAAAATTTATTAACTTGCACATCAGGGACTTGAATTCTCAAGTTTAACTTTTTCAGGGAATAAAAAGAGACTAATGAGGCTACACACAACTGGTATAAATTACAGTAATTTGTGAAGAGTGAGAATCAGATAACTTCCTGAAATTAGGCAAGGTTCACCAAAAGCTTAATGACCCACCTAGAAGAAGAAGAAGAAAAAAAAATGCATAGAATCACAGAATTACTTAGGTTGGAAAAGACCTCTATGATCATCACATCCAACCATTAACCCAGCATTGCCAATTTCACCACTACACCATGTTCCCAGGTGCCACATCTACACGCGTTTTTGAACACTTCCTGGGATGCTGACTCCACCACCTTCCTGGGCAGCCTTTTGTAATGCCTGACTACCACTTCAGTGAAGAAATTTTTCCCAAGATACAGTCTAAACTTCCCCTGGTGTGACATGTAGCCATTTCCCTTCATCCTATCAGTTGGCCCTTGGTGAAGACACCAATGCCCCCGGCTGTCTACAGATCCTTTCAGGTAACTCTAGAGGGCAATAAGGTCTCCCTGAATCCTTCTTTTCTCCAGGCTAAACACCCCCAGCTCCTTCAGCCACTTCCTTAACTGGCACCAGCCTCAGTGGTGCATCCTTTGTGCAGAGATGGAATCATTTAGGTTGGGGAAGGCCATCTGAGATCAACTACAGCCATATAAACACTATGCTGCCCCATGGAAAGAGCAGCTCCGTGTGAGTGCTTGGGTACACGAGTGTCCTGCAGATCCTCAGTGGCAAACAGTCCTGAATGGCACAGCACAGCGACACCCGAGATGCAGCTAGAGTTCAAAGAGCCATTGTCTTCTAGGACAGAAAGAATCCTTAGGGAAAAGGAAGGGGGAAATCCTTCTTCACAGTTTTTCTAAATATATCAAATATTATTTCCTTTCAAAATAGGTAGGCTAACAGTAATAGTAAGTTTATATAAAATAAATTTACATTATTACTGTATTATTATTTTTATATTATTACTATTACTATATTTTTATTCATATTATTTATATAAGTAAGTTTATATTATGACTATAACAATATGTCCTGGTTTGAAAGACAGGTGTTTGTCAAGGAAAGCAGAAGCTTCCCCTTGGACTGAAAAAAAAAAATGTGATTCTTCCGATTATTATAATTTTGGAATTAAGAGAGCTCTCAGGCAAAGATATGGGGGTAGGAATAACAGTTCTTTACTAGTATATCTAACAAGACAAACAAGAACAACAACAGCCATGAAACTACCCACAAACAGAACAGTAACTCAGTCCCAGTGTTTTTTGGCTGCAGGCACCTTTTCCCTGAGCTGCAGTTCCCGGTGCTGGGGGCGGGCGGGTCCCGCAGAGCCGCAGGAGGGCTGGGGGTGATGGCAGAGCTGTCCCAGGGGGAGAGAGAGATGGAGAGAGAGCTCTCCGCTCACGGTGTGGGTCCTGGTGCTCAGCAGAGTGCTGGATGGTGGCAGGTTACAGCGAGAAGGCAGCAGGGCAGGGTCTGACAGCAGTGAGGATGGCTCCCGGCGCTGGGATGGCAGGGATGGGACAGAGGCAGCGATCGTCCTTCTCGTCCCAACTCTGCGGGGGAAATGGGGAGAGCCAGAGCCTTCCATCTGCTCTTCTGGATGTTTGGATATCGAGGGGTTTCCCTCTTCTCTCCCCTCCCCCTTGCCACCAGGGCCCAGTCAACAGGTATCTTAGCATGACAATGGAGAAAATTCCACAGAGGGAAAAAAGGGAGAGAACCAACCCTCAACACAATAGTAACAGTAAGTTTAAACAAACATGCTACTGGTGCAATGAAGTTTAGAATCTATGGCAAAAAATGCTAGATTATATTCACCTTGCAAGGAGAGGAACAGCTGAGGTGGCAGCTTTTATAGTAGCTGGTCTCGGTGATGTGCAATGGGATTTAGATGCACGAGTCTATTTCAGCTAATATCACAAATATATTGAATTTTAAAAATTCAGAAAAGTACTGCAAAACTATATTTGGAGGCAGGAACATCAGAAGCTTTTATTTTAAGAGGCTATGTAGACTAATCTTATTTACTGTGGGAAGAAAAGCAAGACTTGACATCATGTGATATGCAAGATCATGAATTGTGTAGATTAAAATCTATAGCCCTTTCCAATACCAGATGGAGAAGAGAGCATTTAAAATGAAAACACAATAGATTCAAAACAAGAGCTCCTACTTTATATAATATGTAAATAGTCTGTGGAACTTTGATTTCAGTGTACTGAGAAAGCAAGAATTTTTCTCCCCAACTTTTTTTCTTTCCTTTTCTAAAATGAATACTCTAGATTTCCATTTAAAATTTACTTTAAAAATATTTTTATATTCTAGTTAGCTGCTGGGTTTGTGTGTGTGTGTGTGTACCTGTGTTAAAAAAAAAAAAAGAAAAGAAAAAACAAAACCAAACAAATAAACAAAAAAACCCCACCACCAGAAGTAACACTGAATTCTCATTTTCTTAGTATAATAGAAGAAAGATGTGTGTTTACAGTACAATGGAGAACCACATAAAAGGAGGAATCTTGTAGATTATGTTTTCTAGTGATTAAAGAAATACATGATTTGTAGTAAGAGAGAACTTGATGTACTCAGGCTGCTACCAGATGAAGAATGCATCAAAGCACAGTTTCTGACACTGCTTGAATTTGTTTTTTGGGTTGTTTTTCCCTTGCAAAAGGGAAGGACAAAAAGACCTTTTCAGTTTGACTGTGATCACTGAAATTAATTATTTGATTCTGACTCATGAGGCCCCATGATTCTCAAGGAAAAAATGGAGAAAGAACATCACAATAGAGACAAGGAGCCTAAAGAAAGCAAATTTTAAACTCCAAGGACTGGTATGTTAGACTCTTAAGAGGAAATACTGAATTTTGTAAAAAGGGAGGCTCAGGACAGTTCTGAATTCCTTAATGACACCCTGTTGAGGAAATGTTAATATTTTTCAGTGCAGAATGTTGGATCAGAATTTTGAAAAGGAACCATCATGACTGAATCACAAACTCTTCAACTACATGAAGCTCAAGCTTAAAGCAGAAACAAGTTTAGTATGTTACAGATGAGCACAGTGGGAAGCTCAAACATGTGGACAGAAAATCAGAAAAACTCAAAGTTTTCCACAGCTACCAAGAGAAAAAAAAATGATGTTATGGAAACATTTTTTAATTCTAGAAGGAACAAAGCTCTATTTCTACCACAAATGTAATTTTTTTTTTTATTGTTGCAATAGACAACCTTCTGTCGCTTGTGAAGTACTACAACATTTTTCCTTTAAGTTTTGGATGATTTTGGATTTCCATATTTGAGCCAGGCTAAGACTAAAACTGATGCCTTTTTCTGTTGAAAGAAAATTCAAATTATGCTTCTAGTAGTTGTCTTTTTTAAACTTGAATTGCAAAATATTCTTTTATTTTCACTCCAGATAATGCATGGTGGGAATAATCTGAAAAGCTTGAAATCTCTACCTTATGCTGCATAGAAAAATGTACTCCTCTAGAACAAAGATATCAAGGCCTGGATTAAGGAGATCAAATTTTAATGTAGTCAAAATTAATTCTTTTTCCAACACACAGCAGCAGTGTAATTGACAGATGATTATATATCAGCCTTTGCCAAGAATATTGCTAAGCACTTTAAGTCTGGCAAACTCTGTGTTACTTTGTGATTGGTAGAAAAATCTATAATTTTCTCTTGGGATAAGGCCAATCTCATATCAACTCAAATGTTACACCATGCTCTTTCCTTCACAAAATTCCAGCTGCACACACTGGATGTGCTCCCAAAAAGATGGATTTTATTTATTTTTAATAGAATTTAAAATCCATTTATGGAAACAAGCTGACCAAACTTGACTTTCCAACTCCTAACATTTTTGAAGATATTAAGATGCTCTTGGCTTCATCTCTGGATTTCAACTCACAATTGAGTTATTAAATTAATGGTAGCAATTAATTATCAAGGATTATAGCAAGTCATTGAGCCTCTGGAGCCCTTTCCCCTCACTGAGTCTGAATCTGAGTAAGTTTCTGCTTGTGCAGCCCAAATACACTCTGAAAAGCTTTTGGTCATATGCTCTTGTGATTATTTTGTTTGGTCTAATGGAATATTTGGGATTATGAAATCTTTTTAAGAAGTGTGAACCACTGTAGATAGCAATTGCTTGAACAGTATCACACATTGCCATATCATGCTTGTAATGTAGGATTATCTATATGCATATATATGCACAAAGAAAACTGCTGAAATCAACCTTATGAGAACTCAGTATATTTAAACAATCAGTTTTACTGTGTTATTGAAATAATAGGTTAGCACCCTCCTTTCCAGAAGAAGGCATTGACCATCTCAGGCCATAGGGCACATATAATTCATCAGTGGCTTCCTTCATCAACCAAATAATTTTGCAGCAATTTGTATATAAGAAAGAACCAATATCAGATCTCATGAATTTGTTACTTAATGCAAATTTAAATAGGTACTCAAACTTTACTGAATACTCATGCCTTTTTTTTATTCTTTTTTTTTTTTTTTTGGACATTGATCTTTTCACATTTCCCTCTGTGGTGGTTTCAGTTCAATGAACTGGGCAGAAGCACTAATAAAGTGTAATGGTCCCAATTAGCTTGGGCATGGTTTGAGGGTTTTCTAAGAGGTAAACATTGTTCACCCTTATGTGTATGGCTGACGAAGCTTTGATATTTTTTACTCAAACCATAAAAAGATATCATTAAATCAAGTTAAAACTGTGGGCCTTGACCAATTTGACACTGCATGCCTCGAGGGAGTTGCATTTGAACAGCTGGGTGCCATCTCATCCTCTCATATCTGAGCTGAAAATGCACTGCTGGTAGATGGAACAACTGCTTTTACTTGAATGAGAAACTGTATAACTGATGCTAACTACAAGGGTATTTTTGGGTTGTAAAAACAAGAATAGAGAACCATGAGCAGGTACAGTTAATTGCAAAGACAAATTTAACTGACTGATTATTACTACATTTCTTGCTAACCTGCCTGAAATATTTTTCACTGATCAAAACAGTTAGGTTGCAGTTATGCAAATATTCAAACAAGTTATTTGCTGTCCCAACAAAAAGGGAGAGCAGGTAATATGTGTTAATCCTTTCCTTTAAAGCAATTGAAACACTCTCTTTACTGTCAGTTGCCATCCTTTAGGACAAATAATCCATATAACTCATGTAGAAATATAATCAAAAATGTCTGCATAATGAAATATGCTTCTTTGAAAAAGTAATTCTGGAATACTAGTGCAAAAACTCTTCTGAGACAAAATCAGTGAAGCGGTTCATATTTAGCCAAAGGACCACTTTTCCCAAAGTACACCCACATTCTGATTATGATCAGAAAGTACATTTGACTGCAGAGAGTCCAGATCTACATGTCATTAAAAGGACAAGCATAAGTAACCTTTTCTTTTCTAGGAAAACTGCAAATGCTTAATTAGGATTGAAGTTGTCTCTGGAGTGACAGTACCTTTACATGTATCCTAAATGACATTTATTACCAGAACCTCATGCATTCAAATGCAAGAAAATCTGGGGAGCAACCTTAGCTGTGAGCACTGCAAAGGAAGCTCAGTAATGAATCCTGGCAGTGAGGTTCTAATCATTGCTTTCATGGCAATTATGCAGTGTACTGAGCAGGACTTCAAATCATAGAGGAAGATGGACAATGAATACTGAATTTTAACCTGCCTTTTAAGACATTCTAAACTAATTTAATTGGGATCACATAATTACTCAAAAGGCAATCTCAAGTGCATTATCATCCTCCTGTGTCAGCCTTCCATGCCTTGTTATCCTGTTAGAGTGTGCCAAAAAATTGTCACAGGAGACTGAGTCTTACAGAGGATAATAACCCTACTGCTGCTTCTTCAAGCCTTAAACCTGAGATTTGAAATAATGAGAGGGCTCTGCTGCTGGGAAGAACCTTTTTTATTTTGGGGGTATTTTTTGTTTTGTTTTATTTTGTTTTTTGTTTTTTTTTAAGGTAGACCACCAGTTTACATCTGTCATAGGGCTTTCAAAATAGTATTTTGAACAGTGGAATCTTCATGGCTTTTGTTCACTGATTTATTATGCATTATTTGCAGAGATGTCCAACAGTCCCTTGCTTGCTGTGCTATATATATTCCTAATGATCCCTTTCCATCTCTGTAGAAAAGAAAGAACATGGAAATTATAGTTCTTAGGATGGCATCTCATCTATTTTTTTAGAGAAAGTTTACAAGTAGAATATATTCTGGTTTTCTTTTCCCTTTCATTTGAATCCACAATGAAGTTTGATAGCATGCTGCAGCAATATGTGTCTTGGTGTTACTGTTCGTACCATTTGTTACCAAAGAGAGAAAAAATGCAAATGAGCATTACGAACTAAATTCGTCGATTACCTGTTATTCATGCCCACTCCCAAAAGCTTTGAATTCTACCAAAATGAAGGACTCTGATGGAATAGTTATGATAAATACTTTTCAGACAAAGTCTTCCATCAAACTTGCCTTTTATGTGTCAAAAAGCAAGGTAATGAAATTCTTCTGCCACTGCCATCAGTATTTGGATTAGGAACTTAATGATGCACAGGGACATTGTCATTGCCACTCTGTCCTCGAAAACAAATATTAGACTGTCTTTGCTGCATTTCTTTTTACTTGGAAATCATTAATTTCACCAGCAGCAACTGTAGGCCTTCCTGAACCTACTCCCTCCCACATTTCCAGGGGCCATAAGTAACCATGTTTTATCTCCACAGGCACTTTAAATTCTAACACTACTCCCCAGCTGGAAGTCATTGTGAATTCTTAAATTTAACCTGTAAGTTCATTGCTCTGCATTCTTTTGCCAGACCATACAAAGTTCTGTAGCATGCATAGTGTGGGATTCAGAAAGGAGAAGTATCCCTTTTCATTTTGCTAATTTTCTGGGTGACGCTTTCAAAATGAGCTGAAAGAGATGAGCTATTGCTGACAGCAGGCTTGGCTTGAACAAAAGAGAACAATCTATAGCCAGATCAGTCACTGCTGCAAGTGCTCCCAGCAGCATTCATATCTTTTTACTTGAAGTGCTTCCATTTGGAACTGCTCTGCACAGATTTTCTTCCTCTCCACTTTTATCAGCAATGGTGATTTGATGTCAGGTTTTAAGGCCAAGTAAATCAGCATAGAGCAATTTGAAAATGACTGAATTACTCCATTTCTAAATTTTTTTTTTTTCAGACAGAACACCCTAGGTAATCAGGAACGGTTATAGATCAGGTTTAATGTGGTGACTGGGCATAGCTTTATGACCCATAAGTGAGAGTGGATGCACACTAACAAAGCTAGTTCAGCATATAATGGGTTCAGAGATGAGTGCAAAGCATTGTTGGCACACAGTGCCCCATGTACAACCCAGCTGAATCTACCCTTGCTGCACATCCAGAGAAATACCTCCGTGTATTTTTGTGACTTGATATGACAGTGAAAATTGCTAGAATTTAGGGGCAGAAGTGTTGGAGTATAAATAACCTGTGAGTCATGATGGCATTTCTGGTGTGGTGAGAAGCAATTAGGACCTCCCTAACACAGAAGGGATTAGAGCACTTTGGAAAGGACAATGCCTTCATGCTATTTTCACTTAGGGGAGGAGAAGGAAAGGAAAATCAGTAGAAAATGTATCTTCCAGGGACACACTACAGAAATGACCAGAGAAGGCCACTGTAGACAGAACCAGATACCATTGTATATCTATTTTTTTACACTCCAGAGCAAACAGAGTTAATTCATCCTATTATGTAGAAAAAAACCAAAACATGTCAGTTATGTGACCAAAGAAAATTTAATTATATTGAAATTGAAAAAATAAAAAACAACCAAACTAAAACCGATTGACATCATGACTGGTATTTGTCTCCTGGCCAGTACATGAAGGAAATAATTATTTAATATTTTATAACTTTGTCAGTATATCACCAATACATGTGATGACATTTTAATAAATATCAATTGTATGACAGTGACACAGTCAGCCCCATATTTTTACATAAGCAGCAGTAACAGTTTGGAGCTCTTAATATATAAATAAGTATGTACAACATCCTTCAATTTGCTGACAGCACCCTTCAATTTTCTGAAAACTGAAAACTACTACTTTTGGATCAAATTGACCATAAAACAAGATATCTGTATGACAATTATATTATTTTAATAAATTCTGTTTACATTTATTAAAATAAGTTTTGAAGAAACAGCAAACCAAACCAAATTATACTATTTTAAAATGTCTTAAAATATTTTTGCTCTTTAAGCACATGCACTTAAATCTAAACAGCTTTCCATTTCTCTATGAATTAGGAAATTATTTCATAGTTACAGAAATTTGGTCACAAACTCTAACAATTACCAAATGAAATATGTCAACAGAAAAGCAAAACTTAAAAACCTGTTGTCTCTCATCCTCATCTTTCATCAAACACAGACTAATTAAAATCTGTACTATGGTAAATTAGAATTCATTGCATGTAGTCAGTAGAAAAAGGAATATATTTTTCTTTTTTTCTTATTGCTTTGTTTTCTATACTGGTGTGCGTTGTGCAGTCATTAAACATATAATAAACTGGATTGATATGAGCATATGAAAAAATACTTTGGGGTTTCTCTTCAAAGGAGCTTTCTATTTTAAGAGGTATAACTCAGCCCTCAATTGTTTCTTAGGTATAATTGTAATAGCAGTAATTATATACTCCTTTATCAACATATTGTCACTCACAGTTATTTACATGTGAATTCATAAATGGCATTTTACTTACTGCTAGGCAGCTGAGCAGTGTCACTTGTATAATTTATAACAGCACTAATTAAAATGAATGAGTTTTCTATGATGTTCTTTTCAGTGTTTACTGCATGAAGTTTATTAAAATATTCAATGCAATAACAATAAAATCCTTATTCAAAGTAATAATAAGCATATATATTTAATTCAAAGTTAACTTGCTTTCTGTCAAACTGAAGGTAGATTGAAAACTCTTTAATGGCACCATGGTGTTTTTGTTTATCTTCCTAATGTTTTCAAACACTTCTCTGGAGGAGTGTCCTCAGAGAATAATAGAATGGTTTGGGTTAGAATGAGGCCTTGGAGATCATCCAGTTCCAGTCCCCCTGGCAGGGATGACTTCAACTACACCAGGTTGTCCAGAGCCCCACCCAACCTGGTCTTGAATTTACCAATTCTACTTCACCTTCCTGGTTATTCATCCCTGGAACCAAAGATTTAATAGGACTTTTTGTGTAATCCAACTTACTGTGTTTCTTCATATTTTCATAGTTGCTTGGAGAAAACAAGGATGTTATTGATATGCATTTCAACAGCCTGTAGCTGTCATTGTTTTTAATATTTTTTTGCTAATGTCATTTTCAGAAAATGCTATTGGTTATTTTCTCCAAACTACATAAATGGCTCTTGCCACCTCTTTGCATCTGCCTCTGAGGACAATACACTGCCCTCCTTTATCATAGTCATGAGAGGGTAATAACAGCATACAGTGTTCAAGGTCACCAACTCCTCCACCATAATCAAATGTAGAAGACTACACTTTAATAAATTACTTGTTACAAATACTCTAAATATACATTCTTGCTGTGGGACCATTCTATTAGCACAAAGCATCAAACTAATTAGCAATAGCACACATGCAAATGAAGTTGTTCATCTTAAAGGACTTTGCATAATTCCCTTATGATTAGCAAAGTGATTAAAATAGCAATTCCATGTTATTATTAATCTTTTTAATAAATTCTGTACACTAAATTTAGTTATTTTAGGTCCTAAATCAAAATATTTCTTTGCATTATATTCAAGGCTTCATACTGTTTCTTGTTTATATTATTAGTTTGTATATTTTTAATTAATAACTCCAGCCAATTAATTGAAAAAGTTTTCCATTACTTCTCATACTTAAAAACAAACATTTATAAGAACATTGTCTTAATATGAAAAAGTGGCTATAGAATGGCTGTGTCCTTATGACATTTATTCTAGCAGGAGAGAGAGTTTTGCATTATTAATCTCTATCCGGTGTCTTTCTACAAGAGACAAATAGACAGTTCTGAGCTTAAACAGGAAGGAATAAAAGTACTTTCTTTATGCTCATACTCTCACCTACTTGGTTTCATGCACAAGTAACAGTGCAATGAATTCAAACTCTTGTTTACTACTCACTGACCCCAGGGATAAACAGTTTACATCTATGGCTGAAGAGGCAAGTCCACTTCTGTGCTGTACCTGTAAGAATCTATGTTTCAGGATAACACATTTTCACAGTAGAAAGATATAAGGTGAGAAGTACAAGCAGCCAGCCTTTCAGCTGTTTGCTGAATCCCTTTTTTGCTCTGTGTATTAACCAGGCCATATGCCTAACACACTGATAGCTTTAATTTATCAGTGTTTAGAAAATAAAATCAATTCTATCTTCAGAAAGGGGCTGGTGTAACATTCCTTCCTGCTTTATCTCATATCCTCCCTTCACGTGACCTGTGAGCCCTTCTCAAGATGAGAAGGAAAAGCTGAAAGTGTTGCCCTCAAAGATGCTCTGCATGGGCAAAAAGTGAATCCTTTTGCTTTGGAATGGCAGAAAGAAACCCAAGGTGAGGGAGAACTGCTGGGAAACAACTCTGCAGAAAAGGTCCAGAGAACTCAGTTTAACAGGAGCCAGCAGTGGATCCTGTGGCAAAAGCAGCCCCAGCAATCTGGGCTGTGTTGGCAGAGATGGAGGCATCACATCTGTGGAAATGATCCTTTCCCTTCATTGGCCACAAGTGAGTCTGCATCTGGAGTAGCACCAAACTGCTAAGGAAAAGAGGGAGAGTGCTCTGGAATGTAGCAAATATGTCAAGATGGTCTGGACTGACACCATCATTAGTCTTTTCTTAAAAACTTTTCATGCCTTCTCTCTGTGGACTTCTTTCAAGGCAACTCCACACAGCACTGACTCCTGTCCTTCTCTCTGCAAGTTTCCTGCTTCCTTCTACATGAGTGGCTAAACCCCAGCCTGTCCCTTGCCTGGCCACCTAACCCTCTCCATCCCTCACACAGCATCTTCTTACCTTATCTGTCCCTTGCCCAACCACACGTCCCTTCCTCCTCACAGCACAGCCAGCAGACTCCATCCCAAACTGCACCAGACTCTGGGTCTCAAACTCCAACTACAGCTTACTGTCAAGTAGCTGGCCCACTCTTTTATAACATCCATCCTCACTGGGCAGGTAAGTCTGTTCCTACTCCTCAGTAATCAGTACAGCTGTAATTCTTTGGGAATTCTTGCCTTCTGCACTATCCCTACAAAGCATCTTCCCACACTGGAGTTCCAGGTAGGACCTCCCAAAGTAGCCTTTGTTCTGTGTGCCATGGAAGGAGAGAGGTTGTGTCCCATTCCATTTCATTTGTCCATCACTGTGATGGCAATTCACACTGGTACAGCTCATCTGGTATGAAAAGGGAATTTCCTCATGATGTCCTTGTAGCTGTCCTAGTTCCCACTCCACCTACTGTGACTCAGGATGCCCTCTACTTCTACAGCCAATGCTATTTCATTCTCTTAATTTCTGTCAAGAAGGGGGGCAAGTCAGCTTTACACAAAATAGCCCAAACCCAAATGCTGAAAGAGCATCCATATTTTAACTAAACATTACTATCTATCTTGAATTCCCCCTGAAAAAAAACAGTGTTAAAAAAAAATTTACAGGGTAGCCCACATTTTGCTCTGGTCATTAAGAGCCATGTACAAGTTCTTTAGCCTTTTCTCCAACCTTTTCTCCAGTAAGTTCCTTTCTTTGCCATCCTAATCAATATGACTGACTGCTTTTCCCAAAAGCTTCTTCAAAATGCTTTCTATTTCAGGGATTAGTGCACTGTATTGCTCTCCTTTTATCCCATGCTCTTAAAGCCAAATGGTTTTCATTTTAAGATGGTCCTATCATCTGAGGGCAGTGGAAAAATGAGCACTGGAAATTTTAGACTACAAGATAATTTCTTCCTTTGCTGACCAAGCTGAAAATTGGTATTGTACCATAGTTCCCAGTACAGCACATCTTTACATTGAATCAATATGGATGTGTTGGTTACTCAGGTGTGCTTTGATCTTATTTTCTTTCCCCCAAAGAAAACTTACACAGAATATTATATGTATGTAGCTCTTTTCCAGCTTGCTCTTTAGCTCAGATGACATGGTATGCTTTGATAAGGAATGCTGCTCAGGAAATGTGGGAAGAAAGAAAAGAAAAAGAAAATAAAAGGAAGCAGCTAATATGAAGGTATTGAGGCTTTCAGTTTTGTTGGACTTTTTTGTTTTGAAATCGGTTCTTGGAAGGCAAACAAAACCCCGAAATATTTTTGAATATCAGAATTATGCTGGCTGAGCATTTTGGGTGAGAATGTGATTATCTTTATGCCTATCTCTGAATTCCTTCTCTCTCTCTCTCTTATTTTTCTTTTTATTTTAAAAATCTTCTTATTTAAAAAAAAAAGTTCCTCTTTGTCTAAACTGACATATCTCTGGGCAGTTTTTCATCTTTGCAAAAACCATTTTGATAGTTACATAACTTCTCTTTAAAGCAACTTATTCTCCTTTTGGAAATGATCTGCACTGTATAAGCCTCCCAAGGATCCATTTGAATAACCCATGGCAGATTAAATCTTACAGAAGTGCAGAAGGTATTTTGGGTGTGGTGCAGAGCACAGGGAAGGTAAGGGATGGGAGGACATGAAGACAGTGCCCGTCCCAGTGTGTCTCTGCTGCTCATGTGTGAGGGTGGCAGGTGAGCTTTGCCTGCTGAGCAGCTTGAGGACAGCACTGCTTTACCCCAACAGGAGATGAAAGGAGCTGTGTGCATCATCACCCTCTTCCTTTCACAGGAACGTCGGTCATGATAACATTTGTTTGCAAAGACAGTTTTAGATTTTTAATTCTACTGACTGCTCTGAATGTTTTCACTGAGCAACCCATGCCTAAGGTGTTTCTGAGTTCAGATCAAATGCTTCTGTTTCATCTAGAAACCCTCCAGTGTTTCCATCCATATTCAACTTTCCATTACATCTTCCAATTTCTAAATTGCTCAGAGAGAAAAAAAAAAAAAAAAAAACAAACTTCTACATTGTCAATTATTCCCTAAGTCAAAGGTTTTGGTATAAAAAGAACTGGAAGAAGGAGGCACACTGCCATTTATAGACATTTATTGCCAGCATAGTTTTTGTTTGTTTCAATCTCTCACCAGATGAGATATATAACTAAAGGTAAACTCTTCAGATTACCTATTCTTTTTCACTATCTCAGACTTCACGAGCAGGTAACTGCTGAAAAACTTTTACCCTTCTCAGAGATGTCATTACTGCTTTCCAGATTGGTTCCTATTGCAAAATCAACAGAAACACAAGTGCTACAATTCAAGCTTTTCAGAGGGTGGTAAAATACCACTGGAGAAATGAAACTGTAGAAGATGTCAGCCATCTGTTGTTTAACCCAACCAAAATGTATTTATTGCCATTCTTTCATGAGGACTGTGTCTATAGAAGCCAACACAAGTGCATTTGTTGGCAGCAGAAGGCATCTTTTAATTGCAATAGGAAGAGGAAACATTCCCCTTTCCCTGATGATACAGAATTTGGAGAAATAGCATCAACAAACCCAGAAACTTCCTAAATGAAGAATCCAGCTAACAAACACATTGTACTCTCTTGTGTGGCTGACAAGATGTTCTAATATGAATCAGTCAGATGTTAAGTTATAAACAGAAGTCTGCAACACATTCTTTCTTACTGACTCACTCCATTTCATCCAACATGAGGTTGTCAGAAATAAAGATGGCAGCAAAATGAAAATCAAATGTGAAAAAGACCTAAATGTGGAAAAGATGCTAAAAAAAATGCATCTATCTTTATTAAATTTCAAGTCTTCAGAGACTTTTATGAAATTGTCTGTTTTAGTTCAGAAAAAAAATCTGATATTAAGTGATTTATTTATTAAGGTATTAACAGCACTTCCAAAGCAAGTTGATCACCAAAATGATAGACAGATTTTCCAAGCATGGATTTGACTGATGACAACAATTAGCAGCATAATAACACATTTGTTTCAAGTCCAAAATAAAATTAGAGTTTCAAGAAACTGTTGTTCTTTGGAAACCTATTTAAGTACATCACAAGGATTTTTTATACTACTGAAGTGAGAAAATTCAGCAGTTCTAATTGTACTGAAAATGAAGCCAATATTTTCAAATATGGAAAAGCAGGACACATAGAAGTATGTCACAGATTAAAGCATTCTTTTAAAATAACCTACAGAACAGCACTCTTTAAAATGGCATTACGAAAATAAATCAGGTAGATTAGTGTACAGCTTTTTTAGTACTCAACTCTACTTAATTTATTAATAAAATTATTTTTCCCCCTTTTGTTTGTAAAACCATAGGAAAATATTTTTTTTCTCTTTCATTGTCCCTTTTTATTCTTTCCTCTGGATAAAGATACATTTTACTTATAGGAAAGTGTGAAAAAATTGTTCATTATTATGTTATTAAAAGCATTGGGAAACAAGACAAATTCTGCCTCTGGAAGCTGTATTTCCTACAGTAATAATTTTAAGATTAATTTGAGCCTGTGTTATGAAATTCTGTCTCCAATGAATGGACATAAATATTGCTATTGATGCAAATTGAACCAGGATGTTATCCATAAAGTAATTTCCTTCTTAACAGAAAAGCTGATTTAAATATGGAACTTACAACAAGCCTAGTAGAGGAACTAGAGTCAAGAGCTGGGTAAAGAAAAAGCAATCTGAGTTTTGATACTTTTATCAGCATGAAGGGAAGCAAGTGAAACAGGATGCTCTCCAAAATGGTACCAGTAAAAGCTAATTACCCCATGCCACAGTAATGTGTGCACTGATATGCTGTCAAAATATTTTTAAAACTTTGCAGTCTTAGTACCCATGCATCCCTTGTCATTAGGAAAGTTAGGTGCTGCCATCATTGTAATTCCGTTTACGTTTCTGAAATGGATCTTTGAACTTATGATTAATTGAAACATAGCACAGATTTTAATCAGAATCTTTCTGGCCATTCTGGCAAGTTGGACTCTAGTAACCAAGAGATTTTGTTTCTTCTTGCCATAAAGCTACCACTACAATTACAACTTGTGATCTCCATATGAGGGGGGCATCAGTTTTCATCCGTGTCTTGGTCTTTCCATTGGAGTGTTTTATTCCTGTGCACTTTTCTGGAAGAAGCACTGAAGCAGTGGGGTAACAGCAGCCTTGTGGTTCTGTCAGTAGTGTGAAATCCACCCCACTCCAAGAAAGGGAGAAAAGATAAAATCAGAAAATACTGAAGGTCATAGAATGAGTCTCAGGAAAGGAGGCTGCTAGATAGGTTGTGTGTGAGACAGCAAAGTTCCTGGATGCCCACGAGCAGTAACAACAGTCAGAGCAGCAAACCCATGGGATACATCTGAATATGTGCTGAATGTCAGGGACATGTGTGCTCTACCTGTCTGGACATGAAATGCAGTAAGCTGATCATAAAGTATTTCTTTTGTATTTGAATACACTTAAATTGAGATTGTTCCCAAATTAATTCATATATTTTACATTAGTTGCATCTAAAGGCTGTGTAAAACACTACAAGTGCTCTCATATATAATAAACTTTTCAGTTTTAATTAAAACTTTTCAGGTTTTTTTGATGTTTCAAAAATGTCATTAAGTAACTCTTCCTTTTAATCTGCTTGTTGCTTCATATTTAGCTAATTGATAGGACTGTGTGTGTAATCTTCCATATAAACCCACATTTTCACCTGTACCATAACAAAAAAGTTAAAGCATGAAGTTTGGTGGGGTTTTTTTGCAGCAAAGAATATCTGACAATAAGGGGCAACATTTTCTGTTCTACAGCCTACTCTGAAAATTGTTCTTTCAGACAAGCAAAACTTCCTACATTGCATATTGCTTATATTCATAAGTTAGTAGAATTTAAGCCTTTCAATGTCATGAAAATTAAGCCACTTATTGTCATCAAATAGGATATACCTGAATGTAAAATCCATAACACCTAGTTTTATTAATATTTGAAAGAAAATGCTATTAAAAGCAAGATTATGGTTCAATTGCCTATCAAATGAATGAAAGTACAATCACACAAGCTCTGATGCTTGTTTGATTCTGCTTTGTTTCTGTAGAAGCTATAAATAGATAATTGTGGTACTCTTACAAATATTTTTACCTCTTTCTTTCCTAGCAATGGATGCTGGTTGTTTTATGGACGGCAAGAGTCTGTGCAGGAAATATTAACAAATTGCTGTATGTTGTTCAGAAATCCAAGCTGATTTATTTATATAATTAGCCTTTATTATAGCTTAATTTATCCTAAGTTAATAATTACAATAAATAGCATTTTGTTGACTACAAGAATCTAGTGGCTTTCCACAGGACATGACTTTATTATCCATCTTGATTAATTTTTGCTGTGGAAGCTGGAATTATTCTCACATGAATATTTTTTTACTGATGATACATAAAACAGGAGAGAGAATTAATATGTGGTAATGTTGCTACAAAGAAATAATAAAATTTATATTGAGATATAGTATTTATGGGAAGATTAGAAATTTAGCCTAAAATATCAGCTTGGATAAAAAAGAAAAAAAAGTGAACAAATACAATTCCAGCAAAATAATAAATTTTCAGTTCAAGACATTAAGCAAGGTCTAGCAACACCCTAAAATGCATTCCAGGGACCATAATGATGGACAGCAGGTGAAGTCAATCTTCCATGTAATACAGGTGCTCAGGAGGCTTTCAAAACTTTACTCTGAACCTGACAGGAATTACTTATATTTCAGCATGGAGCAGGGCAGAGCTCACATTCAGTCTAGGATATTTCTCTGGGACAACTAAACAGATGAGCATCCTGTGATGTTTGGACAAGAAATCCTCACAAATAGCAGCAAATATTTGTACTTGGAATTCATGGTGTGATTCTGTATGTTTCCTAGCAGAAATGCATTGTTTTCTATGACTAGACCCAAGATTGAGATACCTGACTACAGCAATGCTTATGATTTATATCATTTACTGCAATCTGTACTTCCAAAATGGGTCCCACAGGGGACACCTTAAAACTCTCCAGGGCTGCAAATTCACCTTTGTCTATGAAAATGGGTACCTGTTAGCACCGTGCAAAACTTTAAAGCCAGTGTAACAGAACAGAGGAACTGGAGGGCTGCACAGCCCCTGGGAATCCACCCAGGTTTGGCTCTGCTCTAAAAAGCATGTGAATCGTGTACTAAGATGCTATTTGCAATTCTGTAAGGAGTTCATGGTTTTGCATAGTTTCATATGTAAAGAGTACCAAAATTTGTCAATCTTGCTTGAGGTTTAGAATCTGTCATAATCTGGCTCTCACAGAAGTTCCTCAGCATGCACAAGCAGAACACCAATGAGAAAAGGTCAAAGAAACGAGAACTGAATGCACACTTTCCAGCAAGTGAGGATTTCAGTTTCACACTGCTTTACTAATGAGAAAGCAGCTAATCACTTTTTATAAATAATTGCCAAAAGTTATGAGGAAAAGAAGGAAAATACCCCCAGTTTTGTGTCACTGAAGCAATTTTTAGTAATTTTTTTAGGAGCAGAATATAAAACATACAGTTCACCTACCAAATGTCACTAGTCCCTAGATGTGCAGCAGCTTCTCTTACCTGAGTGAAAATTAGTGGTTATTTCAGAATATCAGAAAGGCAGCAGTTATACTGAATAAATACCAGCTGCTGAACTTGTTTATAAGGACCAGTCTGAACATGTGGAGGATGGATCAGCTCAAGCCTGTGGGTTCTCCTTGGATGTCTAATATAAGAGGGGAAGCAGAAATAGGGAAGTAATAGTGTTCATTCCTGGTGGCTCTTTTGTGTGGCTGTGTGTTCATAAGGAGTCTGGAAAAAGGGTGATGGCTCTCTCTTTCCAAGGTCTTGACAAGTGTGAAGTCCCACAGAAGCAGAATATGTAGATTACAAACCTGTGGTAGGAACTAACTACTGTCTTTTGTCCATTCCATAAAATACATAGTGCAGCAAAGTGAGACTGAGTCAGGGATAAGTAGAGGGCAAAGGAAAACATGCTCCCCAGATTCCTCATTCGCAAGAAGGAAACCTTTCTTATGCTGAGGAGAGGATCAGTCTAGCCTTCAGGAAGATGGACAATCATTACAGCAGATGCCAAGAACAATGTTACTTTATCACTAGACTGTGAATTGTAAAATCATTTTAAATTTAAAAATTTAAGTTTAAAAAAATATTTGGAACAAAACCAGTCCAGTAACTGATTCAAACTTTAATTCACATTTAAGCTGTTGTCTTCTAGCATAATTCATCAAAATTCTGTGAGGACAGAAATGCTGCCAGGAGTGAACACCATAACTAGCATCCCTCTGCTGCTTGGATACCAAAACATGGGTGGTAAAAATGTTATAAGAAAAAACTGAAAATATATATTTTCCTTTTGTCTTGTCTACTTACTTGGAGGAGAAGTAATATTTACAGTTTGACTGTAAACAGAAAGGTTTTAGATACAAAGAAGATATTTAAAACTTCAAACTAATTTCTTGGACTGGCATTGTTAGCTTAAAACCTCTTTTTGTCAGAGCTATTCAGCACATCCTTCAATGTCCAGCTTAGTAAGCATAGACGTTTATGCATTTAACAGCTGATAGTTAAACCCCCTGAGCTGATCTTTTACATTACCCAAGCTTAAATTGTTTTTAAGCAATTAAGCAATTATTTATAATGACTTTATCTTTTTCTGATTAATAAATTAAATTGTTATAATCGATATAGTATTAATTCTACTTTATTTATTTAAATTATTATCTATTCAGCTAATGAATTGTTCTATTCCCAGAATAATACATGCATAGGAGCAGGTAGCTTTTTGGCTTTTTCCATATATACAAGAATTTGTTAACATGGTTCTGTTTGAAAATTATTTAGAAGTATAGCTTAAAGGAATCTCTATCTAAAGTTAAAGATTTCAAAAGAAATTATACCAGTTCCCATAGAGCAGCTGGAGGTCACAGGGCACAGTCATCTGAACTTGAGGTTACAAAGTGATTTTGTGGCTCTGAAGCCATGCATGGACTTTGTTTTAATAAAGGTGAGAGTAACAAGGAGGTGGTTAGTGCTATCCATGACAGCAAGAACTTATCAGAATTCTTCGTATAGCTCTCATTTAAAAAAAAATATAAAAAGGATGTCAGCAGTTTGGAAATTATTTATAAAAGAACTCAAAGAATAATGTAAGGTTGAAAAACCTGTCTTTACTGTAAAAGACTTAAAAAAAGTTAATCTATTTAACTAAACAAAATGAGGGTTAAGAGGTGACTTGTTTGTAGTCTGCAGCTGCCCACATGAGGAAAGTATTCTGGTGGTAGAAAGCTCTTTAATCTTGCAGATGAATGGAGAATGAGACCCAGTGGCTGGAATCAGAAACTTAATGAATTCAACGTCAAAAATGAGGAAGAATTTTCAGCAATAAAATTTAATTAAACTGTGCAAAATATGCTGAAGTTTGTAGTGTATCTTCCACCATTTGAAGTATTAAAATTAAGATTAGCTGTCATTTTAAAAGACATGTTCAAGCACAGCATTGTGGGCAAAGTGAAGAAATCAATGGTTGAAGCTTTTGGAGCTGTTTTGCAGGAAATCAGATTTGAATGAACATAAGAGTACCCCCTGGATAAAATCCTATGAAACTTCTGAGGCTTATACTCTGTTGTCCTTTCTCATAGTGAACATTATTTTCCTTTGCAATTAACCTCTTTTGAAGCCATTGACACTTCATGTCCAGTATGAATAAGAGAATCTGTCTCTCAGGAATACTGCTTTGCAACCTCATTCTGTTTTAGTACCGGTAAGAAAAATAGCATTTGAATTTGTAAGACGTAGTTCTCATGTGTATTATGATTGTAACAGAAATCATGGTACAGTCTTTAGTGTTAGTTCATTATTTGCCCACCTCCATTCCACCGTGGCACATCTGTGCAGGGTAATGAGTGACCTTGGCTCACTGAGAAGACAGCCTTTGGAGAATTTTTAACCCAGAATCACTCAATCCATGGAAGCATCCTGAGTTCTACTCAGTGGAGCCACTGGAACCTCCTTTTTACAGGGTAATCTTTTGGTTAACTCTGGACTTCAGTGCTACAAGAACTGGATAGTGACACCTTTTCTGGTCCATTTACAGTGGACCTGATCACGACTTCCTAGAGTAGGTATTCATCTTCTCCAGATAGGAATGCCACGTTTATGCCTTGAACCTATATATATAAACAAAATTGCACATATGTAATGATCTTGTTTTGCTGGGACACAAAAGACCTACTTCTTACATACAAAACATGCATAAAATAAAGAGGACTTCGTAGTGAAGAGGGCTCTGATGTGTCTGGGGTGTTTTATAGCATGCTCAAAGAAAGTGATTTTAGCATGCTTGTGAAGTTTTCCTTGGTCAAAATGTTAGCATAACTGCGACAGAAAAATTATTCACAATAATTATGAGTGTTAGAAAAGTACAGTAAACCCAACATATTTTAGAGTCTTCTTAGAGAAGTAAATACTCAGATGTACACTAACTGAAGGAATGGACAGATGGAACCCTGCTTCTCCCCCCCACCCAGGTAAAATAACTCAAATTAGACGGAAGATGAGTTGGGTCAGAATACAATATTTATCCTTTATGAGAGACTTTTTCCTATGCTCTGGTATGTTCTCTTGTAACTGCTTATATAAATTCAGTTGATATTACAGCGTACAAATATTCTCTTGCAGTACATAACTTTACATGTGCAACAATGGTAATTCTAATGGTAATTCTTTCATCAACTAAACTGCAGCATATTCTGTAGTTAAGTATTTAAAACAGACTCCTGAAAAAGGTTAAATTGAATCCACAAATTTCACTTAACTGATTAAAATTTTCCATTGAGAAAATGTGGTGTTCCCTATTTGTGATAAACAAGATAGTATTCCAAATACTTACCTTCCACTAAAATAAGAAAATTACATCGCAATTTAGAGGGCAGCTTGCACTCATTTTATAGGACTATTTCCAGAAGGCATAACTAGCAAGCTGACAACATGCTTTTGAAATAGCTTATATACTTTCTTGTAAAAAATGTACTGCTCAAATGTTATTAACTTCCCTCTCTGTTTTATACTTGCATTATTATGCTGCTCCATCTAAAGCATGCAATGCAAAAACCAGCACACAGCCCAAATCATATACATAGAACATATTCAGGTATTCAGATTATATATTTTATTCTTAATTTAAGTAATTATTTTAGATTCTATGTTTGCTTAATATTTCCTTCTTTTATTTTCTAAATACAAAAAGCATAATAATTGCATAAAGATGCAATCCTATTAAACATATATTGCGCAATTCAACAATAATACCCTCAGACTTGGATATTATTCCATAATTATTTGAAATTATATGAACTCATGTCTGAATGTTCCACACACAAGTGACTGCAGAAATCTACCCACCAAAATCTTGCATATGTTCACAGTAGAAATTGCCCTTCATAATGAATGTTTGGATGTAAAACTTCTGCCTCTCTAAAGGTGGGCTTGAGATGGTCAATAGTGTTGTGGTTAAACCCCTTTGGGCAGACAAGTACCACACAAGACCTTAGTGGGAGGAAGGGAAGAAGTGAGAAATCTCATGGACTGAGATAAAGGAAAAGCCACATACACGAGCAAAGCAAAACAAGGAATTAATTCACATTCCGTTCAATGGGCAGGCAGGGGTTCAGCCATCTGCAGGAAAGCTGAGCTCCATCAAGGCAATGGTGGCTTGGAGAGATAAATACCATAACTCTGAAAGCTACCTCTCCTTCTTGACTCTCCAGATTTTACTGCTGGGCATGAGCTCTGTTTAGTCTGGGATACCCCTGTGGCTGGTTGAGTTTAGCTGTCTCAGCTGTGTCTCCTCCCAATTTCTTGTGCACTGCCAACCTGCTCAAAGGGTAATGGTGCAAGAGGCAGAGGACACTGTGAGCTCAGCTCAGCAACTAAACAACTAAAACAACCCTGTGTTATCAACCTGATTTCAACACAAATCCAAACCACAGCAATTTATGAGTTGCTATAAAGAAAGTTAGCAAAAACAATAAGAAAATATAGTTTTGCCTCAATTTACAATAATGGAATAATTAAGTGTAGTAATGCAAATTCTGCAAATATAGTGTCAAATCCAACTTTTAGATACTGGCTCTTTGGTGACAAAATATTTTGGGTTTTTTCTTTAAAAAGTAATTATGCCATCAAGCAGTGAAAGCTATATCCTTCAAGTCCAATAATGAAGGCTAGCATGTCTGGCATTTACCCTTTTTACCTACTTGGGAAGCAGTCTAGTTCTAATTTAATATCTGCTAGGGATTCAGGTTGATCTGCTTTGCATACATATAAATTTCCAGTTCATATTTCAGTATGGCAGCCAAATTCTTGATGTTCATCTTCAGTGGAGAGGTGGGGAAGTGTGCTGAAAGCTCAGGATTTACTCTGAAACCTCATCTGCATTACTGATGTACGTGGTTTTTTGTCTATTTTGCCACTTGGTAGGACAAAATGTGGAACAGAACCAGATTTTGAAAGTTATTTTTGCTTTCAGTCATTAGACTTAACAGTGAAGTGGATACCAGGTTTTTCAGGCATGTAGAGCTTCTTCATTTCTTCATCACCTTGATATAATAATGTTTCTCAATATGCTTGGATGCCTTTTTTTTTTTTATAAGATACTATTTATTTCATGCACAGTAAGCTCTATTTACAGGAATGAATATTACTCTTTGATAGTTGAATATTTGATACTACAGGAAAAGAACAGAAATATTCTTGAGAAACCTCCTCCTCTCTTCCATCGCCCCTTCTGCTTCCCTGCTCCACCCCCTCAAACTTGAGAGGATTCCATTTCCTAGTTTTGTCTATGTGAAAGTTAAGCATTGTTGTATCTTCAGGGGCAAGAGAGGGACATGATCCAATGGAGGTTTACTCCATCTTAAACATGAAAGGTTACATTTCCCCAAAGAAACAGGTGTTTACTAATAATAGCAGAAAGAAGATAGAAATTTTTTGAACCAAATACACACTTTTCATATGGCTGTCAGGCACTATGAGGATCACAATGGAATTCCATGTATATGTTCCTATACCATCTGTATTTGTCCATAGTGTCTCTTGGTGAAATAAGCAGAAGAGGAAGCTCACCACAGCTTCAGTGCTGGAGGATGAGTAGCTTGCATCTGAATGAAATTCCTCCCAGCTCAGTAGACCCCTTGTTGCAGCTGGTCATATTTCTTACCATGGCTGCCTCAGATTACATCCTGCTGCCATGTACATCCATGTGATCTTTTCCCTGACTGTTGCTGGAATGCTGTGCTCTTTGTTGTCCCACCTCAGCGTACTCCACATCCTACCCCTCCGATTTTTTTTTTTTAGTGACCTGTTGTACATTTGTGGTCACTATTGCTGTCCTGAGTGCAGCAAGAGACTCTTTGCCCTTTCTCAGATGCCAGTGCAGGTAGCAGTGCATAAGGATCTGCAGAAAAATAATATCGTAACAAGTTAAAAAAAGTTTCAATTTAAATTTGGGAAAAAAAAGTCTGTTCTGTTTTTGAAAATTATATATTATACTGCAATTGAAATTATTAAAGGGAGCACTTTTTCAGTTTAGAGGCTTTCTCATTATCTTAGATTTTAAGTATGATTGTGGGATTTCCAGCAGAGAGAAGCAGTTCTGAACAACATTTTGCTACAGCTATTTAACTCTTCCCTACATGTGCTGTATTCAATGAGTCCATTTTAAAACTAAATGAGACATCTGTCTTCTTTAGAATCCACAGCAAACCCTAGATGCACCAATTTTAGTGTATGCTCATTTCTGTGGGAATATGGTATCCGAACTTTTATTACATATTAAAATTAAAATAATAAATATAGAATTTTGCATATTAGCAGGAAATACACAGGTGGCTGAAGGATTTTTATAGTTTTTCTTTTGCTTGCCTCTTAAAGCTCAGAAATATAGTTTTGAGAAATGTATTAAGTAACAATACCCATGCCTGTAGAACAGTCTCAGAAGACAATTTAGGTTGGTCAACTCATTAAGCTCTGAGTATTTTGCCTGCAATGTATTGACACGTTGCCAAACAATTCTCTCCAGTAGTGGCCATTCATGACACCAGATTGAAAACCAGGTGTCATAAAAAAAATTAAACAAAACAAAACTAAACTAAACTAAACAAAAAATAAAAATACTTTCTAAAAACCTGCATAATGACCTAGTTCTGCCTCCTACAGTAGAGTCTGGTACAAAAAGTTAGGCACTGGAAGGTGTAGGGATCTTCAGACCTTCCATAGGAACCACTGTAATATTTGAAATAGCACTTAATTGCTACCTCTAGCAGGAAGTTTTAGCTTTATTTGAGAGTAGTTACTTTTTTCATTACCAGACACATCTGTGACTACACATCAGTTCCCAGAATTCTCTGCCATACAGTGAAGTCAAGTCCTACAGGATCTAAAGAAAGGGGTGAAAGTGATCTTAATAAATTAAGGAGTCTGCAATGTAGGTATTTGCTTCTGATCTATTGACCTGGATGTCCTTTGGAGAAAACACAATTGGTGTCTGAAGCACATCAGAAATATTGCATCTTACAAATGTTAATTTAATTTCATTGACCAAGGTCAATTATGTAGACTGTGCAAATGTAGACTTTTCCAAAGTTAAAGTAACATCCAGTCTTATTTATTCCTCTGCTATGAAAGGAATTTAAATTCCCTTGCTCTTGGCATGTTTTCATTAAGGAATCACAAGCATGATTAACTACAACTCAGGAGCACCTCTCTCCTCTCTTGTCATGAAGGAGTTGTTTAGGCTACTGAAAGAATCATTATCAAAGGTACTGGTCAAAGCAGATTTTACTATAAATTTGTGGAAGTGTGACTTTAAAAGAGTCAATGGCAAGGTTCACTCTATTACTTACTATATGGTGAAACATGCAAAGGAAAATCAAGTTAGAAGCAATTTGACTCACATGGAAGCCAGGGTTGCAAAAGGGTAAGCGTGTAAAAGAGTTTAACAGCACTTTATCATTGACTTATTTAACATTTACAAATTTATTTGATAGAGTTTACCACAATTGCAACAGTGATTTAATTCTAGATCTGAGCAGAAACATTCATACTGTACTAGCTAGAGGGCATCTTAGTTTTTCTCCACACTCTAACATACAAAATAGTATTCAATAACAAATATAATGCAATGGAAATTAGCAAAGTGGTTATGGGGTGCAGCATCTGATTTAGAGTTTCTGTCACTGTTGGTGACCACATGAACAAGGTGTCCCAGCTACACTGATTTCATTATTCACTCTTTCTAGGACATAATATATCTTCTCTGTGTCATGATGGACATGGATTACAGCTTTCTGTCCATTGTTTCAAGCATCTTCTAGCAGTTGACACAGGCCATCATGTTGCAGTAGTTCCTTTAGCAATGTAAGATTCATTCCAGTGTGGGGTGGGCAGTAAATCTTTTATATGATGTGCTGTTAGATTATAACAGTCAGTAGGTTGTGACATGAGCTGAAGAACTAAAGTCACTTCCCACAATTCTGGTAAAACTACAGATATTTGAGTGATTGCTCATCTCTACAGTGGTGGTTTTGGTAAGGATGGTGCCACAAATAGTTCTCATACAGACCCATCTACACAAGTACATATACAAGTACAGTTTCAGGAGTTTCTTCAGAATGTATTTCAAAATGGCATTTTTTTAGTGTCAAAGACAAATGCTTTCGGCCCTGATGGCATTGCTTTCACAAATAAATATTCTTTTCTTATACAACACATGCATCAACATTAACAATTTAGCATTTTTTCCCATTTTGTTGGGCTTTTACTCCCTGTTCGATTGGTCAGAGTATAGTTATATTGTGATCTTATCCCAATACAATGCCTCCACACAACCTTCTCCAGGCTGAAATTTCTCCACATGCTTCATAAAGGAGGTAATTCCATCCTCTTATCAACGCCACGGCCTCCTCTGGATTTACTCCAACATTTCCATGTCTTTCTTGCACTGGGGACATAGGAACTGTACACACTACTCCAGATGGGGTCTCACAGGAGCAGAATGGAGGGGCAGAATCCCATCCTTTGACATGCTGCCTGTGCTGCTTTTGATGCAGCCCTAGATTTGGTTGGCTTTCTGAGATGGGAGTGCTCAGATAGGATTACTGTTAGATATGGTTTATTTTGATGTAACACCAGCTAACCTCAGGACACCAGCCTGAAAGGCCTCCTGTCACTAGCATTTTTACAGGACATTTGCTACTGTCATTGTTCCAAATTCATCTGCTTTAGATTCTGATGCTGCTGGGAAACCTGTGGCAAATAATAATGCATATTTCTGTTGTTTGAGCTGTTGATCCTTACATACAATGTAAGTTTTTGCTCTCGGACTTGTACAATTTTTTCTGCCCATCCTCATATTTTCTCCTTCTTTGTGGTCACTTCTCCCAGTAGCAGTTTTGCTGATACTGAAAGCAACAGGATACAATGGGAAGCTACTACTTATTAAATATTTCTTAAAAAAAAAAATTATTACATAAAATTTTGACTGTGTTCATCCCTGTCCATTGGGATTAGAAGTGGCCTATTATTTTCCATTGTCTCTCCTAGTGAAAGAATGGCAGTTCTTGAGGAGAAAAAAAAAAAAAAAAAAGAAGCCAATGAAAAGGACATGTGATTTCATATAATTAGATTGGTAAATTTAGAGCTATCATCCCTATTTACTCCATCCTTCAGTGTTCATATAAATTATGACCTAGATATTCAAAATCATCTACTTATATGTTCTTTGTCTAACCTGAGGGGTTCGAAAGGTACCTTAAGGGAATGGTAAGGCTGCTTATAGAAAGTCTTGACAATGTGCAAATGTGTAGCCACTCAAGATATCTGAAGCTTTTAAATATCAATTTTTTCTGATCTTCCTCATCCCATATACATTCAGTACTTCCCTTTGTATCAAAGAGCAAAAGCCTAAAAATATCTAGGGAGACAATGTCCGGGTTTTCCTAACTAAAAGTGACTTGATCCTTAGTCATTCTTCTGGTAGCAATTGTTATAAACCCACTCGCATTCCATGCTCTATACCACCAGAAAGAGATCTGTAATACAGTCTAATTTATATCTTCTGAATGTCAAAACTCTTCATTGCCCATATTTAGCTCATGCAAAATATAGAAAGGTGAGATAACTTTTGTCTCTAATACTTTTCCCCTGAACCATAAGTTTTACTATGTCATTTATAACACCACAATTTTAAAAGAAAAACACCACAAAATCTTTGCAGAAGAAAACACTCATATTAGCATTGCAGATTCATTCTTTTATATAGCTGAAAAGTAGCTTTTTTTTCCTCTCTAGCAATATGTAATTTCAGAATCATGACATGTTTGTCCTCTGACTTAGCTGGAGAATAGCCAAAACATTTGAAATATATAGTCTTCATGAGATTCATTAAAGTTTTCTTTTTTGTATACTTATATCATAAACTCCATGAGGTCTATCTATATTTAAGTGTGCTACTTAATTGTAACTTCCTTCAGAAAACTGAAATTTCTCAGTTGAGAACAGTTGCGAGTTCATGTCTGACCCATTTAGACATCACAGTAGTGTCTCAAACTCATTTGTGCAGAAGTATGCTGTGGATCATCTGCTGAAATTTGGTGTGCTGTAAGAATATCTTGGAAGTATATCTCTGAAGTGCATGCCATCCATATATCTTTAAATCATTCTAAATAAATGTCGTGCCATTATGAAAACAAATTAATATGCAAAAAAAGAAATTAAACGCAGCCAAAGTTATAAAGACAGAAGTGTCAGAAAAGAAAATATTTGGATTATTTCAAAATCAAATCCCTGTAAAGCTGGATGGAGATCTCTCTAGAAATTGTACCAAATTGACACACACTTACCCTGAATTTTAGAAACTTGTATCTCCTGCCAGATGTACATCTTCAGATTATGTTTGTAAGAAAGATGTTTTGGACAGAATGCTAACTTGCATGTTTATGCCATTTTATTTAACTTCAAAAATATTTTCTTGTCATTGAAAATGACGACAGACAGCTTGTCATGAAGAAGTTGCTTTTCTGGATCACCAGTGGCTCCTAGTTCTCTTTCAATGCTAATGTAGTTTGGACAGGATCAGTGCAGACATATTTTCTCTCTTCCTCAAACCGGCAAGTCACTGACCTCTGAGTAAAATGTTCTTTCTTACCTAGTAGAGAAATATAGATATTTCAAATGTCATTTGTTTCTATTTGTCAAACATATACTTTACCAAATGACGAAAAATAACAGTTATGATTGTTTCAAACTTCATTTGCACAAATAAAGGAGATTAATACTTTTTCATTATGAGCTCATAAATGAGACCAGATGTGATTGTAGATTAGTGTCTCTGAAGTGATGGCCACATTTATGACAATTGACTTCAAATTTTGGTTCTGAAAAACCTTATAAGATTCTCTTTTTTCCAAATATAATGTAAGACCTGGCCTAAAGCATAAAACAAAAGGAAGGGTAGAGAAAAAACAATGAGTTCTTCTGAGAAAAAAATGCCTGAACAATGTTTGTAAGATTTAACACATTCAAGATATATATAAACTAGTTTATCACTGGTTACATTACACAATTAATATAAATTTCATATTTTTAGCAGGAGGATGAGTTGCTTCTCCAAAGCACAAATAAAATAAGAAGATAGGTTTGCATTGATACCATTTTAGTCAACTTGAATGATGTCAAGAAAACAGCTGTTCATTTTTTCAGTTTCACTGACATTTTCTTTTTCTCTGTTACTGGTGGAACTTGAGTCTGAGGACTGCAACAACCAGTTTTTCTCTCCTGTTTTTTGCTTCAAAAGCAATTGTATAACTGCCACTACTTGGTGACCTTTTCCTCCTGGTGTGCGAAGTTTCTCTTTCAATGTCTCTTGCTTTATTGCCCTGTAAAGTAATACCAGCCAAAACAGTGGGAATGCAACCCTTTTTATGCTATCAGAGAGTACCCACAGGATGCTGACAGTGTATTTTAAAATGTTTACAATTGTTCACAATTCCAATTCTTCCAGCATAGATTTGTTTCACATGGATTAAATTAGTTTAGGTTTAAGAAGTCTTAATTAATTTTATAAAAGAGAATATGCTATAGCCATTACTGGAATACACCATGCTGATCATCAAGCTGGCAACCAGTGATTCCATAACTATCCATAACTTCCATTCTCCTTGTAAGAATTAGAAAAAATTAAAATGCAAAGAAAATCTGCATCCTGCAATCCACCATTATTGCCAATGTTTTGGGACATTTTCTAAAGATCTGAAATCAGTTATACTTTTAAATCACTACATTTTCCATCCGCTCCATAGAAGAATATTGCCCAACCCAGAAGAAATGCTAATTTATTTTTCTTTTTTGTCTCAAAACCCATATGTGTCCTTGTGTAGCTTTTTAAACTGATGATTTTCTTGCTTTTCTGAAGTGCCCTTGTGTCTCCTATGTATCAATTTCACCTTAAACTGGTTTCCATAAGAGATGCTATATCTGTAGTTAATGTTCTGTTCAAGTACAAATTTACCAGCCTCCATACAATTATACTGTGTTTTATGCTGAAATCGAACCTGAATAATGGAGAGTGAATTCAATAATCAGAAAGGGGATTGGGACGAACTTCAACTCATAAACATCTTTTTGTTTCCTCTTAACATACAACTTGCTGTCAAGAGTCCCACTTATCTGCTCTGGCTTTTGATCTAAAATGAAAAGCTGTATTTGTGCCGCTGAATGGTTTAATAATACTGACAGTTGAAAGATAGATAAAACATACACAATCCTAATGTTTTCCTTCCAGTGTGGGGAATTCTGAGATTTAAGAAGCCAAGAATCACTTTCATACTGAAGTTTATAAACTGAAATCAGAAGCTTGGAGGCAGTGAGTATCTCTACCTTAACAAGTAATTTGGTGCAATATCAGCAGTCAAATAGACTGAGCTGGTTTGTGTCAAGGCCTAAATTTTGCATCTTTTTACATTTTGGAGTTTTACTTCAGAAGAGATTTGGGCCCATCCTTGTGACTGCGTGCCACCTTCATGTGTGTGGCTCAAAGCTGCCCACAGGGAGCAGATTTGGTGCACACATGGGGTTCTCAGTGAATGGAGTTTAATTCAAGCCTTCTGTGTAAACTTTATATGTGGTAAATGGATCAACAGCCTATATAGAACTGCATGGTAGCTCTCAACAGCTTGATGAAATCCACAGGAAGGACTTCTTAATGGGCTGTAGATTCATCATTTCTCAATCCAGTCCTGATCACAGTCATTCACACTACAGAAAATAACAGAGGACAAGCAGATTTAAATGCTGGAGGAAGAGGAGCCTTTCACAAGCTTTGAGACCAAGGTCAAGCAAGAATCTACGTGCCCCAACATACACTGAAATATTTTCTTAATTGCAGAATGAACATGGTTTCTGCTTCAGTTTTGACCTCTCTAGCCTTCTATTTGTCCACCATGAAGCCTGAGTACTGGGCTAGAGGGAACTTTGAACTGACCTAGTATGAGCAATCTCAGCCCTAGTCAATCATAGTAACCTTTAAAACAGAAGTTTTAAAATGTGTGTGGAGAATGCCAATTACTACTGAAAGACTCACTATTATTCCACTTTTTTGTCAGTCTGGAGCTTATCAGAAGTGCAAATGTTTGCAAGAGTACATCATATACATATACATATACATATACGTATACGTATACGTATACGTATACATATACATATACTTATTTATTTATTTATATTATATATTTGGTGTCCTGAACTCTGTCCTGACTGTGTAGCCCTTAACTGTGAAGAAAGTGGTACTGTTTTCTTAGTGATTATGTTTTGACTAAAGTTCCAGAATTGACTGGTTTATTTTCTACCATATTCTAGTTCATGTATCTCAGGAAAAAAAAAAATTAAAAACTCAACCAACCAACCAACCAAAAAAGCCTCATTAGTTAATTGTGCAGAACCTGCTCCATGGAGAAATAAGTGATGGTGGGTTTTGAAGTCTCACTAAAAGAGGATGTAAGCAACAGTCATATTTTTATAAGGAGGAAACTATTACTGCAATATAAACAGAAAAATCAGCTTCAAATTCAAACTCTCAAGGAAACTAAGAGGAAACTGTGGTGTTTGAATTGAACCTATAAGATAAGTAGGGAAGGATTCACTAACCTTTATGACCATTCTTTCTGCAATTGCAATGCCACGGGTCTCCCAAACCCATCCCATGAAGCACTTTGGGCAAGTGCAACTGAAATGGCACTTGATGCCTTTGCACTGCTGTCTGAACTGAGCCACAGGCACCATCTCCTGCCATCATGGAGTGGTCAAATGCTGAAAAGAGCGAAGTACAAATTGTTGTGCACAGATACTTTCATCAGAAATGTAATATGGGATCCTTCTCTTTTTGATTTAACACTCCTCTGCAGTCAGACAGCAAATGAACTAAGGTCAAGTGCTGATCATACAGCAGAAATGTGAGTAAGACATGAATGTGAAAAAGAGCAAAGTGTCACTTAAGTCATCAAAATGGTTTAGCTAGTGATTCAAGAAAGATCTTTTCATTTAAGCATGCACAAGGTTATGCTTAGGGCTCTCAATTGTTTCTAAGCATGAACCATGTGAACACAATAACAGAAAAACTGTTGCAATAATCCTTTCTATTAAGACATATTTTAGTTTAAATGTTTTTATCCTAAAAATTCTGCATGTAGTAGTCAAATGGAACGTCTTTGCTGATGTAGCCATAGAGAACTGAAAAGGAGAACTGGCTGTTTAAAATCTCAAATGGCAAACAAAAGCCTCTTTGGCCTAGATCTACAGTACTTCACTTCAATTCCTTTTAATGCATCCCAATTAGCAGGATTTGCATTTTGTGATTTGTTTGTATAGAAACCTTTGTGACTGATCTTGGACTGAAACAGCAGTAGCACAGGTCTGAAATCTGAAATGCAACCAATAAAATGAATCATCATCCTAAGTCTTAGTAAGATCAGGGAAGAGGAATCTGAAGTAAATAGAAAGAGTGCAGTAAATCCAGGAAAAACATTCTCTTTTGTGAGGCAGGGGTACACACTAGTAAAACTGTCCTTGGAGCAGTAGGAGGTATATAAAAGAAAAAATGCTCCAAAATGTTTCCTCTATCTAGATTGTAACAATAAAATCTTAATAAAAGAAGACACAAAAGGGCAGTTGGAAGAATTGTAATCACTATGATTTCAGATGTAATACAAAAAATTCAAATAGCAGGTTGTTTGAGAAAAATTGGTTATTGTGTCAGACATCATAATCAACTTCTCTGCATTTTATCAGGACACTGAAGAACAGAGGGGAGGATGGAGCAAAAGAAAAAGAACACTACTTTTTTGATGCTACTTTGCTTTTGGAAACATATCTTGCAACTATTTCTCTTTAAAATCTGGGAGTTTCGAGGTACCTTTGTAAGGAAAATGTCCAAAGGCTTCCTCTGAAAAGCAGATGTGTTTTAAAAGTGCACTGGATACATGCAATTATTAGACAAAACATGGGTTACCTATTACTTTTTTTTTTCCCTGTCATTGTTTTAGTTGTGATAAACATGCAGCGCTTCTCCATAGTGCTTTGAAATGTGTCACACTGTGATTTCTTACATAAGTTTCTTCAGACTACCCTGGTCATGAACCTAGCTTTCCTTCCTGGGAAAATCAAACAATGTATTCCACATAGAGTTTACTTAGATAAAAGCAGGTGAAAAAGGAGGATGTAAAATTATTTTATTTCCCAGATTTTTTTACAAAATACGTGGCATATAAGAGGTTCAGAAATTATTATTCTGCTCAAGTTCTGATGCTGCACCCACTATCTTATTTTCTCAACACTTACACAGCTTGATAATTTTTGCTCAGTATCTCCTCATAAATTGTAAAATCTTGCCTTATATTTCCTCAGATGTTGCAATTTTGTTACTGATATTGAATATACAGATTAAAATATCTTCATGTGCATGTCTAGACATGAGCCAGACTTCTTGCTACTGTAGTAAATGCAGGTGTAGACAACACAGTAGACTCCAATACATTATTCACCTAATTGTTAATTTGACCCTAGGACAAACTTGTCACACTCACTGTCTTCTTCATGACTCAGAAAAAGAATATTTAGATGTTCAGTGTTCCTTTTTCTCTGAAAGGTGAAATGTGTCAAGATAAGACAATTATTCTGCATTGCCATTTTGGGGGCTCACTAGAAGCTTACCCAAAATGGAACATTTCATGCTAGGAATCTTTAGCCATTTTTACATCAATACATTCTTCTGGGATATTCAGTGGGGCCTTTGGTACTTACACTCAGATGTAAAGAAAACCAGAGGATCATGTTTCATAGCTGAATGGTTTGAGAAAAATCCTAAAAATTTTGCTTAGATATGGGATCACTCCTAGTAGTTATGCTAACAAGCCTGAAACTCATATGAGAATGTCAATATACATATGTTTCAATATTCCCTTTCAAATACCCAAAATACACATAAGGGTAGCCTATCTGAACTTGTTGGGCAGGCTATCTGAGTCATGATGACCTGTATGGTTTCTTTGCACTCCAAAATATGTATTTTATCCACCTAAAAGCATCTTTGGAAAAAGCACTTACAGACTAAAGTGCATTCCCTGTTAGCAGCAAAATTTTACCCAGGGAGGAGAGGCTGTTCGCTCTCTCCTCTTTCTCAAGGACATAGTAAGATAAAACTTTCCTGCTCTTCTGTATATTAATGTTTATGAAAGAAGGCATAGATACAAGGGATACATTCAATTTATTTGAGTAGGTTTGTGTTGGTTTAGCTGTTCTTCATCTAAGGCTTACTTATTTGAGAGAGAGACATTAACAAGGAAAAGATACATCTGAGCATCACAAGACAGTCTATTGATGAAAAAAAAAAAACAACGTAGATCACTTGTGCTTATCATGATATGAATAATGTTCTAAGGTAATGACATGCAAAAATCAACCAGTCAACAGGAATTTAATCCACAGAAATGTAACTTAACAGCCCTGACAAAGTATGCCTAATATAAAACATAAAAGAGAACCTTTCCTTTTCTTCTTCATTGGTGGAACTGTGAAAGTAACTCATGCAGAGAATTTAAAAGTAATTGTGTTTCTTGGAGAAAACTGTTTCAAGGATTGAAGAAGATTGCTATAATAAGGTTATTCACCTCTTTATTGAAAAGGACAACATATGCAGAAGAATTACTGTAAACTACTAAATTTTCTTTTGTATTATACCATTTCTCACAGATTTAAGTACAGGGGGGACGAGTCCCTTTTTGACACTAGTACTTCACATGTAGTATGTTTTCAATAGTGATATTTTTGTTTTTTATCTGATAGTGACAAGCACTTTGGTTAAAATATTGAAATGTGTTCTCTTGTGTTTACAGAGAGTTCTGAAAATATCTGAATAAGTATACTAACTTAAAATTCAGCTTCATAAAGCAGTGAGCTGTTTATTTGATGCCTGCAGCTATCTCTACTTTGCAGGTAGCATAAACATCTCATTTGTCTTTAATACACAGCACTTTGTTATGGAAATAAGTCACAGGTGTTCCCAAATTATATTAGTGATAATATATTTTGCTTATTTGACCCTCCATTTTTTGCAAAGCATTATCTATGAAAAAAAGTTAATGGATCTTTAATTGATCTATTTCTTATTTCATGTAAGCAAGTAAACACATTTTATACTCTCATATAAAGAAGATTTCTAGATTTGTGAGTGCTTTTCCATATACTTTCTTCTTAAATTGATTACAAATTTATTTTTTAATAAGTACCTCAGTGACAAGTATTGCATTTAAATCCACTGTGCATGAAAGATGTGTACTTTCATTTGTGTCCCTCTCTAACTCCATCCATACCAAAAAAAATGATGTAATGTGGAAGTGTAACCATTTTTTCAGACCAGTTTCTTTTCATGGAATCGTAGAGTGACAGAATAGTTTGGGTTTCAAGGGACCTTTAAAGGCCATCTAGCCAAACCCCCCTGCAATGAGCAAGGACATCCCCAGCTAGATCAGGCTGCTCAGGGCTCTGCACAGCCTGGCTCTTAGTGTTTCCAGGGCTGGACCATCTTTCACCTCTCTGGGCACTCTGTCCCACTGTTTCACCACCCTCATTGTAAAAAATTTCTTCCTTGTATCTTGGGAGCTTGTTCTCTGCTATCCTAATAGCTGGTTTGATCGAGCTATTGATTTTCTCTCTGTGAGGGAACACTAGCTTGCTGCAGGATCACCACAGTTATTCCTCTGCTACTGGCAGAGAAGCGTAGGCAGAACAACATATTGTATTTTCCTGTCCTTTTATGAACGGATATTTTTTGTTCTGTTGTATTTAGCAAATTGGGAAGAAGGGTACAGAGGCACTACAGCCCTGAACTTTGACCAAGTGCATTATAACAGCTCTTCAGCTTTGATTTGGTTATAGTGAAATGTATAGAAATATGCACATAATTGGCAAAAAATAACCCAAAAGGACAACTTTTTACATTCAGATACACTTATTTAAATTAAAATGGATTTGATAGAAGTAAACAGTTTATATCCACATGAAACCCTTGTAAACGGGAGCAGAAAAAGCCTGTTTTCTGCTGTTAAATGGCAGCAGTTCTCCATAATTTGTTGCAACACTTAGGAGATTTTTAAGACACACAAGTTCAAACTTAAATATCCCCAGACACGTGACTTTTTTTTTTTTCCCCACAAAATCTGTCCAAAAAGATCTTTGAACTCCATTTTCACATGGAGGACTTGGACAACTTGTTTCCTGACTGAATCTGTACTTCAGTAAAATAGAAATAATAGCAAAATATTTATTTAAGGTACAGTGAACACCATTAAAGCATCAAACAGGTTCAACAATTTTTTTCATTTCATTCTTTCTTTCATTTTTTATAATAAATTAGGTCTTGTCCATACTCATTGTTTAAAACTCACTAAAAGAAAATGCCTTTTCTTATGATTATTCCAAAATTATGTGGAGTCCTAACACTAAATAGAGATGCTCAATCTTTTTTATCTTTGCACAGTAAGGGAATGAACTAAAATGAAGCTTCATTATGAAAAATGTCTGAGTGAACAATTAAATGATATTTGAACACTCATTTAAAAAATGTTCCAGAGTCTGACACAGCTTAGTTATCACCCAGTATTTTGGATATTCTTCCTCATTATTGTTCACTGCAGAGGTGGTCTCATTGGTTTCATTACTTGAGCAATTAATGGCACTGACTATAAATTACTCAACAAACACTGATAAAATGGAAAAATTTTGAGTCACTGTGCACTGCAGCTAATATGCAGAGCTAAAATTCAGTAACAGGACTTTAAATTCCCTTCTTCATATTCCATTCTGTCACCTTCATTATCCTGAGGTGATGAAGAATGTGGGTTTGCGAATAATGTAAGTCATTTTATATGCAGTCTGAAGTGAAATTTTCAGTTCTCTTAGGACACTCTTCCATTGCATAATATACTGATATGAGAAAGGAAAAAAAAATGCCAACAAATTGATTAAATTAATTTTTTCCCCCAACATATTTCTTTTATCCTTCAATAAAAAAGAAAAAAAAAAAGGCTCACAAAGATCCATCTCATGTTGCATTACAAGGATGTCAGAAATACTGTTTGAACTGCTCAGCCTCATGCAGAGGTTAAAGTCTAACTTTCAACTTGCTCATCATTAACATTTTGACATTCACTTAGCCTGTTGGTTCAGAGAAAGATGAATTCATTAGAGATAGGTAAATAATAAAAAAGTTATTTTCTCTCTAAATTAATATAATGATACACTTTCATGATGAATTTTCTAAATCATTTTCAGCTTATACTTTCCTTTCTATGGGTTCAATTATCTCAGTCATAAAAAAGAGCATTTTCATAGACAACCTTTAGCCATTTTTCATGGCCTAATTTAACTATAAAGCTGTTAACATTACATTTCAAAGATGGTGATAGATTGCCTTAATTAGAAATTTTCAGATTAGATATTCTAATATTCATAGATATAACCTAAAAAATTAGGAAGAAAAACTCAAAAAACCATAAATATGGCTTTAACCTTGAAACCTGACTGGGTTTCAGGTATGAAGCTGTCATGTCCTACCAGTGCTTTGTCACTGCAAGTTCTGAGATGTCTCAAACTGGCTGAGACATGTGAAAGCCAGATTCTTCTTGGTCTTTGGTTTGATGCTTCTGCTGTAGCTGATTTTACAGCCAGTTTCTCAGGTCTTTCACATAGTTTTTCTCCTCGCTAGTTACTTTTCCACTAAAATGAATATTTTCGTTTGTTTTGAAATGGGGATGGAATTTAGTTGCTTTGTTACCATGCTGGTTTTGCTTTGCCAATTTTGCTCTTATAAGTTAGAGAGCATGTTTTAGCAAAATAAATAATGACATACTTACATGATTCACTGAAATATTTTCTGAGTACTTGAATAATAACATTGATCATAGGGGAAATGAGATGTTTCTGTTATGGAAAAGATTCTCTGAATTAAAACAGCATTGGTAAGTTATGTGTTAGAATTTCACAGAGATGTCTTATACAGACAGCTAAAGAGAAAGATCTGTACACCAACACTAAAAGCCAAGTTTTTTCCAGGTGACTCATGCTCATGAGTCAATGAGAATCTTCCTTTCACCTGTGGACTGTATTCTCAGAGCACAGGAAAGTATCTTTTATAAAGTGATAAAAAGGAAAGAAACAACTTTTATTCTATGCCTGTGAAGACTTCTATTGAGCTAAGACTTTTGTTAGTTAAAAATGTATTTTATGATTTATCAAGGAAAGCAAATTAATTTTACTTGCCTGACATGATCACTGTGTCAAAGTCCATCCTACTTGCCTCGTTAGATTGACTTTCATTATGGCACTTGCTTCAGTGTTTAGGGACAGAATTCTTTGCCGAATTAGCCTCTTTCTTTTATGCTTTTTTCCTCTGTGAAAGTCTCACTGTGGTATCAATATAAGGCTGCAGGTATCTGGGGTGTAAAGAGCAGTAGCAGTTACCTGGAACTCACTCAGTTGGCAAACAGGAGCACAAGACTCAGCAGCAGCAGCACTGGCTCCTGCAGAAAAGAGCTGCAACTCCTATAGACTTTCCCTAATTCAGCCGTAATGAACACATGGAAAAATGAGGTACCAGGCCACCAAACAGAGTGTAGCTTCCTTGTGCTCATCCTTGCTAAATATTGGGACTTGTGGCGGGTGGCCCTGTCCCCTGACCTCATGGCAAAGAAACTCAGGCAGCCTGTTGTGGCAAGTGGTTCTGTGAGCAGGCTGCCAACTGCCTGTCTTCCTTCTGTGACTGAGGAATTGCAGCAATGGACAGTATTATGTGTGGTTAAGGGTCTAGATTAAATCCATTAAGGTAATGAGGGCTAGACTTCAAGATGAAAAACTGAAGTATGTTCTTGATTCAGGATTCTTGGAAGAAATTTAATTTTATACTGTGAATGTGTCTTCCAGTGAGGTACAGACACACTTATGGTATGTTTTTAAATGTGTTTTTAAAACAAAAATATACTCAGACCCTTAGAATATGCAATTTTTTTCCCATTTAATTTTTCTGGGAGCCACTGTTTCCAGAGGATTACATTGCTGAAATTCACATGTTTATGACCTGAGCACAGATGGATTTCGTTTCCTGAAATTCTGTACCCCCACTTCCTGCTACTCTTTTTCATTTTAATTTGAGTGCCCCCACCAAAGAAAACTTCCTCTTCTGATCTGATCATGTCCCTCATTCTCAGTCCCTTTATTGACGATCTTTCTCCTTTCCATCATGGTAAAACTATTAATTATTGATGACACAACCCTTTGCAATCACACCGATATCCCTATTTGTAGTTTATTTTCATCTGCAAGTACTTAACTTCTTCTTTTCCCTTTATTTCTTCTTCTCTTGACTTGACTTAATTTCCTATCATACTCTCATTCCCCAGCTAAATCAGTACTTTTTTTTCTGCTGTTCTTTTCCAGCATTCACAGACCACTCCCAAGCTTCCTTCAGCCAGACATTTCTCATTGTCATGAGTAACCATCTTATCCAGTACTGCCTAGTGTCTGGAGTTGGCTGTCACAGAAAGCTCTTTAATAAAATGCCTTGGAATGTATTTGCACAATATTGTGTAACCAACCAAACACAGTATAGATCTTTTTAAACTTAGAACAAGTGCATATAAACAACTTGGTCTGCTCTGAATATCAAGTCAAGGCTCAAGATCATAAGGTAAACAAGAGAAACAATCGCAGTCATTCTCCATTATGTATCTATTGCATGTTTTCATCTTGATTAGACTCCCAGAATTCAGATCTGAAAATTTTTAACAGGGCTTTTTAGCAGACCACACTATCTAACACCTTGCAATCTGGGTAAAGCCAGTGTTTAGCCTACACAACCCTGTAGAACAATTTTAGGAAAGTCTATTTAAGCACCTTTACATGTAGCATGAATACCCAAAGCACCCATATTTGAGAGCATCTAAAGCTGGACACACAGACACCACTACCTTGTCCTTGAACTGCAGAGTGCTCATCACTTTAGAAAATCAAAGCTCTAAGCTGTTCACAGTTAGAATTTAAGAATCAACTTTAAGGTACCATTTTTATCTTCTTAACTACCAGGCTCAAAGCAGATCTTTAATGGAAAGTTGCACCTATTTTTCTCAGCTCAACAGTCTGAAAGCTGACAAGGTGAGACATGTCTGTATCCCTGAATAAATTGCAACATGTTTACTTTTTGGAATATTTACTTGTCAATATCATTCTCTCCTGAAGTGTTGTGCCATTTATGAGGAGTTCAATATGAGGGTGAAAATAGGGTGGGGGGTTGGGGGGGGTGTCTTGCTTAAATACAGATTCAAAAAACTTAGAAAAAATACTAAAATCTAAATATTTAGCAATGTTCTTTTATGCCTGCTTCAGCAACTACTGAAATAGAACCAGTGTGTTTTTACAGATTCCTGCACTGAACTCTCACACCACCACTGTCACAAATCACATTGCTTTACAGTAATGGGTCATTTCTAGCACTCAAGAATAGAAAGTTGTTTGAAATGCAATATTGCTGTGAATTCACAACAATTTATTTGTTGCCTTTAATATGCTCTTAGGTGACATCTCTCTTTTTTGGCATTTTACAATGTCTTGCTTATTTTTGTTTGCAGTACTACAGTAAAAGGGAAGCAGAGCTTTTTAATTTTTTTTTTTTTTTAAGCATAGAGAGTTTGCACTAAAAATTCATCTTGACGTGCGAGTTTTCTCGAGTTCCTATCCATTATAAATTTGGAATCTGCATTATTTATTTATTTATTTATTTATTTATTTATGCAAAATATTTGATGAGATTGTTACTGTTTCTAGTGGAGACTTACAAAGATAAAGGGAAGGGGAAGCTCAAGAACTCAGCTCTTGATGTAGAACACTTCTTGTCCTCAGATTCAGTCAACCCATAATAATGCCCATCTGATTTGACTTATATATTAAGTATATAATTAAGTCAATCACTTAAATATACACAATATATTGCTCAAAGGAAGAAGAACTTATTCAAAAAAACAGGCAGTTTTCTTCACTTTTTGGTCATAGTAGCTATCAATCCAAGGCTCTGCTTTTCAAATCAAAAAGCTGGCTAAGAATTCTTTTATTTATTCTCTCTTAAAATACAGGTCCAGCTGAGGGCTTTGCATATCACTGAGGTAAAGATCCCTGTCCCACTTAAACTTTACAAGCATACAATACTTTCTTCTTTTCCTGCTGTCAGATTTTAATCTTTATTGCAACGTTGGTTTATACCCTATGGTATATGAGACAAACACCTTGAGCATGATGAAGGAAATGTCATAAACCTTCACTGTATCATTATAGCAGTTCCTGAAGGAGTTCAGCGAAAGAAATTCTCAACTAGAGAATTCAGATAGAAAGATGTGGGTTTGTTGCCCATGCTGGAAATTGAAAGAATCTTTTTGAATCTAAGAATAAAAGTTACAGACATTGTATAAAAAGTTTGGACTGATCAAGGGCTGATGGCTAAAATGAACCAGCCTTTCTCAGTGTTACTGGCTTACTAGGAAGGAAATAATAAGGACTGAAAACTAATAATTATTATTAAGTTTGTCAACTCCTTTACCAAAAGAAAATTTGAAAGAACCACTTGGAGAATGTGGTGAAAACCCAAATCCTAATTTTCTCAGAATTTAGGCTTTTTCAGCTCCAGGATTTTTGTTCAGAGTTATCTCTATTATGAACTTTTGCTACAAAGATGTGTCATGGACTTAAAATCCTACACATTGTAGGACCAGATGTCTTGTTGAGCAAATTCTAATTTGAGTCTTATGCTCACAGAAATAATGCATCTGTTTCTACTTAAACATAATGCTCCTGTAAAATGTTAAAAGTCTGGACATCACCTGCTGATGGGGAGTGAAGAACAAATCTTCTGATGTTCTTTGCTTCCACATATGTCTTTGCTTTTGCTTTTATTAGCTGCTTTGACACACAAGCTTTTGCCATCTTATTTTCTTCCTCTACTATCTGTCTGATTGGGAAAATAAGGGCTTGGTGGGCACCTGATGTTCAACCAAGGTCAACCCATCACAATCCCTTTTGGTGCCTGACATGGGGCATGAGGAATTTGAGATAAGGATGGTAATTGGGAGAGGTAACAGAATAAACATGCACTGAACATGCTAGAAAGCAGAATGAGGAGTGAGGACTCCTTCCCTGAGGGGGAAAGAGTGGCAGAAATGTGTGATAGTCCCCATTTGCATTCCCCCTGCACTGCTGCAAGGAGGAGACTGAGAAATCTGGAGTGAAGTTGAGTCTGGGAAGAAGGAGGGAATGTCCTACACAGCGTGACCTTACTTCTACTTACTCTGCTTTGAATTTATTGTTGATAGGTTAATTTTGCCAATGGCAACTGGTGAGTGATCTCCCCACTATCTCAACCCATGAGCCTTTTGCTATATTTTCTCTTTCTTGTCCAGATGAGGTGGGGAGTGACAGAGAGACTTTGGTGGGCACCTGGAGTCCAGCCATGGTCAGCCTACCACAATCAGTCAAAAGTTCAGATATGTCACTTTATTATCACTTCTCACTCAGGCAAATAGCCTTGGCTGGAAGGAAGGGCATTTCTTAGAGCAAAAGTGCTCATGTTAGAGTATGAACAGACCTGGACTAGGCCAAGAACTGGCAGCAGCATTAGTAACTGCATTCAGGGTTGAAGACCTCAAATGCAAACAGCTAACATGCCTATAACATGTTTAGGACAAGAGCTGCCATCCCTACACAGCTGTGTCATACTGATACCTCCTCCTGTTGGGAAGTGACATTAAATTCCTGGATTGCATGCTGCAGGCACACCTATTGCTTTAGGGGCAGGGGAAGACTTCTAGTCAGCCTGGTCTCCTCAGTTAATGCAACAGAATGGTGTAAAATGCCTTATTTTGGCTTCTATTAAGGATCTTTTTATTAGGTCTCATTGGTATATACATTGAAAAATTGAAATATATTCCGTTTCTATAACAGATCAAAACAAATCGTGAAGTGATAGATAAATACTTTGCAGGGGAAAAAAAAAATATATATATATCCCAAGTAACAGAAGTCTCAGATGGACAGAAGAAAGAAAGAATTTCATATCAGGTTGGCCTCAACACAACCATATTTTTATCAGGGAACAAGCTGAAAGAGACCAAGTATCTCAAAGGGGAAAAGCAGCTTTGTTTGAAGCATAAACAGGATTTCTGACCCTATATAAGTTAATTAAAGTTCAAGGAAAACAAGCCATAAATGGAATAAATTACTTTTTTTTGTTCTTAAATGATAGGCATATCTGCTCTCAGAAACGGTGTGATGAGACTGGGACAATTTTGTCAGGCCTTTTGATCATCAAAAGGAGGTCATGCCCTCGCCTGTGTGCTGCTTGCAGTGCTGGTTCTGCAGTAGAGAGAAGCTGATGGTCATTTCATGAAAGTAAATTTCCATTTCTCCAATACGTAAAATTTTAACAGAATCTGGGAGCAAGCATTTCGTAAATAAGAACGCGTGAATTAATTCACTTACTCACTTATCTGTCTGATGCCCTTCTAAAATATTTATTTCCTGAATGAGGTGTCTGGGTGAGCTGCATATCAAAGTTATGGGGCATTACAGGTCTCATAACATCTTCCTGCCTTTGATGGCTCAATAGCTGCCTCTGCAGGGCAGGATCCGAGCTGTAAAAAGGACAAAAAAGCTGCTGACTCACTGCCATGGTTTAACCTCAGCCAGCAGCTGCTGCCTCACTCCTCACCAGAGACATTGGGAAAGAAGTAGAAGTGTAAAAGCTGGACAACTCATGGGTTGAGATAAAGACAGTTTAACATGGAAAGCAAAAGCTGCATGTGCAAGAAAAGCAAAACAAGAAACTAGTTCAGTGCTTCCCATGGCTGGGCAGGTGTTTGGCCATCTCCAGGAGAGCAAGGCCCATCACAGGTAATAGTGACTTGGGAGGAAAAATCCCATCACTCCAAACACCCCCTCTTGCTCCTTTTTCCTTCAGCTTTGTTTGCTGAGCATGGCACCATGTGGTCTGGAGTATCCCTGTGGTCCCCTGTTTGGGTCACCTGTCCCAGCTGTGTCTCCTCCCATGCACTCCCAGCCCCCTCACCAGTGTGGCAGCAGGAAAAGCAGAAAAGGCCTTGGATCTGTGTAAACCCTGCTCAGCAATAACAAAAAACATCTCTGTATTATCATCACTGTGTTCAGCACAAATCCAATACACAAGCCCTTACCAGCCACTGGGAAGAAAATTAACTCTGCCCAATTCAAAACCAGCACACTCACTCCACCTCATTTATAATCAATGACAATGGCATATTATCACACCAAGAGCACATTCAAATGAAGTAGGTTTTGATAAAGAAAATGCATCTCTCTGTGAGCCATGCAGGGAACAAATTGGGTCAGAAATACATTGGAGCAGGTGAGAATTTTCCTTCCTTAAAACAGGAGGCAAAGGAGAGCTTTTTAGGTCTAAGCTTTGTCAAAGAATCTCTTACCTCAGACTTGAAATTCTGGTGATTTGGGAAGCTGCTGGATCTGATTCCCACTTAGTGACTTGTGAGTTTTGATGTTGAAGGGTAGGGAATATTCTGTCCCAGTGCTTATGCACTGCCAGCAGGAATGTGGCAGTCATCCTGCCTAGCTATCACAGTAAAAATAATAATGACAAAATTGGTGCTACCCTGTTTTCCCTTGTTACATTGGGAAAACAAGAAAAATCATATTTTATACTTTTTAACATATAAATGACTGAATTCCTGTATGGCATATTTTATGACTAAGAAAACTAACACAGGGTTTTAACAAACACTGGAAAATACCTGAGACAGATCAAAATCCTCACAATTTGTTTAATGTGAACTATCTAATTCTAGCTTGCCTAACAGTTGACATTGTTGCATCTTAATACAAAAATGGATGACAAAATTCCCAGCTTTCTGTGTCTGCAATGACTAGAATTGCTTTTTTAAAAAAAAAAAAAAATAACCTATCCTTAATTAATGCTAATTCATTGTAGGTGTGATGGAAGTGGAAACGGGGAGAAGTTGATTAGGAAGTTTTGCTTTCTAAATGCTGTATAGAAATCTTGCCTTCTGAAGGAGTAATATGCCATTTTGCAAGGATCAGTAATGATCTATTGAGAGAAATAAGTTTTTTTTAGTATCACTGGAAACACATAGCAAACACATTTCCAGTTCTTTCATTTCCATCCCTTAGTTAAAAGTTATTATGAATTCTTGAGTCTCTGTTGTTGAGTGAAACTTTTAATCTTAGCTTGAAGGTACGGGTGTTACACATCCTAAGGAAAGGGTGCTGCATTATGGTTGTTGCCTCTATTTGCTGACAACATGAATTAAATTTGATGACCTAAGACATTTCTTTTGTTCTGTTTATTAATTTTTCCTGATTAAAATCTTAAATAGTTTTCTCTCCAGTGCTTTCACTCCTAAAGTCCTCACTCTTGTATCTGAAATCTATAAAGATCTTGAAGGATAGACACATAATCCATTCTTTGTGCAAAATATTTTATAAGATGTATTATATGCTATGACCTTCTGTTTCAGAGGATTTCATTTAATTCAATGCATTCACAGGTAATGTGCTTCTTCTTGTCATCCTAATTTGAATCCCTATATGTTTAAGATTTTATTATCCTTCTTGATGACTAAGATAATGTTAACTCTTCTGTCTTCTAAAAATAAATTATATAAATTCTAATGAAAAAGTTGCTTTTGCCTTCAAAAATATTAATAGTCAGAACATATGAACTTCAGAAATTTGAAAGCATAAGGAAATAAAGACCAAAAGGGAGACCAGGAAGGGATGACAAACAAGAGTACCCATAACATCCCTGATTCATCATGACAAATTACCTATTCTGAACATTTGCATCAAAGCTAGAAGATCAAATAAATAACTACAAGAAACCAAATTTTATATGTGAAAAAATTTAAGAAAAGTCTTGGCTATGAGACACACACACAAAAAAAAACCACACCCAAAGCCAAACCAAACAAAACTGAAATAAAGCCCTGGTAATCTCAAACCATAAAATAAAAGGAATAAGCATCACAGAAACCTGGAGAGAGAGGATGCAAATGTGTGTGTATGTATGTCTGTGTGTGTGTCTGTATGCATTAGTTACTCCTCCCTTAGCTCATCTCTACAGCTGATTTCAGCAAGTTTTTTGTCCTATTTTGGGTTGTCATTTTGTGGGTTTACTTCCTATTGGTCCAAAAGCAACAAAAGTAAAACCCAATAGATAACTGAGACAAATTTTGTTGATGTGTGATTTTGCTGCCATACAGATTAACCAGGGGTAGAAAATAAGAAATGTGCACCAATTTATAGACAGTACATGGAGAGACATTTTTGTCTTTGGTGGGTGTGTGTTAGTGATTTTTTTTAGTGGGGGAGACAGAAATTTCTAAATTAATCAAAGCCCAGAAAATTTTCTTGTTGGAGACAAGAGTAAAGTGATGTATACTCAGTGGCACACAAGCAAACAACTGAGAATCAGATTTTTCTTATTACAATAATTTGAAAACAGTGTTTAGAGTTAGATGGACAGCAACAGTACTGAAGATCTTTGGTTTTAAATTATGCATTCATTTGTTCAAACTCAGTAAACTGCACATAATCAAATTGTTTGACCTGATACTTGTCTGGTCTTACATCTCGCTCTCACTTTCACTAGGCAACACATGTTACAAATGGAAATATAACATGATTTCAAGTAATTGTATTTCTCTCATTAATTCACATCAGCATTTAATAAGAATAAATTGTATCCATGCTGAAAAGGAAAATATTGATCATCTTTAAAGATATGCAGTTATTAGATTTACAGCGCCTCAATCCCATTAACAGCTTGCTTAGCTGCAGTAATTGTAATTCATAACTGCAAAAAATAAAATTACTGGTAAAAATTGCTGCCCTGAAATATGTTCAGATACATATGAGAATTAATGATGATTTACAAGATAGAAATCATAGAAATAAACATTTTTCAACTAGGAATAAACCAAATATTGCATTTTGAGCTGGACTTGTGATGTAGTCAATTCCTAAATCTGATTTTCACCTTTTCATCTACGCTGAATTCATCTCTCCCACCTCCTAGGAGAAAGAATAATGCTGCAAAGATCATACAAAAAAAATATGAGAGCGGCAACATAAAAGACGGAGGTCAAATATGAAGAATTATTAGTTCAGCTAATTAATCAGATGCAACTCCATTTAATTATCCAGACTAAGGAATGTAAAGAATAAAATATCTGTAAATAACTGGGCAAGCCAGTGAGGAAGAAACAAGCTATTCTTTATCAAGAACAAGATCTGATTTTAGAAACCCAGTGGTGATTAAAATATTGCTTCTTGACACTTTAGTCTTTTTGAGGCTGACAGTGTTGATATGTGTTTTATTATAAGTGGCCCTACCTTGAAGTTGCTCACACTGGAGCAGAGCTCAGGTCCTTGAGGGTATGTCCTCTCCACTGGGAATCTGGCTTCAGGTTCTGCTTTCAGCAGTCATGGTAGTGAATCACTTACATTAATAACATATATCAGTTTATATCCATTGTTTCACTTGCACTATATTTTATAAACTTATGTTTGAAAGTACCTAAAAGTTTTAATGCCAGTGCATTATTTTCAGGCAATTTCCTTTTTTTCATTTCTGCACCAGTCATGAGAAAATAAGTAAGCATCTGTGAGAGATTAAACTGTGCTCTTTAGTGCACTCTAAAGACACACTTAAGTCATCTTACAATCATCTTATATTCTTTTTGGCTTGAAAGCAGTAGTAAGATGTTAACTATGTGAAAGGGAGCAGATAAAGCTACATATTACATCATAAGAAGAGACAATTAGAAAAAGAGTATGAGATGAAGTACCTGTTTAGAAAGCTGCAATTTTGACTGGTAATTAAACTCAAGTGTTTCATTTTTTCTAGTCAGCTCATCAGTGACTCCAGAAAATAAGTTATCTGAAATTGAAATCTGTTAGGTGAAACAATAGTAATTAATTACATATCTCAAGGGACAATATATTCCCAAAGCCTGTTCCTGGATAACCTCTTGAGCAATAGATACTATAATGTACAGGTGGCAAACTGCAGATCATGAGAAAAAAACATGCCTTAATCTCAATATTCATGAAGCTTCCAGCCTGGCTTACAGTCTACCATATTTTTCTTAGGAAAAACAGAATTAGGAAATTTTTCCTATGGTAGGACACCACTTTTGCCCATGTGAATGCAAGACAGTTTTCTAAGGATTTGCTGAGGTGGTTTTGCTGTTAATTACATATACCAAGAAATTGGAGATAAAAAGGACCTAGAAGGTCAGAAAGTAATATTTCCTTGCAATGAGGGAATTCTCCCAAGAGAACACCCTATTATGTTTTTCCTCTATGTTGGATTTAAGGCTTGAACTGTTTGGAAATCCCCTTTTGTTCTGGGAAATTAATCAATTCTCCTTTTCCTTTTTTTCTGACTAATTTTCGTCTGATTAATTTCCTTCAGTTGCCTCAAGTTACTGTGTTTACTCCCTGCATGACTATCAATCCTTTCTCAGTTTTTGTTTAGCAACTCTACACATATTAAAATTTTAATCTATTCTTGTATGTCAATCCCTTCAGACCTCTTACATGTTTCAGTATTTTTCTCCATAATCCTTCTGTTCTGCATGCTCATTCCAGTTATCAATCATCCACAGTGAGTGTTGAATTTAAAGCTTCTATTATCTACCCAGAGATTTTATAGAGTGAAGTAAAGACATCTTCCAAAAAAGAACTAGCAGTTTTGAAATTGGTGAAGTAAAATACGAACCTGCTCCTTCCTCCATTGCAGAAAAGGTGCAAAACTGCACCTTTAATGGCTAACACAAGTTGTGTGTTATGACAATGGCCTTAAAAGATGAACTCAAATGAAGCTTTTCATGATGAGAGAGTTGAAAAGCACACAAGAGATGTTTCACAGCCAACGTGGAAGATAAGCAAGCATGATACCTCAGCAACATGAACCTCCAGGGCAGGCAGCAGAAACAGCCATGACAAGAATTATAGATTTTTACCTTCAACAACAGTCCATGATAATTTGGATTAACTTTTCCTGGGATATGGATGAGCTTCTTGCCTGCAGCAGTGCTAGCTTTACCTGGCTATGTAAAGTTGGTTACCACAGCTCCTGAGCTGCCCAGGAAAAGCCAGGCAGAAATTTTCTGTTTAGGCAAGAAGAGTTCGATATCATCCTTCTTCACTACCACTACCACCACTCAGGCTCCAAAGTAGATTTTTTGCTATTTTCAGTAAGCCAGCATGCAAATCCTCCAGAATACAGGAGAGTGTTCACAATGCCCTGACCAAGCTCTAGACAAGGTTGGGCGTAAGAAACAATATCTCTAATTAAATTACCAGAATTAGCAATCAAACAAACAAACAAACAAATCCACAATAAAATATTGAGAATCTTAATCATTATTCATGGAACACAAGTATTTTATTCCTCATTAACATATTTTTTTCTGCTCTTGCCTTTAGAGATTGCTCAGTCTTGTCCTATTTTTATCATATGGTCCTTCCCATAAAGATCAGACAAGCTCGCATCACTTGAGAATACAACAACAGCTGTATGTATAAGAATAATAAACATTTGTCAAAAAAGTATTTTCCTTATCAGCCTATACCTCCTTAAAAAATTCTTGGCTTGTTATGGACAAAAGCCCACCCATCATTCCCATATCAAGAATAGTATGGTTTCAAATTTTCAATTCCCTGAAATTAAACATTTTAGCAGCATAAAAGAATAATAGAATAATTTAGGTAGGAAAATTGAAGAAATCAAGATGATATCAAGGCTCTTCCTAAGCATCTGAGACTATCCTTTTACCTTCAATTACTTCCTGAAAGTTTTTGTATTAAGAGAAAAAAAATCATATTAGTATGTTAATTAGGCCACTTTTATAGCTAAAAACCAGTGCTAGAACATCATTCATACTTAAAGTAGCCAAAGTTATGAAATAGCTTGTAAGGAAAATTCCCTGGTTTCATGCAGGTAAGTGTCATAAAAAGATGAAAGATGAAAAAGCATAGAGTTTGTCTGAAACCTGTTTTAATCAGTGGCTTGTGGCTAAAATTCTACAGCTATGAGACAGATTTTCAACATAGGATTCCTAAAGATTTGGTGAGTCCAATACACCAAGATGACACAATTTATGTGGCACTCAGTGACTGGAAATAATTGTACCGACACATGCAGAAGCAGTGTTCCCATCCTCACAAGCTGTCTGAAGAGCAAAGACAGGATGGCATAAACAACAAGACTCAAACCCAAGAATAATAAATAATATTTATAAATAATTCAGTAGACAAGAATATTACTCTGAATTTCTAAACCAAAACATTAGTAACAGATTATTAATCCAAATTTCCTACAAGATTTCAAAAAATGAGGCATATCAAAACATCTGAACAGACTTGCAATGTTGGATTTGCTGATTATTTATTTATGTATTTCTTTACATTGTGTTAGTGCCCTGGAATAATTGTACTAGGCAACAGGCAAGTGCATTTATAGAGGGATTGCCATTTTCCAGGAAAGCTTGGATTGTAATATAAGATAAGAATCATGCACAGGGACCTTTGTCACTCAGCTGTCTTTCCAACTGTAGTTCAGTTCTCAGGATATAGCACAGATCTGTGAGCAAAAAAAAGAAAAGAAAAAGGCACAAAAGTAGCTCAGAAGGTACAAGGTTGTGTGTTTGTAACAGTATATGAAAATCTCTGATGAAGAGCACTCTTAGACATATTCTTAGTCACTGGTTTATTACATTAATATTGCTTTATGAAAATTGGATACAAACACTACAAAAGTATATGACTCTAAAATAAAAAAATAATAAAATTCCCTAAATCAGTTTTTAATCTAGTAATGACATTGAACTTTTAGTTTAGCCAACTCTTGCTTAATCTGTATCTATATTTACATGAAAATAATACTTAAAATATTCTAATGCTCTGAAGTGTCACTATATGAATTCAGTATTAAATTCCTTCTTCATCCTTGCAAGTTTGAAACTTTCTAAAGATAAAATATTTGCCAATATTCTTTAGCTATCCCTTCACATATGTTAATACCATGTTACTATAGCCATAGGGATTTCAGATGCCATTTAGCAAAGCATCTTAATTAAGAATGAGCGTAACCTACAACATTCTTCTTTCACACCTCACAAAATACAAAATGTTGCATAAGCATAAGCAAGGCACTTCTTATTCAAAGGAGCTTCCCTTGACAAAGAAGAAGAAATGAATTATATTCGGCATATAATTATTTTGAAAAATTATGGAATAATATCACTCAAATGACAGAAAAAGAGCAAACTATGAATGTGACTATGTAAATACACAGCCACAACTATGTATTGAAATTTCCTCTTAATCAAATATTAATAATTTGGACATCAGAACTGACAGCTTCACTCACAATCTTCATTCAAAATCATATATAACTTTGCTATGGGAAGTTAATCGGTAAAGTCATATAAACTCCTGTTTTAAAATTGCCATATGATCAAAATCCAAATCCATAGAAAACTGCCATAAATACATATTAGTATTGAATTCCAATTATTTATTATCATTATTTGAAAGTTTTTAAAGTGTATATTATTCACAGACTTTGTTAGCCTCCACTGACATATAGAAGAAAAATCTGACTTTGATATTTTAGGTGAATAATATATTTCCTGCTTTTAGTGTCTTCTAACTATTACCTAGGAAAATTGGATTAAAAAATCAAATAGGATTAGAGGACAGTCTTTCGCAAATATTGAAGTTGAGGGAGTTCATGTTGATGATGAGAGGAAAGAAGATAATTTTTCTTTTTCTGCTTGATGAAGAGCAGATACTTTTAGGCATCTAGGCAGTGCATTAGAACAAATTCACTTGGAAACTGGAACAGGATTAAAGCTTTTTTTAAACTGGGAAGCTGAACTTAAGTGTCTTTGTTTGGATTTTCTGAACATAACAGGTATCACTGAAAATAAAATAAAAATAGCTGGAAACTAAAATTTCACCTTTATTTTTGCAGTTCTGGGTGTTTTTAAAAAGTATTTTCCTTGTGTATTTTGAAGAGGAAAAATCCTTAAGTTAGCAATCTAGCTGCTCAGAAGGGTTGAGTGGAAGGAGTTTTCTTGAACCCTACTTTCTTATAGACAGACAGCTTACTAAGGAATAAAATACTGCCTAAAGGAAACAGATTCATTATGCTCATTTTGTACAGACATTTATGGCCTCATATAACAAAGAATGAAGACCAGAGTAAGATCACATGTATGTGACCAATTTTGTTTCTTAAAATAGATAATTGTTCATGTACGTAACAGACATTATGAGAGAAGAAAAAAAAAATCCCATTTCTGAAGTATGGATAAAGAATCAGACAGAAATGTATCTGACCAGATAAAATCATCCAAAATTTGCTGCAACTCATTTTGAGCTGCCTGTCCGTTTCCAAAGTCAATTACAGCAAACAAAAACGGTGGTTCAGTTTGAATACTGGTTTAGTCTAAATTAACATGCAAAATTTGCAAGTCTTATTTTTGTTGTTGTTTTTGCACAATTATAAGACTGGATGAGAAAAATTAAAATCAATCATAATGAAAAATTGCAAACCACAAAAGCAATTGGCATATTTACTTCTTCAAATCAGAGGAAGTGTTTTAAGGGAAATTTATATTCATTGATTAAAATTTTTCTAAGAATATTTTGGTGGTCATATAAAATAGAACAGAAAATCTTGTACAGATTTTCTTAAAACTCGCTATGAATTTAATAAAGAATTTTTTCTCTATTAATTTTGCCATCATTTTTTTGTAATGGAATAGTTTAAATTCTAATATGGTTCAATATATGGCTTTGTTTCTGAAAAAGTTTTCGTATTTTTTAGTTTTGGTTATAAAATTAGCTTTTTGAAGCCTTCAGTGTTGAGCAAGTGTTTCCCAACATACTACAGATTTGTATTTTAAAGGATTTGTTTTTCCTAAGTATTACACCTTATGATTTATTCTCTCCTCAACAGTTTAGTGGCCTGTGTTGTAGTGGTGTAATCACATCCTTCAACTCTTGCAGTTTCTTTTGGAATGTTCTTAACTTTTTGTGTTCCCAGCTGAAGAACTGCTTAGGACTCTATTAGGACCACTATTTGTCATTTATTATGGTGATCCATCTTTGGGAAACATTCACATCCAGCTCCATATGCCATAGAATATAAATAAGGAATAGGTCTTGCCCAAAAATTTAAAGACAAAGTAGATGGACAATCACAGAGCAGACATGTTATAGACAACAATTACAATAATTTTTAATCTTGAATGCTCTTAAAAAGGTTCACATCCAGACCACTATGCTAATCTAGTGTTTTTGAAGCTCCTATCAGTTCCTTTGCAATATCATGAACCCATCTCGTTAGAGCTTGTGGAGGTTCTCTAAGGAAGGGTGTTGAGGAGCAATCTGAAATGAAAGGCAAGAGATGGGGCACATGCTACATCAGCATCTGTGTGGAAAATAAAATGAACTGAAAGAGAAAGTTGTACAGGCAAAGTGAAAGATTAAATTTGAGATGTAATTGGAAAAATGCCGAGCATAAATCCTCAGTGGAATATTAGGGCGGTGCAAGGAATTGTGGCTTTTTTCCTTTTTCTGCAGTATATTTTTAGAAAACTTTCTGGATGGAACATAGAAGGTCTAGAGAAAGTCAGCGACTGTTGGGATGCAGATACTACTCTGGTAGAAAGAACAAGGAGTCCTGATTTAGCACCTAAATAAAGCTGCAAGTGGCAGCAGTGTTTAAGGAAAATAACAATCTGACCTTTGTGGTTGCCATGACTTTTCAGCCCAGGAAGAACAGAGAAGGGATTGTCATGATTGCTGCTCCTCAAAGGCTGTTGACTCAGTCAAAACGCTCAAACTAGCTATTAAGATTAAATTGGCAGGAAAATGCATTAATACAATGATGATATATTGTTGGGGTTTGTATCTGTTTTTTCTTAATTTTGAACTTTACATATAAACCTTTGAAGGCAGTAGTGTTTGCAAATGACATACTATCACAACCTTGTTTTAATTTATTTTCTCCCTTGCTTTACAACAAAGATTGAAAGATTGAAAAAGCTATATAATTTTCCTGTAATTTTCTCTTTTTATTTTTTTTTATTACTGCCACAAAATAAATAAGATGCTTGGTTCTCTTTCTGTATTTTTTGATTTCTAGCATGTGCTTCCCACAAATACCGTTTCTTAATACATCAAAACACAAAACCTAACATGACATAAAACATAATTGATAAATTGTAAAAATGAAATTACTGAAAAGAGGTAGCATTGTGGGTTGAACCTTTGAGGCACTATGACATCTGAAAAATGTTAGCTTCTGCACACCAAAGAATATTTCCAGACAATTTTCCAATTTCATATTGTTTAACATAGAGATTCAAATAGTCCAGCTTACATACTGAAGGCATGTTGTGAAATCAATAGAATTTAGCCTCAGCAGCAGCTGTAAGAGTTGGCCTCTGGACAGTGTAAAAGAACAAGAAAAAAACATATTCAGGAAAGGCATATATTTTATGAGTAGAAACAGCAATGCTAATTGAATTCTACAAAGAGACTATCATTGAAATGTGAAGAGCCTTTGAGCAAATTTATGGCCACATTATGCCTTCTTTTTGCATCCCATTGTGCTCATCTGGCTCATAACTTGGCTTCAAGAGCCAGATCCTCAGCTGCTATAAATTGGTGTCATTCCACTGAAGACAGAGAAGCTGCACTGATTTATACCAGCTGTGGACCAGGCATGTTCATTCCTTCTATTTTTTCCCACTATTTGAATGAAGGTGTAGCCAGAAAAGCTACTATGATTTAAACAGCAGATGAATAAACATAGTTGGAAGCATATCCACTATGGCTATAACATTCCTATTGTTTGAATAAAAAGAGAAGACCCAAACTACAACTGGAAGTCAGTTAATTGGGCATCCAGAGACCTCCCTCATTCAGAGACCTCCCTCCCTTATTAATCACCTACTGTACATACAGGCACATTCAGATCAGAATCATTTAAAACTTCATTTAGTTTGTAGAAAGCCAAATAGAAAATGTGAATTTGTTCTAAGCACATTTAGTTACTCTGTGTTTGGTTTTGAATTTTAGGTTTGGTGTTTTGTTGGGGTCTTTTTCCTAAATCAATGAGTCATATAGCTGTCGGAATTTCTGTGTTGATTTTTGAAACTAAAAGGCTTTTGATAGAACTAAATTGTATTAGTTATATTAAAATGTGAATGGCATGCATTTATGAACACCGTCTAACCTTGGGTAATACACATTGGCTTCTGAAATCAGAGTTCCCAGTTTTATTATATCCACTGCCCTTTTGTTTGTATCCTGTTTCATATGAATTTAATGAACAGGAGCATCTTAAACAAAAAAATTGAAATGAATATTGCTATTATTTTTCCTTAACAAAAACTTAGTATTATTTCCCTCAGCATGGTCTTCATGATGAAGGCTCCTGGACTTATGAATGTATTTTACAGCCTGAATGTTCAGCATGACTCACACAAAGTTAAGGTTTGTGTATTATGCCCAGAGAAAATAAGATAGCGTTTCCTGATATACTCTCTGCACTCTGACATATACCTTCAAAGCTGCAGATGTACTTAGAATAGCTACTCTATTCTTCACTTCTTCACAAATTAATCTGTGAGATATGTTATGCATCAGACTGCCTCTGCCTGGATAGACCCTCAGCATGGTGAAAGGGGACTCCTAATTTCTGGGTGACACATCCCATTCTTTGATGCCCAGAATTAAGAAAGCTAAAAGTGTATGTCAAAACATTAAAAAAAAAAAAAAAAAAGAATGGTTCTGAAGGGCTTTGGTTGAAAGCATCTTGAAATTTCCTGAAGTGACTCTTGGTTCTTTGGAGGAACCAAAATCTGTATTCGAACACTGAAGTGACAATTCAGTGACTGGCTTTTTTAAATTTTTTTTCATTAATTTTTATTTATTTTAAATGCGTCTTTTTCCATGGGAACAAGTAAATTAACCAGGACAAATTAAGGATAAGGGGCTAATTTGTGGCAGGCTGGTACTGGCTTAAATGAAAGGTTCCAAGGACATATCACTGGGAGTAGGGGTTCCCTCTTTAAAAGTATGAGGAAGAAAATAAATATGAAAGAAGTTTTTTAAAAAATGAAAAGCATCCCTTTTACAGTTTATCGCTTTTAGGTAAATAATAATAATAAATTATAAACTATTAGCTGATTAAAACTGATCAGTTAATTAATAATTAATACTTAGGTGGATGTGATTAGTTACTAAATAATTATTAATTCACTGATGATTTATGGTGTTTATTTTTCATTATAATTATAAATTCCACTTCTAGTGTGTCTGCAGTAAAATTATTTATTCGTTTCTCTAAGCATCCATCCTCACAGCACCTAAAGTGCAGATCAATCAAATTACAGGGAAATGAGATCCTTGTTCTCTTTAAGAATGTATCTAAGTGACTTTACAACTGTTGGGTAAATGGATAGAGCCTTTGGTTTGTCTGTAATATCCGTTTGGATACGGTCTCTGTAGTTCCTGTTGGATTTTTTTACCAATTCTATGCCAGCAGGATGATTCTGCTTTTGAGGTAATGTGCTTGTAATAATCTAAAATGCTACTTTATAACAGAAGTGTGGAATTGTCCATTATGTTTTGCATTTAGCTTGCCATTCAAGGAAAAAAAAGGCAATTCAACACGGTATGAAATGGCAGCTCTTAAGAGTGTAACAGATGAGACAGTAAAATGAAGCTTTTAGAATATTTTTTCAGGAAAATTCTACAGACTGAGCTGTTCATTGTAAAACTCAGAGTTGGAGTAATAAGGTGTAACCTCGGAGTTTTGAGATCAGCTGTTATGCAAGGACATTATGAAATTTTAGAAGGGAAAAAAATCCATTTTAGGAATTTGGATTAGACCCTTTTGAAACAGGCCCATAAACTGGATGTTTTAGAGTCAAGATGGCTAGATCCCAAGAAAATATGTATATGGCAAGAGAACCTTCAACAGCAAGAGGTAAAACTAAATTATATCTGTGACTACTACGTAGTGACATCAAATTTGGACCTGGTTAAACACTGGCTTCACTGAAACTTTTGAATTTTTGCTATTTACCACTCCATCAGCCTCCAGAAACCCAGAGCCATTAAACCTCTCAACTCCTCTGTGACCATGCCCCTGTTCAGTACCCCCAGGGGAATAAAGTGGTGCCAGCCTGGAGCACAGATCTGAATTTTACCCCTTTCTCTATTTGGTCACTTCAGTATTACCTCCTGAGGGACTTAAATGCCAAAACCAGACATTCTGCTATCTCCAGCTACACACACTTTACATCTAGGGAGAGACTTTGGCTCATGTTTGAGTTCTGCCTAGGGAATCAGAAGCTTAAACGTGGCAAAACATTGGCCTGTCATGCAAACCACGTCCAGGCATATTTGCTCGGTGTTCCATGACCATCAGTCTCTCTGGTACTGCAGGGTGAAGTTTCACCTTATTTCTTGTGTGGAGTCAGTGAGGGATAGAAATGTTCATATCTGTAAGCAACATGATTGCAGCAAGCACTGGAGCCCTGAACCCCATCCTATGGGCGAGGCACTATTCAGTGTGTATAGAGTGTGCTCACCCATTGACATTCCAAAGACGTGCCAGTTCTTTGGTGTATGAAATGGAAAGTGACAGTAGGTTATAAAATTGTGATGGATGATTTAGGTGACTGTATTCAGCTGTGAGCAATAAATGCTGAGCTCGGCGAAACTGCTAAAGGCAAAACTGCAAGTGATTTACTAGCAATTTAAAGCACATGAGATTTGTAATGCATGAGGCCCTCAGGCCCATCACTTCTCTTCAGTAATGGGAAACAATATTTTGTTGAAAAATGGCATGTTTAGTTTCAACTTTTTTGCTGCAAAATATCCGGGTAGCATAGTTTTCTTCATTTCTAAGGGTGGTAGCTATTTATATCTTATTCAAACTGCAAGTTTACATTCAAAAAAAGTTGGCAATATTAATATTCTTTGAATGAGTTTTGATATGAAGGAAAATCAATACTCCAAGATAACTAAAACAGTGTAGTTTTAAAACTTCTGGTCTAAGTGATTCACATTTCATCTTATGTTCGATAAACTTGTGTGAGATTAACTCCATAGTAGGCCAATTCCGCTACCCTTTGAAGGAAAAAAAATGAAAATGTCATCTATTTCTGCACACATGCCAATACAGTTAAGTATTTCAAATACTAATTCTCATTTAAGAGAGCAGTGCTGGGTGAAGGGCTGCTGGCATGAAGCTGGATACTGAGATATCACATATTTGGTCTGACAGAGATAAACACCATCCAGCTGGGGGTTTATGCTGAAGTTTTCCAAACATTCCAATTTTCAAGGTCATGAGACAGCTTTCAAAATACTGCTCCATTTTGAACATGAGTGAGCATGTGTAAACAGTTCAGTGAATATCACTGTGGTTTTGGAGAACCAGGAATTCAGGAAAAATCCATGTCTTTGTTTTCCAAGTATGTGTGACCTACACTGTGGAAGGCACAATAAGCCTGCATTTTACAACAACACAGTCTGAGACAAAAGGCACTTCCACTCATCAGAGGGTGGGGTAGGACAGGACGGAAGGAGCTGAGAGATCTCTGAAGCCAGGTCTTGGAACTTGTGGTTGATTGCAAAGGGTGCGGGTGCAAGGGCCCTGCTTGGAGCTGCCAGCCACAGCTTGGAGCAGGCACCAAAGAGCAAGAGAGCAAGAGCAAGAAGAAGGCTGAGAGAGGAAAAGTAAAGAGCTAGGAGAATAAGAGCAATAGTAAAAGGACGAGCAAGAGAGAAAGGTTCCTGTTACCATACCATAAATCTTTTTCTGTATTGAATATTATAATTTTCACTAACCAATCTACCACAAGATACAGATCCTATAGCATTTACATACAGCCTACAAGAATCATTACATTACCATACCGTGTTACATTTTAAACCCTAAAAACTACTCTTTGGGCCCCTTCTGCCAAGCTAGTAGGGTCTGCTCTGACCCTTGGAGCTGTCTGCAAGCAGAGGGAATTGTTCAATCAAGAGGGGAGTACTTTCAGCTGGCCATACTATTGTTTTCATGTTGTTCAGTAACTAAGGTTTGGTATCTCAAAGATGGCTTTCATTTCAACCTCGCTTATAGTTTCCATATTCTCAAAATCTTTTGCCAGGCAATCATATTTATAAGGTTTTCCTGATTAATGTTCCCCAACATCAGAGCTAATCAGGTTATGCCACTTTTTCTTGGATTATTTTCAACATGATCATGTTACCTTAACTCATGAGTTATGATCTCGTCTCTGTCAAAGGCTCAGATGGTGAGTCCTGCAAACAAGCAGATAGTGACCTAATGACTACAAATCCTCCCCTAGATAGAAAGGATCTGGGATATGGTTTGTCCTATTGTATCAGTAGCTGAGCAATAGTCTACTGATAATCCAAGATGGAGATGGATGATTCGTCCTGGATGGCTCTGAGCACTGCCCTGAATATTCCACCTTCTGTCTGTTCCCTTGTCAGTTCTGCCTACCACACATCTTGTGTACACCTCTGCAGAACAGATTGTGTTAGTTATAAAATAGCTGTTGCAAACATCCCAAATTCCAAAGGTAGTACAAATGTCCTGAAATACTTCTTCTGGATAGGTAAACGTATAGGTGAAAATTGTATCCATTCATTCATTTGCTAATGAAGATTAAAGCCCCGTAATAGGCAATGAAATTATGCTTCTGGGTTTTGGGTTTTTTTCCCAAATCTCTAGTTAAGAATTTCCTTTACTGAAAACTTTAACCTTTTTAAACTTTATTTATCACAGCAAAACTCTAAAAAGTTTTCTATCCAGAAATATTGTTACTTGACACTACAAATCCTTAGATTGGCAGCATGAGGCAGGAGGGAGGAAGTTAAAGCTATGAACAAGATATTTATGCTTTTATCCTGAGTCGAATGAAACCATGGTAATACATCTGTCATTTCTGTTCTGCCAGTGAAGCCCCTCCTAACTTGGTCAATAGAAAGGATTAAGATGAAAGAAAAGTAGTAAAAGCACTTTCCACCTGGCGGCAGTACACATACCCACTTAAAATCAAGTATTTATACAAAGAGCTATAACTTCTGAGAGACAGTTTTCATGTTCTACAATGACTTTCCCCCCCATATTATTCAATTGGAATTAAAAAACATAAAAATCACAAAGCTTTCAAGAACTAAGGTAAAACAAATCAGTCAAAACTTTTCACCATCGTTTCTGAGGGGATCTTTTTAAAGTTTTGCTTCCACTTTTAAATAAAACTTCCATTTATTTTTCCAGCAAAAGGTTCACCTTTTAAAAGGTTGTGTTGGGTTTTTTTATTTGGAGTAATTTAGGAGTAGCAAAATGTTTAGATAATTAAACAAACAAAACAAATTTTTGAATAGTGAGAGAAGATTATTTTGGATAGCCTTTCATGTAGGTACATAAAGAATTTTTGACAGTCAGAGTCTGCTTTAAAAGAAGTAGATCTTAATAATCTGGTTTTATGGCAATGGGTGAGAAAATTTTACAGAACTTCTAGAGAGAAGGCTGATGTAGAAATTACATGAGACGTGGATCTTCAGAGGTTAGGGATGTCCAGAAAGGGCAGATAACACAAATGCTGTGGAAGAAAATAACAAGACTTAGGCACATTCATGACATGAGGAAGAACAAGATCTGGATATGTTCACAGTTGCTTTTCTTCTTTCACACACAAGCAATTGCCATAATTCAAAGTGTTTTTTCCCATGTGTGGGTGCAGAAAACAAATTGTATTTTCATCCATTTCTTCTGCTTCTGATTTCCTCATTTTTAGAAGTGTCTAAACAGCCAAATCTTTAAAGACATAAAGCAATTTTCTTTTGACTTCTTTAATGTAATTTCCCCTTATACTCTCACTTCTCCCCCTCATCTAAAACCTGTGGAGCCTTTTTTGGTTGTTTGTTTTTGGTTTTGGTCTTGTTTGTTTGTTTGTTTTTGGTTTTTTTTTGTTTTTTCTTTTGTGAGCATGAGTGTTTATAACATTTTAAATCTAAGATATTAGATCCTGGGATACTAAAGATTTCAAAGTTCAGAAATAGGAAAGGATTTGCAGTTTATGCTCAATAATTGGAGTGGAGCACCCTCTAAAAGCACATTAGATTGTTTAATATAGTGACAAATGATGAGAGACACTGATGTCCAATGACTCGTAATGTAAATTGATTTCAGATTACTGTGGAGTCTCTCTTTAGTTGACAGTGATTGTGCAAACATCCATGAAAAGAGTTTGTGTGCTCTAAATCCTACTCTGTGTGTTCAGGGGTTTCAGTTGCATGCTTTTAATGAAGACTGTGGAAGCTGTGACCACATAGAATTTACTTTGAATAACATTCTTTTCCATACCAGGAGACTTCTCTTTTGTTTCTCCCCATGAGTGATATGGCCACAGTAATTACTGTCATTTCACACTCTGGGGCCTGCTGAGAGGCAACAGTCACATTTTTCTTGTCTCTTTCTGTGGACTTCTGCCTGAAGTCTTTCTTCCATGGAACACTCTATTACAACCTGCTCAGAAACAGCAGGGAAGCAGCCAAAAGATGCAGTGCCCAAAGAGGAGGGACCCGTGAGTGTGTGCCTGCTTAAAATGCACCTGGTGTTCAGATGAAACTGTGGCATGTACAGGAACATTTCTGCAAGTGTTTAGACCCAGAAAGATTGTGGCCATTATTCATCATATTATATCAATGGATTTCAAGCTTCCTGTTATAACAATATAAAACCAGAAGATCCAGATTGTGATTATAAAGATTGTTTTTTAAGAGGACAACAACAAAGGCAATAACTTTCAAGGAACAGAAAGATTTTAGATCTATTTCCCTCAAATCCTCTTTTTGTAAGATAGATATCACCTTCTGCTTTGAATTTTATTAATGCCAGTAGGTCTCAAGACTAATGGTGCCTGTTCTCAGGAATGTTACCATATGTAAATAGTATTTCAATAGACGTTCAGGGTGGGATGGGAAGATAGAGGATTAAATAGGTTTTTCTGACATTTTTGTCAGTCATTTAAAACATTTCACATTTTAATAAAGGCACATTAAATGCAGACATAATTATAATCTGAAGATTTATCCTGTAGTCACTGGAAGCCAGAACTGTGCAAATGAAATATTTCAGAGTAAACTGCATGTAAGCAGATTGTGTATTTCTCTTTGCATGTACAATTTCCATTTGTGTTCACATCTAAGCCTAATATTTTTAGTTCCTGCCTTTAGAATCTTTGAAATAGAAGACTTACGGTATTATATAATTTATTATTTTGCTGATAAATACTCTGCAATCAAGAAAAATTAACATTAATAACTTATAGATTTGGAGGGACTTTGTGATTGGCAAGGAGAGTCTACTTTTATGATGAAAATTTGTATTAAATAAGCCATGCTTAAAAAATGAAACTGTATTTCTCACTATTTTGTTGACTTGTACAACTTAAATATGGTTAATGAAAGAACAGTGTGACCTACTTAATATTACGTATTTAATTCTATATATTTTGAATACCTGAAATTCTTTCAATTAATCTTATCATCAAAACCAAACTTTTACCAAATATTTATATTTATCCTTTTTGAAAAGATTGTGCTACTTTTAACTAGTCAGATATACGATATGCACCACTAACATGGTAAATTATGCTTAAAAATTATTTTTCCCAGTTATGTTCCCAATATATGAATTTAAACTATAATGAAAAATGATGAAAATGCTCATGAATAAGAACTTTTGAGTTGGATTTAAAAATAGGGGTTCTTTCCTCACCATGCTGGAATTAGCCTGTATTTTTTTTTTTCAAATATAATTAACTTTTATTGGTTTTGTGCATAAAGTTCATTTATACTTAATTAAAAAAGGGTATTGGTCATGAGTCAGATTGAGACAACTCTTGGAAAAATTCTAGAAACGAAAGGATTTTCTCAGAAGTTAAAAAAAAAATTGAATTTGGAAAGTCTGATAAAGTCTTAATTACAGAGAATTTCTACTAGGAAAATTCAACACTGTGAGATACTTGTCCAACAAAACAGAAAAAAAGAAACCCAAACCAAACAAAGAATCCACTTTGTTCTACCTACAGAATCTGAATAAGGCAGTAAAAGGAGCTTAAATTTAAGCAAACACATACACCAGTGTAGATCTTTAATCTATCTCTGTAATGTCTGTCCAACCTTTTGATGAATGAGTTTAATGTTTGTAATAAGGACCGTTACAAGAAAGGATAAAAATGTGATATGGGTTTTCAGTAATTCTGTGGTATTTTTTGCAATGTTTATTACGCCATCAGTGAGATGTGGATGGAAATTTTCCCTCTAGACAGTTTGATACTAGTTCAATTTAGTTCTTAATTATTCACTTTCTAATGTAACCTGTGATTTTTTTACCTACTTTATTTTATTTGTGTGAGTGCAGCAGACGAGTGAAATGTTTAAAGGAAATCCATATTCTTCACCACAGTGCTGAATCAAAGCTACAGTCAGATATAAAAGAAGAGTTCATCTCCAGAGTATTTAGACTTGGTCAATGTAAAAGACTGGTATCCTACCTCTGTGGTTAATTGTGGCTATTTGGCAGTTTCACCAGACCCATGGGTCAGGTGCTCACAGCACCTTGGAATGGGGAAATATCAGCTGCACATTTACTTCAGTAAATTACCTCTGTAAATTAAAAAACACCAAAAAAAAAAAAAAAACAAAAAACCAACACAAAACCAACTAAGCAAACCTTTCTGTAAACTAAAATTCTATCTAGCTCATGTAGTGCGTCTCGATGGTTCAGGAAAGTTTAACTCCTTTTGTCTATTCTTGTGACACTTACAAGCAATTCTCCTGGCTTTATATAGAATAGAGGTACTAAAACAAAGGTCAAAATGACCTCAACTCAAGATGCTGAAAGCACAGTCACCTGGATGGAAAATGTTCCGGGATGTTCATATTTTGTTCCAGGCCTAAGGATTTATATTCCATTTTAGTTTTGATACACCACCAAAAAAATGTTTCTGGAGTATTTTGCATTACAGATGGTAATAGATAAACTTCTGTTTGTTAAAATTTTTACAGTAAATTTCTGTTTACTGTAAAAATTGTTTCATCTGGGGAGATATTTTGCCCTGAAAAAAAACCAGGAAGTATCTACAGAAAATTTCTTGACATGTGGTCTTTACAAGTTCTTCGGTTAAGTCTTTTGTATTTAGAATACTGAGAAGTCAAGTATAATCCATGCAGGCTCCTCCATGATTTTAAGCACTGTAATTCTGTGTCCACATTGCTTCTCATTGACACAAGGTGACAGTGACCATACAAACATATGAACTGTCCCAGGTCACTCAGTTCAAAGGAGATTAGAACTCACAGGAGATAGCTTAACCTGAGTCTAAAGGGCTTGAAGGAATATAAAGTGCTAGGTTGTGTTTACACATCTCACCCCTTGGCACAACTCAAGTATCTGGAGGTGCAATACCTCTTCCTTATCCCTTGCTTTAAAAAATGCCATTTGCATGAGGGTAGAAAAGGACAATTTAGACATGGGAACTTAAAACATTAAAGAAGTCTGTTCTCACAATAATTAGCACAGTCCAACACTTGTGATTTGAATCTGTATTGGATCTAAGTATTGACCAATACTTGGCTAAGAAATGTGTACAATTTTTAGGGTTGAAATTTAATAATGTATTTGGTGTAACAATGATGCAATGCAGTGTCTCATTTTGGAGAAGCCAACTATGTCTTTCAGCACAAAATAATAAGTTGCATTTCCTTTCCAGTTTTCTAATCCCCTTTAAAAAATCCTTCCTTTGTCAGTGTTGTCAGGGACATTTCCCATAATAAAATAAATTAGAGTAAAGAATAATGAAATCTTTTTTTTAAAAAAATATAAGAAAGACCTCTCTTGGTATTTTCTACCCTTCTTTGGCCAAAGTTCATCTGAATTCACAAATAATTTTCTATCTTTCTTCCTTTCTATAACTAGGCAATCACTGGAAAAAAAAAAAATCTCTGTCAAGGCAAGGTGAATTTTGTAAAAGCTTTGCGCACATCTGAGGAACCAGGCATCCTCATGGTCTGTATAGTATTTTACTGGGAATTCTGCTCCTTGCCACCTCCTGAGTAACTGGAACTATCACAATTCTAAATGAGACCAAATGAACCCAATTTAGACTGTCTCTGTTCGAAAATGAGTCTATAGTGGGTATTTCTGCCTTTTACCCACGCCAGTTTCTTCTGCTTTTAAAGAAGTTCCCCCCTTTACCAACAGGATTACAAATTTCACCATATTTTTATCATCATCCTCGAATAGCTCCAAGCAATTTATATGCATGAACCTTTTAATTGACTTAACATGCCTTTTTTAGGAGGATAAGAATTAGTTATGAAGCATTACTAAATAGGTCAATTCCCACGATGTTATAGTCTCTGTATACTCCTCAATTTTATGCATAAAAAGCAAAGGAATTTCTCACTATATCTTTAGTGTATAGAAACCTTATGTTTTCTGTGAAATCAGAAGAGGAAGACAGAATTATTATTTAAACTGAGTTATTACCCATACCCCTACCCCTAGAAGATATAGATTGTATCCAAGCAAGGCACAGAGATTACTGGCAAAGTTGGAAAAGGATCCATTGCCCCAAAAGTTTTATTAGGCAGTTGGGAAGAGAATGGGAATACACATTTACTTCATGGGGGTAAATATTCCTACTAAAACTCTCACAAAGGGAGTATATTTCAATCTACCAATAAAGGGTATAAATTCTAGACAATTTTATAGTGAATTAAAACTAATTATATAGTATTTAATCTAAAAGCGTTTGTCTTGGCTTCTTTCCAAATTATACCACTTTCTTGCTGGTCTTTTGGCTAGGCTCCAGTAAAACATACTGAGTATGTTAGAAGTATGAAAACTATAGGAAGGATGGATGGATGGATGGATGGATGGATGGATGGATGGATGGATGGATGGCCGGAAGGATGTGGATCTGGTGTTCTGAAAGGTCTTTGCTGTGTTTCCATGACTGCCTTTTGAATTAGCAGGAAGTGTTCATCCCCTGTCACCAGAAATAAAATACCCTCTTGCAAGGTATGAGTTGATTTTGTTCCTCTCTCTTCACAATTAGCCATTTTCTCCAGCTAAGACTTAATCATCCATCTTGGTTCTCAAAGGAGTTTTTGTCATATTTATTTCCCCAGTTCACCACACTCTTTTTTTGGTCTGTGATCATCACAACAGCTTTTGGTGGGGAAGATAGGCAGCACTGGACTGGATATTAGTAATGTGAGCCAGAAATACAAGAAGCACATCAGTAATTGTTGTGAGCAGTGAAAATTATTCAGAGACTCATGAAGGAGTGATTGACAAAACCCCCTTTTTCTTAGTCCACATAAACACCCAGGTTTGATTTCCCTACTGTTCACCCATTATAAAAGACTCCAAAGTGATGCACCTTTGCATAGGAGTTATGTGGATTCAACTCGTGCATTTATCTCACAGCAACAGGAGCTTTAAATAGTTTTATATTTCATTACACTATTACAGCTGTTGAGCTGGGCAGTGGTAATGATGAGGGTTATTTTGCCAGCCATAAACAGATGGAGCATTACTGTGCAAAATGCTGTGGTGCTGTGAAGACAGTGGGTAAAATCCCAGACTAGGATGGGAGTTCTGCTGGCAGCCCAGATAGTTCTTTAGCAGTTGCTTTCCCATAATAATAGTCACCATAAAAGTGTATTAATTGTGTTCAACTGAACAGAAATTATAGACCCAGCCATTTGTATCAGAAAAACTGTTGTACTGTTTAAGAAGACTGCAGAATACCTTAGGTGGTCTTTACAAAAGCAGTATAGAAATACAAAGTGCTATCCATAGAAGATGTGAAACAAATCATTTTTTAAAAATAAAAAGATAATTTTTAATGTAATTTGAGGACCCAAATTTTCCCAGTGCATTGCCAAAATAGGAAAAAACAGTGAAACCAGGAAAAAATAGGAACCCCTTTCATCATTGTAAGGAGGCAGGACTTGATGATTTTGGGAGAGCCCTTCCAAATCAAAATATTCTATGAGTCTATGAACTAATAAAATACGGGAGACACAACAGTTTTATAGCTTGCAAGTTAGAATGATTTTAATTAGAGATGAACAGGACAAGTGTTTGTCCTAACTTTGAGATGAATGTTTCCAGTTCTTCATATCTTCATCTTCCAGCAAATATTCTCTCTAATCAATAAAACCCCATCAGATTATAGTGTTAGGGTCCAAATTTATCACTATTACAATACCACTCACAATAGTAATGATTACAGGTTGTATTTTAAAAGATGTATTCAAATAGCTCCTGAGCCATTAAGCAGCACATGAACATCCATGTAAGAACAAATACCTATTTCTCTATCATATTTTTCATCTAAATTGTAGATTAATGATATCCAATATCAATATGACAGAGCAGGGACCAGCACCCATTTTAATTCCACATATATTTCCATCTCTAATGCAATGAATTACCTTCCAAATATTTTCTCTGATTTGCATCTTTACTACTTTTTCTTCATTTTGCCTCTGACTTTCTGATACAAAAGCATCCCAAAAGCGCTATGTTTACTACAAGTCAGTAGTGAAAAGAAAAATAGGTAAAAAGATATCTGGCATGTTATAACTTAAACTGCAAAGATATTCCTACTAGAAGCAGGAAGACTACTAGAAAAAGAATTAAATTTTTGGTGTGTAATGAGCATGGGAGAGATTATTCTCTTCCCCCATGGAGGTTATGATGCAATGCCCCCAGCCTATAAACAGTTATGTAAATGCTTAATTTGAAGCATATGAGTCATCTCAGAGCTTACAGAGTGTTAAGCAGTTTCCTCATTGCAGAAATGTAGCCTAGACAAGAGTGATAACAAGGGTGCTTTGCTAAGGTTTCACTTCCAATTTTGTTAGAGCACTTTCCACTGCCTAGCCATTCTGATTTTATTTATTCTTTTCCTAATAAGTTGAAAGTAATATTGCCCTACAGATTATAGTGAATTAGACTTGACACCCTTTATATAAATGCATTAGTAAATATTCTCCTTTCTTCACACTTCTTCAAGTAGCCTGCCAAAAAACAAATGACCTCTTTGAGGAACAGATGAAGAAATAGTGAAAAAAGAAATGAGCAATCACAAATGTAGCTAGCAGAGCTTGGTATCACAGTGACATTTACTGGCCTCCACCAGAAGGAGGTTCCATTGCAATTTAAATCAAATTTGCACAGAAAAAAAAAAACAAAACAGTGTTCATAGACCTACAGTAAGCAATTCATGCTGCACTTATAAAGCCAGTGGGGTCCAGAATAAATAAGTTATGGTACAGAAGCAGTGCAGATGATCCAATACAGCATTTTATAGCTGTTTGGAGGATTTTAGCTATTTTTTTCTGAATATTGGTTTACTGACATACTCAGGCCTACCATTAATTCAGCTGATCTTGGAGGGTCTCTGTTGTGGAATCTCACTGACTTGCTGCCCTTGTAGTTGAATTTAAGTAAACAGAGGATTAGACAAAAAGTTTTTCTGAGCTCTTGTGGACAGGTAAATTGGAACAGCAAGTGAGAGTAAGTATCCCAAAGTCTTACAGAGCACATGCAACAGAGCTGGAACTACACCTAAATGTCAAGGTCAGTAATTTTTGGGAAAAGATAGTCTCAGCCAGAGAAATGGGTTTCACAGCATTTTGATAAATCAAACAGATTTATGGCAAGTCAGTAAAGATCACCAAGGTTACAAAGCCCTGGTCTTGAATATTGATAGCCATGTGGAATATTTCCTACCTGATCAATAGAGCTGGAAGTCTCAGTTTCCTGTGGGCTGCAATTGTCATCTTGGAAGATGCCTTCCTGTCCAACATGACCAGTGTGCCACTGGTCTTGGTGCATCCTGGATCTTGTAGTGGTCAGCAGGGAGGCAGTCAACGAGCTACAGCTTTGAGAAGCTCAAGCTGGACTTTCAAGGACTGTGTTTCCAGGCAGAAAGACATGTGAGACTTTCCAAAGATCATTGATACGAAGCTTGCTGTCAGGAAAACCTTGGGATCCCCAGACCCGAGTAATTTACTCTCCTTAAAAGAATTTTAAAACTCTGGGAAAATAGGTGTTCAAAGTCCAACTAGGTAGCCAAACTCCTTCCTTCATCACTTGAATTTAGATTCTGCAAGTCCTGTCAGAGATCCCAAAATCTTGTTCAACAGGCCAGCCTAACTTTTGTGACTATCCTGGTCTAACAGTTCTAAGGAGCCAATCTACTAAAATTAAATAAACTAGCAGAATGGAAAAAAATCAATAAAATAAAATGGCAAATCTTTTTTGATCAGAAATCATGTCTCCTGAAAATCTCTGCTTTTCATACCACTGTCTAAGCCACAGAAAATTAATTCTGTTGAAGCCAGTATGACCAGTCTATGAATTATTCCTTTATAAGCAGTTGATAAATAAAACTGTAAAAATCCTATCAAAGATTATTTTATTCCTGTCTAATCTATTTAACAGCTTGCTTTTGTAATTTTAAATAATCTACTGGAGGTTTTCATGTTCCCACTTAGTGAAAGGGTGAGCCAGTAGCTCTGCATTTTTTGTCTTAGTGAAAATCTGTGGGTTTGCAGTTCTTCACACAAACAAGAGCTCATCTGCAATATCTCCTATGGCACCAAGATAAGTTTTTATTCATGAAAGTGACACATGAGTAACTAATAGGTTTTTAATACAAATACTTCTACAATGAATATAGAGAGTGGAGATTTTTTTCTTCTGAGTCGTCATTTATGCAGAAAATGTCATGTCAACCTTTTTCTTCTGCCTTTTCGACAAATGCTCTTTTCAAGCTTAAGTTTCATATTCATTCTAATATGCAACATGTGCTAATCATATCAGGAATTATTAATTTTATTCAGAATGGCAAACTGCTGCTCTTAGCTAGTTCCTATTAGTAATGCCACTCCTAAACTTACAGCAGAAGAATTTTTCTCAAGGATGAAGGAAAGTGGCTATTCTCAGCCAGTTCTCCCGCACGTCTTCTGCAGTGTTTTATTTTGTTGGCTTTGTTATTTTTCATGATCACACCTCAGAGTAATTTCATAGTATTTAATGATCTTTTGTGTTAGAGACCTGGCAGGTTCTAACCTCCCTAACTTTATGTGTGAAGACAGAGGTGTAAGGTAAATTTACATGTTAACAGGGTTCTGATGCCTTAAGATACTACCTAGAACAGAGGCTAGACTGAGTTAAAGGAATAATGTAGGTATTTATTAAAAAAGCCTTCAAAGGATACACCTTGGGCAGTACAAGAGCCCAACCACGGCTACACCCAAGATGGATGATGGATCACATGTTTTCACACTTTTGTAAGTTTTGGTCCATTTACATATTGGGTTAATTGTCCAATTATAACTCCAGGTTATAAAGTCCCATCTTCCCAGATTGCCCTCCTCAATTCACTGTTTATACTTTTTGGGCCTGAAGCTGCAATGGTGTCCTTGGCTCTCAGGCTGGAAAAGGATTGTTTAGTCTAACTAAACTGTGAAGAAAAACTGGTAACATTTCATATGAAATATAGTTATATACTAAAGCAGTACAGAATCTGAAAAATAGCGAAAACTTAAGGCATCAGCTGAGGATGCCTCTTGCCTGTCCTGAGTGCTGGAGATCAAGGTCTGGAGTTTTCGCCAAGCAAGGAGGTATTGGAGATTGTAGGACACCTATAGGATAGGGAGGAGGGATGAAATGAGACAGGGTGGGAACAGGACAACAGGAGTGTTGAGGGCTTTTGTTTTGAGAAGAAACAGCAATATCCTCCTCTTTCAGCTCAGCCTTTTTTGGAACCTGGTTTTAGGCTATTGCATTGTCACTGGGTAGATGCCAGTGGCCCATTCCTGAGAGGTACCTTATTACCATCATCCAGCTTTCCATGTACATATCCTCGAAGAGCTCAGGTCCTAACCTCAAAAGGAATCTTTTTCTGCTTCTCAGATACTCCTTCTACACAATACTGACCTGAACATTCAAGATGGAAATAACTTTTAGAAGAATTCTTTATTGCAGTATAAGGGGGGGAGGGGGGGGGGGGGGGAATGAGCAGGTGAGCAGGACATTGAAAAGCAAATGCTATTCCTACTGAATTAGCTTTCTCCTCACACTCATCAGGACAGATATTCATTTTAGAGACTGGCTGAAATGAAATAGAAAAGATACAGGACCAAACACCTGTGGTTATCCCATTATCTGCCTTTGACATCAAGGCAGTGCTGCCTGCCATCTCAGTTTTGGAAAAAAATCCTCACTTCATCTTTAAATGACCACCTAAAACAGAAGCAATTTTGCCTTTTTTCCCTCTGTCTTTTATTATTTTCCTCTGTTTTATTGTGCTTCTTAAATGAGCTCATTATTTAGTAATTGAACTTCAGCATCTCACACTGAAAAGTGGTTTAGGACAACAATTTATGTAAAGTATAGTTTGACATACTTGCTATCCAAAATCAAATGCATTAAAAAAAAAAAATCCTAAACAGCTCTCTCCAAACTTCAGTTTTAGCTATCTTTGATTATACTAAGAGGTGGAGAAAATAAACGATAAAAAGTTGGAAGCAAAGCACTCAATTGGAAAGATCACTTAGCTTCTTCCTCTACCAATAAATCCACATCTTTTAAATTCTCATATAAATGCATGTTTTCTTGAAAAAGCACATTGCTGAATTTTCATCAGAAGGCCTATTTTTTTATTTTTTATTTTTGTATCCCAGTGCTAATGGACCTTATTACTGATCCTATTTTATATGCACATCCTGTTAGAACATCCAGACTAACTGCTAACAAAGGACAGATACATGACCTTGATTTTTACTATTTGCATTGCTGTAGTTAAAGTCTGTCAAAATTTTCATCATAAAATTAAGGTTATATTCTGGGTTTCTGACACTCATACTTAGATATTTACCTCTCATGTTATTGAATGGTGCAGGTACAGGATGCTGGGGTAATAAGTAGATCTTTGCTCTGATTCAGTATGGATGACTGTTTTCTTTCTCACTTTTTGTGTTTGTAGATCAATGATCCTAAATTACAATTGCAGTGTTTTAAAGGTTTTGTTTGTTTGGTTGGTTGGTTGGTTGGTTGGTTGGTTTGGTTTGGTTTTTTTCCTCACTCTTCTCACCTCAGATGATCCATATTACTTCTTTAAGTATGAATTTAAGCTCCATTGAGAATGTATACTATACATATACAGAAAACTTACTGGATATGTGTTGGAGGTTGGTTCTTTCCCTTTTCGCTCTGTGGAATTTTCTCCATTGTCATGCTAAGATACCTGTTGACTGGGCCCTGGTAGCAAGGGGGAGGGGAGAGAGGAGGGAAACCCCTCGATATTCAAACAGCCAGAAGAGGAAGCGGAAGGCTCTGGCTTGCCCCATTTCCCCCGCGGAGTTCGGACAAGAAGGGCGATCGCTGCCTCCGCTCCATCCCTGCCATCCCAGCGCTGGGAGCCATCCTCACTGCTGTCAGACCCTGCCCTGCTGCCTTCTCGCTGGAACCTGCCACCATCCAGCACTCTGCTGAGCACCAGGACCCACACCGTGAGCGGAGAGCTCTCTCTCCATCTCTCTCTCCCCCTGGGACAGCTCTGCCATCACCCCCAGCCCTCCTGCAGCTCTGCGGGACCCGCCCGCCCCCAGCACCGGGAACTGCAGCTCAGGGAAAAGGTGCCTGCAGCCAAAAAACACTGGGACTGAGTTACTGGTCTGTTTGGGGGTAATTTCATAGCTGTTGTTGTTCTTGTTTGTCTTGTTAGATATACTAGTAAAGAACTGTTATTCCTACCCCAATATCTTTGCCTGAGAGCTCCTTTAATTTCAAAATCATAATAATCTGTAGGAAGAAAAGAACACATTTTTAAGTTCAAAAGCAGGCTTTTGCTTTCCTTAGCAAACACCTGTCTTTCAAACCAGGACAAATTTTGGCGCCCAACGTGGAGCCCGAGGGCATTGAGAGAAAAGGGTGAAAAAGGAATAACAGTTCTTGAGTTACCTCAGTTTTGTGTTAGGTGGCATCATGTTGTCCAGCTTACCGTGGTTTGGGCTCCATGTGGCCACAGCTTTATCTCTCCCATTTGCAATCCCTTACTTGAACATGGGTCCTATAACTCAGGCTGCTGTAACTATTATCCAGTTCCTTTTGTGGGCTGATAACGTGAGAAATTCATGGATTTTTAACTTCCTCTGGAAGTTGGGCACATGGATTCAGGGCTATCACACTCTAACTGTATGTTTTTGGGGTTACTTTAATAATGGTACATACTGTGAGGATATGACACCAATAAAAATTTTGTCCCAACCCCTTACACAGTTTTTTAGGTCTGCTCCACCAGTTTTTGAAGGGTTCAAATCTCTTCTAAGGAGTAATGATATCATACAGTGGCTGACATTGGTAATAGGCCTTGTAAACCTGTTCTATTTAACATTCCGAGATGAGGGGAGATTGACTTGGATGACAACCCTGATACGTCCCCCAAGGAATAGGGATTCTGCCCCAGAGCCTGGCCCTGCCCCAGAGCCTGGCTCTGCCCCAGAGACTAAGGATTCTGCCCCAGAGCCTGACCCTTACCCTGCCCCTGCCCCAGAGACTAAGGATTCTGCCCTAGAGACTAAGGATTCTCCCCCAGAGACTAAGGATTCTGCCCTAGAGACTACGGATTCTGCCCCAGAGGCTAAGGATTCTGCCCCAGAGGTTAAGGCTGTTGCCCCTGAGCCTGATTCTGCCCCAGAGCTCACCTCAGAAAGGAACCATCCAGAGTGGGTGGGGTTTCTAGTGAAGGAGATGGGCCAAATGCTGAAGGAGTACCTTTCCCCAGCTCTTGAGAAACTCTCCCCCTGCCTTAAAGAGGGAGAACCTGATGGTGCAGCAGTGGAACCCACAGATGTTACATCTCTCCAGGCTCCAGCTGAACTGCAAGGGCACTCACAGCCAGCAGCAGTTGCCCCTGTGGAAACTAAAAAGTCTAGGGTGAAAACAAAGCACCTGGATAATAATGATCAGAAAGCAGGGCCCTCACAACCAGCAGGGGAACCAGAGGTTGAGATCGTCATGGACTCCCTGTCATACGAGAGTCTCCGTAATCTGCGTAAAGATGTTGTACGAAGGGGCCGTGAGGCTTTTACAACGTGGTTACTGCGGGTCTGGGACCTTATGGGTACAGGTGTGCAGCTGGATGGTACTGAGGCAGGGAATTTGGGACCCCTGACCCAGGACTCAGGCGTGAATTGAGTATTCATAAGGGAGCCAGGCCTCCTTTCTCTCTGGGAGCGGCTTTTAAGGAGTATAAAAGAACAGTTTGTCCATAAAGAGAAAATGCAAGACCACCACCATAGAATGCGCAAAAAACCCTTGAGGAGAAAATCCAACAGCTGAGAGAAGTGGCAGTACTGGAGGTACTCTTTGGGAGGGGTGGACAACATGACAATGACCCCGACAAGGTCAGGTGCACAGGGCAGATGTTGTGGAATCTGGCACACCTGGGGCCATCTCAATACACCACATTCATTGCAGCCATTAATGCTGACACCAACCACAAGACAGTGGGTTCTGTTGCCAATAAGCTCAGAAATTTTGAGAGCATGATCAATGGCCCAATGCAAGCTCAGGTCTCTTCCATAATTAGGGAACTTGAAGAGTTTAAGGAGGAGATAAGAGGGGTGAAGGAGGAAATGAGGAAGGTCAATGCAGTGCCAGTGCAAGTCACAAATCCCAAAGTTAAAGCCGAATGTCCCCCAGCTGGGAAAAGAGGGTACACCCCACAAACTAAACTATGGTCCTTTCTGCGTGACCATAGGGAAGACATGAGAAAGCGGGATGAAAAACCAACTCCAGCCCTTACAACACCAATATGTCAACTCAAAAAACAAAACATTAACCAAGGGAGCTCCACTAAAGTGAAAGTAGCCTCAACTTCCCATAACCAAGATGCAGGGTATTACAAAAGGGAGGATGATTTGTCAGATCCCCTTGAGGGAACCTCCAACATGTATGCCCAGGAAGGAAATAATAACCAGTGCTAGAGGGGCCCTGCCTCTAGCCAGGGAGAGGCACAGGAAAACTGGGTCTTTTGGACGGTGTGGATCCCATGGCCTGGCACATCAGAGCCACAAAAACATAGGGCATTAGTTGATACTGGTTCACAGTGCACCCTAATACCATCAGAACATGTTGGGGAAGAGCCTGTTTCTATTGCTGGGGTGACAGGGGGATCACAGGAATTGACTTTGCTGGAGGCTGAGGTGAGCCTGACTGGGAAAGAGTGGCAGAAGCATCCAATTGTGACTGGCCCAGAGGCACCATGTATTCTAGGCATAGACTTCCTCAGGAATGGCTATTACAAAGACCCAAAGGGACTCAGGTGGGCTTTTGGAATAGCTGCTGTAGAGGCAGAAAACATTAAGCAATTGAACACCTTGCTTGGACTGTCAGAGAACCCATCTGTAGTGGGACTCCTGAAGGTGAAGGAGCAGCAAGTGCCAATTGCCACCTCCACAGTGCACCACCGGCAGTACAGGACAAATCGAGATGCCGTGATCCCCATCCACAAGATGATCCGTGAGCTGGAGGGCCAAGGGGTGGTCAGCAAAACCCACTCACCCTTCAATGGCCCCATCTGGCCTGTGTGCAAGTCTGATGGAGAATGGAGATTGACTGTGGACTATCGTGCATTGAATGAAGTGACTCCACCGCTGAGCGCTGCCGTGCCGGACATGCTGGAACTCCAGTACGAGCTGGAGTCCAAGGCAGCAAAGTGGTACGCCACCATTGACATTGCCAATGCATTTTTCTCCATTCCTCTGGCAGCAGAGTGCAGGCCTCAGTTTGCTTTCACCTGGAGGGGCGTGCAGTACACCTGGAACCGACTGCCCCAGGGGTGGAAACACAGCCCCACCATCTGCCATGGACTGATCCAGGCTGCACTGGAAAAGGGTGAAGCTCCAGAACATCTGCAATACATCGATGACATCATTGTGTGAAAGAACACGGCAATGGAATTATCTGAGAGAAAAAAAAAAATCATCCAAATTCTACTGAAAACCGGCTTCGCCATCAAAAAAAGCAAAGTCAAAGGTCCTACCCAAAAAATCCAGTTCCTGAAAATAAAATGACAAAACAAACAACACCAAATCCCCACTAAAGTCATCAATAAAACCACCGCAATGTCTCCAGCAACCAACAAAAAAACCCCACAAGCTTTCCTAAGTGCCATAGGTCTTTGAAAAATACACATTCCTAAGTACAGCCAAATTGTAAGCCCTCTCTACCTAGTCACCCGGAAGAACAATTTCCATTAAAGTCCTAAGCAGCAGCAAGCCTTCGCCCAGATCAAGCAAAAGATGCTTTAGCCCCTTAGCCCAGTCAAAATGAAACCAGAAGTAAAGAATGTACTTTACTCTTCAGCCGAAAACAAAAGCTTGTCCTGAAGCCTTTGGCAAAAGGTACCTGGTAAGACCCAAAGCCAACCTCTGGAATTCTAAAGCCGAAGTTACAAAAGGTCTAAAGCCAACTACACCCCAACAAAAAAGAAAATCTTGCCTGCTTATTAAAAAGTTCAAGCTGACTCAAAGGTGATTAGCACAAAAACACAACTCCTCCTGGCACCCCGACTACCAGTGCCAAGGTGAATGTTTAAGAAAAAAGTCCCCTCTACCCACCACGCCACCAATGCCACATAAAACAAGTGAATCGCCCTCATCACACAGCGCGCCCATATCAAAAACCCAAATCACCCTAAAATTTTTAAAATAATTACAAACTAGCCAAAAAGTGAAAATTTTGGTCTTGCCAATAAAAAGAAGTAAAACCAAGTGACCCTAGCTAATGAAACCCCACCATACAACCAACTACCAGCAGACAAAACTCACTACACTCTTTTCTCTGATGGTTCCTGTCACATCATGAGAATGAACCAGAAGTGAAAAACAGCTGTATGGAGCACCACATGACAGGTTACACAAGCTACCAAAAAAGAAAGTGAATCAAGTCAACTTGCTGAACTCAAAGCCATTCAGCTGGCCCTGGACATTGCTAAAAAAAAGTAGCCAAAGCTTTACCTTTACACTAATTCATATATGATAGCCAATGCTCTGTAAGGTTAGCTGAAAAGATTAAAAAAAGCTAACTGGCAATGTAAGGAAAAACTAATCTAAGCTGCTGATAAGTGAAAAAACATTGCCACTCGGGTAGAAAAGCTACCCGTAAAAGTCTGTCATGTAAATGCCCATGTCCCCAAGAATCGGGCAAATAAAAAGCACCAACACAATAAGCAAATAGATCAAACTGCAAAAATAGAGGTGTCACAAATCGACTTAAACTAGCAACACAAAAGAAAATTGTTCCTAGCTCAATAAACCCATAATCCCTCAGGTCATCAAAACAAAAATGCTACCTATAAGTAGGCACAAGACCGAAAAGTGAATCTCACCATGGACAGTATTTCCCAGGTTATCCATGACTGTGAGACGTGTGCTGCCATCAAGCAAGCCAAGCAAGTGAAGCCCCTCTGGTATGGGGGGCAGTGGTCTAAATATAAGTATGGGGAGTCCTGGCAGATTGACTACATCACACTGCCTCAGACACGCCAAGGCAAGCGCTACGTGCTGACCATGGTAGAAGCCACCACTGGATGGTTGGAGACCTACCCTGTGCCTCATGCCACTGCCCGCAACACCATCCTGGGCCTGGAAAAACAAGTCCTTTGGAGACATGGTACCCCTGAGAGAATTGAATCAAACAATAAAACTAATTTCAAAAATAACCTCATAAACACCTATGCCAAAAAACACAGCATCAAGTAAGTGTACCACATTCTTTATCATGCACTAACGACTGGAAAAGTTAAACAGTGCAATGGACTGCTTAAAACCACCTTAAAAGCACTAAGTAAAAGGACTTTCAAGAACTGAAAGATTAATCTACCAAAGACCACATGGTTAGTAAACACCCAAAGTTCCACTAACGAAGCAGGCCCTGCCCAATCTAAGCCCTTGAAAACATCAAATAAAAATAAGGTTCCAGTAGTGCACATAAAAATATGCTAAGAAAAACTGTTTAAGTAAACTCTGCCTCCAACAAAGACAATCCAATTAATGAAGTGGTTTTCATTCAAGAACTGAGTTGTACCTAGTAGGTAACGCAATAGAATGAAAAGACCCAATACATACCCAGAAAAGACCTTACTTTAAAGTAAACTACCTATGATACTGTGCCTGTATCTGTAACTACATGTATATGTATAATTTAAAAATTTTAATTTGATGTAGCATAATGGTATAGAAAAATTCGAGGTGGATAATGTTGGAAGTTGGTTCTCTCCCTTTTCCCTCTGTGGAATTTTCCCCATTGTCATGCTAAGATACCTGTTGGCTGGGCCCTGGTGGCAAGGGGGAGACGAGAGAAAAGGAAAACCCTTCAAAATTCAAGCAGCCAAAAAAAAACCCAGAAAGTTCTGGCTCGGCCCATTTCACCCCCAGTCCTCCTGCTGCTCTGCAGGACCCGCTCGCCCCCAGCACCGGGAACTGCAGCTCAGGGAAAAGGTGCCTGCAGCCAAAAAAACACTGGGACTGAGTTACTGTTCTGTTTGTGGGTAATTTCATAGCTGTTGTTGTTCTTGTTTGTCTTGTTAGATATACTACTAAAGAACTGTGATTCCTATCCCCATAACTTCACCTAAAAGCTCCCTTAATTTCAAAATCATGATAATTTGTAAGAAAAAAGATCACATTTTTCAGTTCAAAAGCAGGCTTCTGCTTTTCTTAGCAAACACCTGTCTTTCAAACTAGGACAATACGTGATCATGCAATACCTAATATTAAGGCCATCCATTTTGGGCTGTTTTATAAATAATACTCATTTTCATGTCTGCATTTACAACACATTTTTAAAGGGATAAATGTCATTTAGATGGCAAAGGACTGAAAGTAAACACTGTACTAAGCACTTACTAAAAATCCATCAATATTTTACTATCCAGTAGTTTGTAACAGCATTTGCAAATAATTGCATCAAAAAAAATCAAAGCCTGTGGCTTCAATATTCTTTAGAGCTGGTGATGGGCTATGTAGTACAAGGGTTAACACACCTTGTTCTTCTTCCCCAGGCTTGGACTAAATTTCTACCTCCAAGCCCAAAGTGCAAATGGGTTTTGCAAAGTTACTCTGGTCCCTTGTGGGCAGGTGTCTCCATCAAAAGCCATCATGCAGCATGGGGACACTGGTACCCTCAGCTCTGGGGGGACAGGGGACTGGGTGAGAGGTAGCACACACACCTCTGCAGAGAGCTATGCTCTTACAGAGCCTGCCACCTCTCTCCTTGGATAGTTTGTATCATAAATATTGCATAATGAATATTTGTCTCTGTTCCTGTAACCAGCAGCTGTCATACCTTTTATTTCTATTGTCACTCAAACTCTGCTTTTAGTCCTTGCTTTGAGACCTCCAGAAGCTGTTAAAAGCACAAACAACATTGTAGACAGTGTTCTGTATTCCCAGGGCTTAAATAGAATGAGGTGAAATTTTCCTTCATTTTCTTCTAAGTTTTAGAAATGCCCTAACTCCAGTGCCTCTCAGAACACTTAGAAAATATAAAAAAGAAAACACAAAAACCAACAAAAAACCATAAACAAACAAATTTTAAAAAGAGGAAAAACAAACAAAAAAAAAATTAAAAATAAAATACAATAAAAACAAAAAATAAATACAAGGAGAAATTACAGCATTGGTGGGCATGCAATAGGAGGAGGGTGGGTTGTGTAGATTGTTCAGGAAATTCACAATTATATAAGTAAAGAGGATTAATATCCTGCTTGTTGACCTCAAGCATTTGGCTTCAGACACAGGAGCCCTAAATCTCTCAGAAGGTTTGCTGGCAGGACCCTGTGCTGTTCCACCATGGAAATTACAGCTGAAGGACAATGAAGATGGACTCAAGAAACGAGGAACACATGGCTGCTGCAAGAAGATAAATCATTTCGGCCTTGCTGCTGTTCAAACTTTCCAGCATTGAAGAACATCTCCTCCTGAGAAAAATATGCAAGAAACCAAAATAATTTGATGACTAATTGCTCTTGAGAAGGAAGTTGTTTTGGTAGAATCATATTTTATGATGTGCAGGACTGTACCTCATGGGAACATGAGGCTCTGCTTCTTCCTACATTACCTCCAGTCTGGCCAGGTCATTTTCCCATTAAAGAGCAAAAGCCAACATGAAGCCAGCCCTTGATCAGATGTTATTTAGGAGCACAAGAAACTCTCCCCCTCTAGCCTGTGAGATACAGGAAAAGCTACTCCTTGCAGAAGGGAATGAAGTTCGCTGACCCTCACCCAAATTAAAACCAGAGTGAGATAAGGGGCTGGGAGCAGTGGGCAGGCTCTGCCATAGAAGAGGAGTTTTGATACCGAGTGAGGACCTGGAGGGTGGAGCTGTGTGGCTCAGGAATGTGTGGCAGGAATCCTCCCTTTGGCCAGACATATATTTTTCCCTGTGGGAATTCTTCTTGTAACTCAGGTCTCTGCTCCACAGGTCAGAAAACAGGGTACAGCATCAAGAATTCACAGTTGCTACCATTTATGAACTTTTTTCCTTTAAAGGCAGGTAGCACACATGAAGTGCTAGCTGGATTTTTCTTTATTCCATTGGTGGTAGTTGTGCAGCTGCCTTCACCAAGCATTGTCTATCAATCCACAATTTACTGAGGTATAATCTAAAAAATGCCTGCCTGCCTTTCATGTGGAAGGGAAGCCAATCAATAGCAGTGGATTATTCCAGCATGTGTATGGTCTAAGAGTATAGCACATTTGTCACTAAGAAGCAAATCAGTTTCTCTATTTGCATCTTTGTGAACCAGAGGGTTTTGTTCTAATTGATTTTGTTTCAGTATTTTCTTAGGAAAGCACTTATTAACTAAAAGTTAATTTCTTAACACATGTAAGAGAAATAGAAAGACCACATAATATAATTACTACTGTGCAAAAGCAGAAAGCCTAGTGCTCTTAGGAACAGCATGCATTTCCCTTTTTTATGCAACAGAAACATTTGATGTGCTAGGATTTTAAAATTATATAAATAGATACTACTCCATATGCTAATTAAACGGCAAATTGTTTCTAAGCTTGTTCTAAGAACCAGTATTTTCTCTGTCCATTGCATTGCACCTTTTTGATTTAAAGTAGAAGCACATTTAAACTATGCATACATATAACTCACTCGTTTTTATTCTTTTGTTAACATAGATAAACCCAGTATGAATAACCATAAAATCCCTTTCTACCATCAGAGGCTTTACTGCAGTAAACTGAAATTTAGTGCTGATTTTATTTACCTGTTTTACTAGTAATCAGTAGGTTCATTTCATCAGGGCTCAAATTTTCAGTGGTTCTTAATGTCTTTTCTGGCAAAAATTTGAACAGACTAGTGGTATCACATATCTTAGAACCAAATTGAAATATTTTGATTTACATAATAGATGTGGCTTATTTCAATTCAGTTTATTCTGTTGTGCCACATTTCTTCATGGGAGCAGCAGTTTTCCCCATTCAAATGTTTGCCAAACTAGTCTGAGTCTTTTCCAAATGACATTTTCCATCACATCATCTGATATGACAGAACAGATTAATTCATTAAAATCTTAAAACTGGTGATGTTTGCAGTGTGTGCTGAAGAGAAAGATCAACAGAGGAAGATAGATTGTTTAATTATTTGTTGTTTGTAAGCTGGAGTCCCAGTTTCCTTAATAAGAACCCAGGTGTAGGTGACACTGTGTATGCTACTTTCAAAGACTAATTTTTTATATTTTTTTTTTATCTTCCATACCCAGCCCATCTGTACAGCATTTTTCAGAATACCTCCTTACCCAGATAATTCCCTACTCTTATTCAGCCTGTGGTAGACTTGTTTATGAGGAAAGAGTAAAAAGAAGAAAAGAATGGTCAGGCTGACCAATGGAAAATAAACCCACAATTTATTATTTAGTATATATGTGTGACTCCTAAGTTGAGACTGTGATTATACAAACCTAATGATACCTAATGATGATACAAACACTGCAGTCCCTCTCTCCAAAGCTGCTAAAGAGCAGCTACTATAAGACATTCCAGTAAAACACATTTTCTAATGCTGTTTGTTCAAGTCTATGTCCGAAGATTTCAACTGCATGAACAATTAGGAGCTGAAAAGAGTCACAAGAAGTTGAATTTCTATTTCAACTGAGTTGATAAGGCTGTTCCTTAAGATTGTTGATATTTACATTTAATTATGATCTGACATATTGTTTGTAAATTTTGGGAAAATAAGTGTGTTATTTATCATTATCTAGAATCCAGAACATCATCTGCTATTCTTTGTACAGAACATATTTTGCAGTGCACCTGAAAGGGAGGCTGGGAGAAGGTACTGGTTTTCATGATTTATGAGCAGAGTTTTTTGACATGGGCTAGCACCTACAAGAGGCCAAAGCAAACCCACTATATAATCTGTTCAGAAAGATGAGAATAACAGGATTTATATATATATTAAAAAAAAACCACTAAAAGAAACCAACTCCACAGCAAGATATTTGAATGCTTTTATCTTCTGAAACAGCACTTTTCAGGTTTTGGTTTTTTGGTTTCTTTTTTGTGTTTTGTTGTATTTTTTTAAAAAAGGCAATTGTATCTACAGTTTTCACAAGCAAAATAAAGGGGAAAGGAAGCTGTGCTGTTGTGTGCTATTCAAGCAGTTCCTCAGCAAAACAAGTCAGGCAACAGCTGTGTTCTGGCTAAGAGAGCCACTCAAGTCCCTCTTTGAGCCTGCTGCTGCTTTACCTCTGTATCCTGTTTGGGATAGAGAAATATGTCGTGAGAACTGCAATGGCTTGAAACTGTCCTTCCTTAACCACTAGAGAAATTATCCTAGCTTTGTAGTTTCTTGAGGCTCAGAGCCACCTCCAGGAGCTTATAGGTCCTATTGCATTTCTTACCAGTAAATATTCTTTAGTAGAGGGACATACATTGACATTTTTTTCTTTTTTTTTCCTTAATAGAACCTCTCTGATATATGAAAGCCTTAAGCAAGAAACCCCTCTGCTTTTCTAGGAGTTTTCCAAAATATGGGTCAGAGCAGGACATTGCAAAGCTAAAGACACAAGGTCTTTCTGGACTGCTGAGGGGCAGTGACAGCCCCAGGTGTGGGACTTGGGGACTCTTTTCAGGCACAGGAAGAGAACATAGGGTCCCTTTTGGGAGCCCTTTTTGGATTCCTTTGTGCAATGGGAACTTTGGGCTGTCATCTAAAGCTGGTTTTTTTTTTTTTACCATGTATCATTAAAATGAAAAAACCCCCAACACCATAATTGAAGACAGTGCAGTTTAAAGATAATACAGAAACAAAACACTTAACAATATTAAGCTGTGCATGGTATGAGCAGATTTAAAGCTCCCAAGACACAAGTCTGTAAAAGGTAACAAACATGTGAATTTTGACATTTAGAGCCACCTCTTTCTCTTTTATTTTTCTCAATTAGAGATATTTTGTTACCTAGGATATTTTCTTGTGATTTATATATAAAAACAGCTAAGCTTTTTTTAAAAAATATATCTTTTGATCTCATAGAGAGGACACAGCAAAAAAGTGTTTATAAATGCATCTGCTAAAAAAAATAGAAAACATGAGCTTCTAGAATAAAAGTTAAGCTTGCAAAACAATTGCAGTGACTTTCCTTTTCTTTAGCAATACTTGTTTTATGCTTGTGATAGTTGTCTCCCACTCCAGCCTGTACTTCTGAAGAGGAAGGAGTGAAAAATACTTGCTGAACAGCTAATTTATCAGCCTGACATTACCATCTATCAAGAGGAGAGGCCTGCTGTTAGGAAAATCAAGATTATTGGTTCAGGGGTTTTGTTACCTCTTGTGAAATGAGGGCAAGTTTGACAATCTATGCACCTGAGGGATGTTCTGGACATTTTGAGTCCCAAGTCCCATACATCACTTCTTTTTCTGCAGCCTGCTCTGGTTGTTGCTGTCTTCATTGACTCATAGTCCTGCTGATAAAAGAGCCCATTCAAAGCAGAGAGGATTTGGGTTTCTTTTCCTTCACAAGCTGCGAAGAAACCCACTACAAAATTTTTATATTCACAGGTTAATCTTAGATCTTACCATGTATGTTTGAATTCAGCACCTTATAAAGTGTTGCAGACTCCAGTATCTTATGTATCTTAAGTATGATGGCAGGATCATGTCAGCAGGAGCATGCAGACACCTCTCTCTTAGGGGTCCTGCTCTTGAGCTGTAATTCAGCAGATGGAAGCCCTGGAAGGCAAAGGGCTTTTCATATGGCAATGGATAACCTGGAACAGGTGAATGAGTTCAGCTCTGCGGTGAACAAAGACTATCTGCTTAGTAAAAAACCATCAAAGAAAAATCTAATGAACAAGAATTAGGCTTTTGTTATTTTCTTTCCAATTTAAATTTAAAAAAAAATCAGTAATTGATGGAAGGGATTAGTTTAGCCTCTCCCTTAAATAGTGATATTTACAAATTCTACAAAAGTTCAAAAACTATAATCTCTCTCTGGTCTTGTTGGGAACCTGCTGCTGATGTTTTTTTTTATTGTGGAGGAATGGCAGTGTGTACTCTAAGTTTACACCACTGTAGCCTAAAGGACATATTTAAAATGTGATTTAGATTCCAATGCAATCAAAATTCCACTCTGCAGCACAGCAAAATATGGACAGGCCTATTAATGAAGAAATACAGCTGTGTAATCACATTCAGCACTTTGTATGATGCTTGCATGATAACACTTAGTGGAATGATTATGTCCAACCCTCTCAAACTTGTATCTACTGAATTCAAAATAGACAGCATTTGCACATTGTATCTTCACAATTGTACGGATGCAAGATCTGATGATTTGCCAAAAAACTTGATAAAACTATTAGTCAGTGATGAGATTAGAATTTTGCAATTCCCAGGTTGCAGATATATTTCATAAAATAATGTTTGGTTTTGCTTGGTTTTGTTTTGGGTTTTGTTTGTTTAATTTTTCCTAACTCGCTATATGAAGCTGGACATTTGCATTGTGTTAAGGGAGTACAAGATATCAAGATGCAAGAATGTGTATGAAAACTGGAGTGCAGATAGCAGTAGGTGATGATTTGTTCATGCAAGGAAGGAATCCAGAGGAATATCTGCAATTCACCCTCTTCTAAGAGGATGCCTAGAGATCAAGGGTAGATGATCATATGATGAAGTCGCACAACTGAAAACAATTTGGTACCTTTTTCTTTGATTTTTTGGGCTTTTTTGGGTTTTTTTTCCCTTAATCACATTTGCATGAAGGCTTTCGAATACTGTTGAATTGTTTTAGGACACAAGACTTCTCTGAGAATGAGAGCAGCTTCTACTGACCTGCCCACTGCCCTTGTCAGATGACATTGGCAAAACAAGTGCCTCATTGACTTGTTTCTGTCAATGCTGATCCATCACACCTAGGAAGTTACCAGCTTTCACAGCCTACCACTTGGAAGACTGATGTTTAAGCAGGTTTATTTTTTCTCAAATGTGAATGAGAAGAATAGCATTTAATTTCTGTGTGTCAGATTTTGATTGCCTCTGTCTTGACCTTTCATAATTTTGAGACATTAACATTAAAAAATAAATGGCATAATTGTAAGTGTGCAGGTATTGCCTAAGTATTTCCTGTACATAAGTTGTATAAATGGCTTACATTGCACAGTAAAAGAAAGTCCCACATTTCACTTAACATAGTGCACTTAAGATTTTCAGTCTTTTGGCCCTCAGTATTAGATGTTGAGTATGGCTCTCAAACACCTCTCTAACATCTCTTTGAGAGATCTTCTAAACAGAGGTTGCAGAGTATTTTTGATTATTGCAGTTACTGCCAACAAAAGTGGTTGCCCTTCACTGAAGAATGTGTCAGACCAAAGGTGACGAAGGTGCTCTCGTGCTGCATGGTAATTTGTTCAAGTAATGGTGCAAGTGGAATCTCAGCTGACCATAGAAGATGGCATTTCAGTAATCACAAAACATTCACTGTTTCCTAATTACAAGTAGCTCGTTCCTAGCAGGCTGATGTTTTTAATAAGTAGTTATTCACTAGGGGGTTTTTTTGGGTTTTTTTTTTGTTTTGTTTTGGTTTTTTTTTATTTTTTTATTTTTTTTTTATCTTTGGAAGTTAGACATTGCCCTCTGCTGGGAACAGGATCTCCTAGCAGTGGTTTGCAAAGCACCCCAAATGTTGACAATTCGTGAAAATGGACACAAAAATCTGTGTTCTGCTCAAGATATTTGCTGGTTTCAAGGACCCATACTTTTTTGTGGTCCCTTCTTGCATTCTGCTCTACTTGAAAGTCTAGTGTGCAACAAAAACGGGTCTCAGTTTGGATGAAAAAGAGCTTTTGACTAATTAAATTTGAACCCCGTTGGCTTGAGCTGACAGTGTAACTTTATCACAGTGAGCAGCAGGAACATGCAGTGCTATACATTCCAATTTTTACAAAAAATAAACTTAATACTGGAAAAAGTATATTCATCAGAAAAAAGGGTGATGGAGAAAAATGCAGTTGAATTTACTTCTTATGTGTTCTCTTGCATGTCTTTATTGCATTATTCAACAATTTGAAAAACTTATAATTATACTGAGAAGTCAAAAGTGTTATTTTTCATTTTATACTTTCATTGTTTTGATTTGTCTGATTGTTGTTTTGAAGGGATGCCAATAAAAATAATAACATTTTAAATTTCACTTAATAGTTCTATTCTGATGCCTTTGGGCTTTTCCAGGGTCCATTAAAAATACAAAACAAAACAAAAAAAAGAAAAAACACAACAAACAAACCCAGAACAAAACAAATGTAACTTGAGGATGTAACTTGAATTTAGATCTTACAGAAAAGGGGACAGAAACAGATGAACTTCTCTAGTAATGTAATAGAAAGCATTTAGTAAATTTAAAATGTGAAATCAAAATTCTTCGAAAATAGTGGCAATAAAACTGTAGTGATCCAGCATTTACAGAAAACTTTGAGCTGATGGCATGGAAAGCATTGTATATCCATTCATTAAACTTTTATGACTTTCAGATCTCTTCTCTAGTTTTTCTCAGTACAGAAAACACATGGAGAGAAACAGCTGCCTAAGGTTAACTGTGAGGGATTTCTATTAATTGACTGACAGGTTTTTTGTACCTTATCTTAAAGATGAAGCAAAGCAGCACTTGTACTTATTGTATGTTTCATGTTTTCAACAAATCTGCAGACTTTTAAAAGCAGATTGTCCATGCAGAGCAGCTGCTCCATGACAAAACTGAGATTTTGTCTGTCTGCTCACTTCAAAGGTGAACTTCTAGGGGAAAATGCAGCCCCTACAACACCAGCCCCTCCTACAGTACACACTCTCATGATGGCAGCTCTGGAGCAGAGATGAAGATGTGCTCCCAAAATACTCTCAAAATACCCAATATCCATCCATAGCATTGCCCTGCAGTCAGCCTTTATTTACATGTGCCTGCAGCTGGAAGCCTCTTTGCTTCACCAAGGGAGCTCCGTGCCCTCTGCAAGGAGCTGTGAGTCCTGGAGTAACAGACCCCCTTATTAATGGTCACAGCTGGTCATTACCTGATCACTGAAACTTCCTTGATGGCCAGCTAATGAGCGCCCCACTGTCTTATTGTGAAGATTGGTCAAGATGGACAGTGCAGGTAATTTATAGCTGAAGCCCCAGCATGCTAATGGCCTTCCTGGAGTAACTGCAATCAACACAGTATTACTAGTGGCATTACATTCTTCCTAATTTACTTCTCTGTTGCAACTATTTCATGTTGAATGGAAACTTCAGATTCTACGCTTAAAGATATGTTAGCATGTTTTATTTAGGGGAAAAACCTACTTTCAGATTTAATAAGGAAAACAACCTTAATCTTAAAAACATTTATTTTTGAAATTTTTTCCCCTTATCAGAAGATTTTTATTTTTAAAAACAAAATCTATGCTCATAATATTCATCTCTGGAAGGCTCAGAAGCCCACTCAGAGCAAAAATCTTCTCTCAGGGGTAAATGTTAGCTGCAGGAGCCTGGAGAGCTTTGATAGTTCAGCACCTGTGGTGTCTAATCTCTGTGAATCATGGATAAATTGGCCAGAAGTTATAGTCTAGCTGTGATCTTGCCAGCTCTTAAAAGCTATAAAGTTTCAACCAAGGCTTGGCTTAATACGAAAGCTCTGGAAAAAGCCCAAGAAGTGGCAGTGATGCATTAGGTAGCATCTCTTCTCTCCAAGTCTGGAAGATAATACCACAGGGGTTGTCCAATTATCACAGAAGCCTGCTTTGGCTTTCAATATGCAGGTACCTTCTCCCATTTCAAGAGTGCACAGATTCCACTGTGGCCAAGACACTCATAATCCTTTAAGGTTTTATATTTTCATTTTCATAAGTTCAAGTATTATAATTATGATGCAAAACCAAAACAAAATCAAACCCCCAAAACCACAACCCTGCACCCCCACCCACTCCCACCCTCTACTTGGTATATATCTGCAATGCAACTGCTATGAGAAACTGGGCTTGCATCAAGGAATTTATCATGTTCCATTACAGGTTTTCATACATTTGACCCATCTTAAATGGTGTCTCCATGCTCATCTCATTCCCAGCAAATGGTTTCAAGATTGCAAAAATCTTTCCCCCAGTGATTCCAAATTGCACTTCTTGAACTGTGGAGAGATTGAGAAATTGGGTTTCCAGGGAGGTGTCCTGACCATTGCTCCCTGGGGATGTGAAAACAGGACCTATGCTTGTCTTCAGAAAGAGAGTATTTGCCCTCTCACTGAAGATCCTCATCTTATATTTGGCAACTTTGCTCCAGAATATGTGAGATTATTAAAATTTCTCATTATTCAGAGTTTCTATTTAATACTTTTTGATCATGGATGTGTCCCTTCTCTCCATCCTGGTTTCAACTACTGGAATACTCCTGTCTCCTTAGCAGGCATTGCTTGCAACAGGTATGGTAGCAACCAAACCTTCCTGAAATTACTAAAATAAATGAGTTCCTAAAGTACCAAAACAAATTGTGAAAGTAGCAGAGACGGTACTTGCCTTGATGTTACACATTTGGGACACAAATGTTTGATTCCGTACCTTTCATGGCATGATGTGAAATTCAAGCCAGACTGGAGTAATTTATAACACAGTTGCTGAATAATTACTTATCTTCTTGTTACACAGAATCCTGCATTTGTTTTCATGCTTAAAAGTAAATATGATATTCAAATATTGATGCTGTATGTTTGAGGAGGACCAGGTCCTAACCCAAAACAGTGTATTTTTAAGGAAATTAATTTAATCCAGATAGACTTATGGCATCTTGGTACAGATGAAGTGTGCTAACAATGTTTTTCTCTAATTTTTTGTCCAGGAGCTGTGGTCAGTCAGCTTTAAGGTCAATAAATAAATAAATAAATAAATAAATAAATAAATAAATAAACCTTGACAGTGTCAATAAAATATGACTTTGGTCTCAGAAGTAATATAAGCTCCATGGAAATACTCTCTCCAGGGGGAAAAAGACCACTTCTTAAATCCCAGTACTTCCTTAAGTTACTGTGTAATTATCCCCTAAAAGAATGCACATGGCAGTTTAGAAGAGTTGGTGCATGTTGAGACAAATCTCTTCACAGCAGTGAATGGGAGATCTTCAGCTCTCCTCTTGCTTTACCCAGCCTTACCAACACACAAAGTGTGCAAGTTACCATTTTGACCCCTGTATGTGCTTGAGATAAAGCCCAAAGCCAAGTGGTACAAACACAATGTAAGATTCCATAATTAAAATACACAAAGCAAAGACATATTAGGTTTTTAAATTCTCATTAGAACGATTTAATAAGTAATCCTGTACATTTATATGAAATTTCTGATCCTTGCTGCATGTTTTGCTAATGGTTCTTCCCATTCTAATGGCTTATAATGTTCAGAATTAGTTCACATGTGCTTTTTTCAAGCGTCAATGCTTAAAACCTTCCTGCTAAAGTAGTTTAGCAGTGAGCACGTTTTTCTACCAGATCCCTTGGGAGTGGAATTCTACAGGAATGTACCAGCTTCTTTGTAGAAACCATTGCAAGGCTGAACTAACACAGATGTAACTGCACGTCTATTTTACCTTACTTTTATCTTTTTCAGAGAAAACAAAGAAATATTTTGTTAAGTTAGCTCCTTTTGAAACGACATAGTCTCTGATAACCCTACCAAACAGAAAACATATTGAAAAAAAATGGTCATGTTTTTACATATAATTTAATCACATTTTTATTGTATTTATTTTCAAAAAATGTATTGAACCTAGTGTCAAGAAAAGCAGATACTCTTGGAAACTTTCAACAGCTTCGAAACTGAGGAGCTCTCTGAATATTTTGGTTTTTAAAAAGCAACGGATTTTAAATTTTGAAACAAACATATTTTCTTACATTCTTTGCAACAGGCGGTTCTGCTAATCTAACCTGCAGAGCTTTCTTTGGATACAGTGGAGATGTCAGTCCTTTAATCTACTGGATGAAAGGGGAGAAGTTTATTGAAGATTTGGATGATAGTCGAGTCTGGGAAAGTGATATTAGGTAAAATAAAAAGATATTTTTTTCTCTATATTTTTTGATAGTTAATGTTGTATTTTTATCACAGATTAACTAAGGAACATATTGGGTCTGATTTTTGTTTTTGCAACAGCCATCCTTTTCCTCTTTGACTCCACCACCAGTAGAGAACAGAAAAATGCCCTCCTCAGCCAAATCTGATGTTAGAGACTTGCAAAAAACAGAATAGCTACCAAAAAGACCTGTAGTGTTGACCAGCTGGAATTTACCTAGTGACTCCTGGTGACTTTTTCAAAATGTGGTAATCTACAAAAACAACCATGAGGACACTCAGTAAGATGAAATAAAGAAAAATAAATATCTTGAGAAAATCAGCTCAAAAAAAGTATTTTCAAACATGAATCCTTAAATAAATGGTGAAGTTTGACTTCCTTTTTGGAATGTTTTGACTTCTTCATGAAAGAAAACTCAGTTTCCTGGGATGTTATCTGGCTTGTGAGAGCCAAGCATCCTGTTATGTGGGCTGCTTATATCTGCTGAGATACTTGTTTTGGAAAGGATCTGACAATTCATGCATGTACTTCTACTGCTCCTAAAAGTGCTGCCTCATTTAGAAATTAAGGACAAAAGTGGATTTGTATTGAGAATTACATGCTTGACATAGCATGCTAAATCCTATCCAATATGAAGTATCTGCTTGGATCTGAAGAGATTCCTTTTCCATTTATAACTCTGTATGTGTGAATATCACTGTTTCTATGTATCATAGAAATTAAAACTCAGAAAATCAGGCAAATCTTTGTGTGTCTGCTGTGGTTTAGCCTCAGCCAGCAAGTAAGTTCCACACAGCCACTCATTCACTCACTCTCTCACTCACTCACTCACTCACTCACTCCCCTCTTATCCCCCTCAGGTGGGGAGAATACAGTTTAATAATTAAGATGAAGTGAGAGATTATAATAATAGCAATAATATTAGTTATAATCGTAAACATACATTATTAATAATAAATGTAATGAAAATGAGACATACAGGAATAAAACCCAAGAAAAATAAATTATGCACAATATAGTCACAACTAGAAAAATCAAGAAGACTACAAAGACTTTCAAGATCATCATCCCCAGATACAGGCTGAAAGGAAGTGTATGTCACCCCAGTGTAGTTCAAGTTTATTCTATAAAAGTCAAGACCAATAGACTAAATGGCACATGACAACCATATTTTATCTTTAGACTTTTCCCAAGTCCTTCAGCCGGTGACTTGGCTAACTGATGACTGACAAAAAAAAAGTGACAAGAAACCTGTTACAACTTTCTTGTTTTGTTGAGGGAGGAGCAGAAAAGCTCATTTCCACTTCATTTGTCAGGCCTGGAATAATTTGTCGTTTGTTTTCCTGAGTTCCTGAAACCACTGATGATCTTGTTAAGAGGGAGAGAAAGTAATGGGAAGACAGGTGGAGTCTTACACAGGAAGCCTTTATTTATTAACTGTCTGAACTAGCAACACCTGGTATACCAGCTCTTCCTACTGTTTGATAAAACATTATCAAATTGTATAATGCATTCTAGAAATTATCTCTCAGTTCATGGCATGAACACGTTGTTTCTGAGTGGCATGTCGAAGATCCTCAGAAAAAGGACAAATAATTGTGTTTGGCCCAGACTCAGTGTTACTCTAAACCCCCAGAATAACTGTTTTCAGTTTTCTCTCTTCTACCATTTCAAGACTTCGTGGATCAGGGTATTCATCAAAATGTATAGTGATATATTATCTATGTGCATATCCTTCTGCTTAAAAAAGACAATGAACTGCAGCTCTCATTAACATTTACAAAGCGAAACCTCCTCATTAGAAGTGAGGAAGAAAAGGGCATGATATAATTAAATTAAGATTGCATCAAACCATAACCAAATTTGAAGCCAGAAAGTTGTGAGTTGTAAGTAGCATTATTATGTCATGATTATCTAAAGTTTCACTGTGATACAAGCAGAACAGCAGTGATGGTTGTTTTTTTCTCAGGGTTCTCAAGGAGCATCTCGGGGAACAGGAGGTTTCTATCTCATTGATTCTTGACTCAGTTGAAGAGGCAGACCTAGGAAATTATTCCTGCTACGTCGAGAATGGAAATGGACGTCGGCATGCCAGTATTCTTCTACACAAAAGGGGTAAATATGCAACTTTTCTCCATGAAAGGGTAAAATGTAGCGGCGGTCAGTTTGTAGAGATTCCCTCTGATGCAAGCATGAATTTTAGCTTCCTAAGAATTAATAGTCAATAATTATTTTTCTCCAGGAATTTGTACGACTTGCAAAATAAAAGAGAAAGGTTGTTGTTAATTATGCCTGTCACTAGAAAAAATACAGTAACGCCTTTTAATTAGATCCCTGTAAAAGATGGATTTAATAATTCATTAACTTTAAAATTAATAAAGGCTCAATAGAGGAAAAAATAATAGGAAACAACAGGTGATGCAACTAATCATTTTCTGTAAGAAAAAAAAAATCAAATTTTAGGAAAACAAAAAAAAAAAAAAAAAACCTCTTCCACTTCTATCCGAAATGCCGCCTAAACCCCATGCCAGGGGGACCCCTGCATAGCCTGACATGGACATTTTCCTTCCAACACTTCTATTTAGCATCAACATTTCTGAAGCGAAACACCTCAACAGAAGCTTCTAAGAACCTTCCGGTTTCTCCTCCCCACTCACATCCCATAATTCCAGCCTGCCTAACGGCCACAGCCATCTCCCACCGAGACGATTACAGGGACATAAAGAATCTCCTGCAAATCAAAGCTCCCAAATCCACTTTGTCCACTTTACCTCCCAGAGGGTGCTCCACATGCCTGGGATTGCCACTCCCCACCCTCATGCAGCTTCCTGTTGACTTAAGAAAGCAAAGAAAAAGCAGGAGCTGTGTCTGCATTTTGCCGACATTTCTGTGCTTTTTTTAGACTGTTTGTAAAAGTGAGCAAACCAGGATCTTACTGTGGTGCTAAAGTACTTGTGGCAACTCAATTTATATCAAAGCAGTGATATCTTCCCTAAATTTAGTTCTGTAGCATGCAAAGTCTGTCTAAGCTTAGAAGGAAACCATAAATCAAGATAGTGTGACCAATTTATTTAAACATATTGTTGGGTGCTTCCAATTACTGGAATAGAACTTCATTTTTCTGAACTCTTGCTTCTTAAAAGATGCAGATGTGAATTTACCAGATGTTCCGTTTAGCCTGGCATTTATCATATTTTCTTGAATTTACTGAGATGAGAAATTAATTTATTAAGTAATTGAACCTCAACAGTATACCAGCTAATATTCATATACTCTGCTTCAGAGACATTTGAACCCACAGCAAGAGCTTAACCCAAAAAAAACCACTGAAGTCCAACAGCTTTTACTTAATAATCAAATTACTTGATGGAATACTACAAATAAAGAATTTTTAAAGCTCAAATTACTTTTAAAGCAATAGTTATTTAACTGATATCTATGAAGTCATATGCTGATGATGAGTCTTTATTTTCTCTTCCATACAAGCAGTAGCTCCAAGACTGAAAACATGTAAGTTTTCTCTGTTCTGTGACCACCAGATTTATAATTTAACTTTGTGAATGCATGAATTTTGCAAGAATCTACTTTCCTTGCTCCCTTTCTTAGGGAGCTAAGTCAAACATACAACAGTATGTGGCCTCATGATGACATGCTTAAGAGGGAGTAATCTTAATATTTAATTGACCTTATAAATAGTAAAAGGACAAAAATAGCGGAAAAAAACTCCCAATTTTTTTTCCTCTTTAAGTAAGGCTGAACCTGAAATAGATGTGGAAGCAAAATCTGTTGTGCCCTCGAAAGACAAAAGATACCAGATACAAGCCTTCTACATATTTTGCATGTTGACAACTGTTTCAGTGAAATGATAAATTAAGCATGACAGATAAAAATTTGAGCTAGTCTCTCAGGTCTCCTAGGAAGAGCAGTTTTGCACTGCTTGCTTAGTTTCCTGTATATCACCATGACAACCTTTCAGTTTAGGTTTCCTTGTTTAGATCCATATTTAGTTTCTGCTAGAAATGAGTTAGCTGTTTATTAATTTCTGATTATTTGGCTGACTTAGAACAATTGGGACCTAACAATTAAGTAAATTTGCTTCCTGAACACCAAGACATTCACAAATGTATTCTTTTTGGCTGGTTTTCCAGTTAGTGATTTTTTCTTCCCCAGCATTATAAAAGTACAAAAATGATGAACCTGGAATGTTCACTGCATACCTGAAAAAGAAATTATAATCCTTCTTAAATTTCCCATGTGGAACATTATCATCAAGGTCAGAAGGGACAGCAAAGTAGAAAATTCTGCCACTGAACAAAGAGAGTTCCTGGAAAAAGAGGTATTTAGGGCTAAACGCTGCAGTGGGCATTCAGGTACAAAGTTTAAACCTTTCAAACACCCTTGCAACTGCTGCTTCACCCAGGTCAGTAGAGTCTCTGCACCCTTAAAAGTCCAGGGGGAGATTTTAGACATCCCTACATTTACACAGGCCCTGAAAGCATAACAAGTCAACAGTCTAAATCCTGAAAAAGCCCGGATGCATCTTCCTTGATACTCCCACTGGTCAGCCCAACAAGGACACATTCTCACCTCACAGAAACCCTGGGCAGGGTCCATCAGAGGGTGGTCCCAGCCCAGCCCAGAGCATGGCACGGTCAGCCAGGGAGAAGGGGGCTTCAGCTCTTCCCCTGCCACGGCACTGCAACAGAAAGCCAGAGCCTCTCCTCTCCTGACATGAGCTAATCTACAATGCCGTTTGTGCAGGGAAAGTGAACCCAGTTTCAGCATCCAACACTGGGAAAAGCTGGGGCCCCTGGTACCTCCCTCTAGTGCAAACACCAGTCCTCTGTATCTCAGGGAGCCCAGCCTTATTTTCTCCTGAACTTCTTTTGCTTCTTGACGCCAGTGGAAAAAACCTATGATCTATGTTTTCTGCTGCCAGCTAACCATTTTTATAGTCCTAAATTTCCTCAGATGCTGTGCATAGGGAGCATTTAACTCAAAGCTAAAGGCAATAGAGTATTTTAAGCATGACAATGCCAATGCTGTTTCTTTTTCTCATTCATTCCAACAAAATTTGTAAAAAGAATAGGAGAAAGATGAAAGATTTAACTTTCATCCCTTTCCTCCACCTTCTGACCAAATTCCTGTTGCCCTTACAATAATCAAGTTATTTTCACTTTTGTGTGGGGAAAAACAACCTACTTGTTATAATCTATGGTTGATTTTGTTACTTACTAGTGAGAAGTGCCATTGATCATCCAGAACAGTTACAGGTTAATCTTCAGCCAGGGAGAGGAACCTTCTAGAAATTAATTCTCAGAGTGGTACTGACAGGAGCTAAGCAGAAATTGATTAATGACAGACCACAAATTGCAGATTATATAACAGGTGGAGCACAGACTACAATTCTATCTTTTTCAGAAGTTTTTTAGTTAAAGAAGACAAGTTTACAGTCTATCACTCTAGTAATAAAAATGCAATGCATAAGGAGAAAGAATGCTCATCTGCAATGTTATGTATTGACAAGTATGACTTTCATGCAGGATAAAAGTCTTCATAATCTTATTAAATCATAGACTGTGCTGTAAATACGGGTTATTATCTAATTATGTGATTATTTTTTGGAAGTCCTCTCTGTATGTCTGCAGGTAGAACTCTACAGCAAAAATAACCTCAAATTCTACCTTTACATTACTCTTTTAACTGTATAGGTATTATTTTAAAAGTTTAATAATATACTGGTGTTTTTCCTGGGACAGACAGCAGAGCTAAGGTAACATGTTTTTGTGCATTTTTCAAAGTATCTCCTTCCCTTTCTTCCCACTGTCATCTACACAGTATTGTCATCTACACGTTATTATCATCTAATTTCCTACCCTTAGCCTCTTTTATGCTTTTAGTTTGTTTTTATCAGTCATAGGTGTTCTCAGTGGGCATATATGAATCCTGTTGACTGTAAATTAATGAGGGGTAGTTAAAACAAGTTGGGTTTTTTTCTGTCAAGAAAAAAAAATAAAGATTTTCACTGAAATAAATTGTTTAGAGAAAGAGCTTAAAGTTGCCCATGAAAATATATTTGAAAAATATGCAAGGTAATATCTCCTAGATGGAAATAATTTTGAGGAAAACCACCTTGTTTTAAACTCATTATTTCTTAATGCATAAACATCATATTAATATTTCCTGTACAATGTAATAGCAAATTCTGAATAGAAAGTAATTCCAAATTATCTCCATATGATTATTACTGATAACAGAATTGCTGACAAACATTAAATTGTGGTACCATTCACATTATAGTGTAAATCTGGTTTATTACTTACAGACTTGAATGTGTTATATGCATTTTCAGTGAGTTGAATGCAATTTCACACAGTGGTAGTGATGAGTGACAATTAAGACTTAAAATAGAAAAGAAACTAGTTCTTTTCTAACCTCTGAAAAGAAACCCCAGGTGTTATATCTCCTTTTACCAAAAAGCTTCACCATACTTCTGAAATTTCTGAAAGAAAACTCATTATATGAAATACAGAACAATGAGTTATATTTCCACTTCTGTTACTTGGACCTGAGTACTTGTTCAGTCCAGTGAATCTCTGAGTTTTGGTGGAAGCAAAACCGTTGAAGAACTCCAACCCACTTGGTCACTACCGACCTCATACAAGTCTATCTTCCACTGTATAAAGCATTCAGTTTTTATTCTGCACTGCAGGAAAAGTTTTTCCAAGACCCTCATCAGGTTTTAGAATTGGAATTGAAATTGGATTGGATTGGATAGAAATTGATTTTTCATTTACCTATGGCCATTGAAGAAGTCTTCAAGTTATCACTGTGCTCAGCAATGCACAGTTCATTCTCCCAGTAGGTTCATGACACAAGGCCAAAGGTCAAATATCAGCTCCTTTCTTGACCCAAACCTAACTAAAAGTGACTAATCTTTCAAACTCAACCTCATCTAAAATCAGTTGAGGAATAGAATACTAAAGACTTCTGCCTGAAAGAAACTCTTCATAAGATCAGTCTTTTAATCAGTCAGGTTTTCCTCATCCTTTAGACAATTGGACTAAGATAACTCCAGTAAAAAGGTTTGCAACATTACTCAGCACGTGCCTAAATCTAGCTTTCCTCTGACAAATCTTAGTTCTGACAATGTGTCAAACAAGTTGGTTTGTTTAACAAATTGCTTTTTAAAACTACTTTTGTATGGCTTTCATCATAGTTCTTCATTTTGTGTAATGTCTAAGTGCAAGTCTAACTTTGATTGGCAAGGATGAAAATATTTTAAAATAAAATGTCACATATTTTCCCATAATCCATGCATAGTTAAATTATTCATTAATGCTATCCTCAAAAAAAAAAAATGCAAATAGTATGTTTTATGATCTTACATCCTTGGAACTCAGTACTCAATTTTTCCCCACATTTTTTGCACCCCTTGGTACCTCTTATATTCATTTCTGTCAGAAGATCTAAACAAAGTAGTACTGTGGGTTGTCTGATTTCTGTAGTACAATTGAAAAATAGAAGCTCTCCTATTAAGGAAGATTCAGGTCATACACAATTAATTAATTTGGGAGGATAACCAAAGATTACTGCAGTTCCACACCATGAGACTTTTTTCCTTCAATCTATATCATAAATTGTCTTTAAAATGTGTTGCTATGTATTTAAATGTAGAATTTTTCAGTAATATTGCAGCTTCTGTATTTTCCCGACCTTATCCTCTTTTGAACTAACATACTGTTGGAGATAATGTAATTAGTCTCCTACTGGGAACAGGTATCCTGAACTTCTCAGCAGGAATAAAAATGCAGTCGGTAAGAATATACTTCTATTACAATAATTTACTATCTCTCTTCCAATAACACTGGAAATCCAACAGCACCAAGACTCAGATATGTTTCCTGCCATACTAATGAATAGATTAGCAAGATCCCTGCATTGCATTTGCACACATGTATGCTTATGTATATATATAATTCCAAACCTGACTAGTTCTTTTTCATAAGGGAATCAGGAATACATATTATTTATTTTAATAAAAAATAAAGAAAGACAACCAGGTCCAAATAACTCTAATAAATAAAATTAAACCACTGCACTGAAAATAATTTTGAAAATCATAAATACATTTAGTTGGCTTCAGTCAATTCTGCAGACATCCACAGGCACACATGACCTATGCTGGCAGAAAGCATATGTGCTAAGAAATAATTTCATAATGAAGCTAATGAGTAGCCCAAATCCACTTCTACTGCTTTCAGAAGTACTATTGTCATGCAGTATCAATCAGTAATTATTCACAACAGTATCCGTATTGAATATCCATACAGGATATTCACACATATCCATCTAGGTACCTTTACTACAACCAGATGATTTTTTTTGGCAATTTAAGGCAAACAAACAAAAAGCTTAAAAAGTAAAGAACATATTTTATACATAGGTGTATTAGATGCGTGCATGCTGTATAAAGCTGTGGTTCCATATGCTATAACAAATACTGTACTAAGTGGGGGGATGGGGGGGAAGGGGGGAAGAAAGGGAAAAAAATAAAAGAGGAAAAAAGCCCGTACTTCTTCATTTTAAAACTGTGAGTATGTTTTTTTTTGTTGCTAACTTAAACTCTGGCTACTCTTTATGGCTGATCTCTGAAATGAGACTCAGAGAAGTGTTCTGTGTTAGCCAGGAATCCTTCCTTCTTCCTTTAGAAGAAACGCACCCCTGCCTAACCAAACCTTCATGTTACAACACAGCAGTTCCTCCTCCCCTTCCAAATTATATTCAATGTCTTTATCATTCCTTTAGTAACTGAAGGCTATGGAAGTATACCTAAACAAACTGAGAACTGCCTCTAACCAAACCCTATCTCTTTGTGAGTTAAATCATCCAAGACAAGCAGAGAATGGAAATCACTTTAGGCCACAAAGTTACAAAGATTTATTTATGTGCTAACCTGAAGCTCTGTGAATAGTCCTGTTGACTTCAGAGGGATTACTTATAGTCCATGAAGTTGAGCAATCTGCATAAGTGATTGCAAAATTGAAACCTTAGATAGACTGTAATTGGATTTTGAAAAAGGCTCAGAAAATGAATACACAGCTATAAATCACATGTGCTCAAATAGTTATAAATCACCAAAAAAAAAGAATGCTCAAAATATAATTCTTTTTCTTAGTAGTTCAGCTGTATGAAGGCTAATTAATGAATAAAATTAATTTTATATTTTTACGGATCACTGAAAATAAAGTCCCCGAAGCATGTCATACAAGTCAAAAGATATGAATCTTTGGCACTTTTGTTTACTTTCTTCTTACAACTTCCATTATGATAAGTGAATTACCTGTAGGACGCAGCAAAACGAAGTTCATTAAATATTAGATCCAGGTGAAAATCAAAAACATAACCTACAAATGTTTCCAATAATTAAGAAAGAAAACGTATAAAATGAGTGCATTTATTACAAGCCATATATGCTAGATGTTTGGAGAAGACATGTGCTTTGTTTTAATTAGCTGTCTGTTTCCCTGAGTTGCTTGGCCAATGCCTCCTGATAAGGAGAAAAAATTGTAGTCTTTTGTCAAAATGCTTGTAACAAATCTTGTTTTAAATTGAAGCTATTTATTCAGAAACCAATCTACTACTGCTGCAGCAATCAATGTGTTTTCCTTGGAGTAGAACTGCTCCTGTGCTACTGGAAGACTATTGTTAATTGCCTGTAACTAAATGATTGCTGTGTTTCTGGATGTAACTTTCTGGCACTTGCTCGTTTGTTGTGTTTAACAGAATGCCTGTTGCCCCAAGGGTTAGCCGAGTGATTTTCCTCTACTATTTTCAAAATTCAGTCTCAGCTCCTTAAGGAGGGCCAGGTCTGTAATTTGAGCAACACAGCACAGGGACTAAATAGATTTTAAAAGGTTTGCATTTCTCATAACTTGCTTCTGATGTGGAATTGTGGTGGAATTGAATGTTTTAGTACGTAGCCACTACAGGAAACTTGAATTTCAGCTGGAAAAACAGATCACACTTCAAAGGGAGTGTAATGCCTGCTGCAGCAACTGTGCCCAAATCACACTGTAAAGGGAACAATAAAGCAGCAGAAAAAAATGTTGTTGTAAAGGTAACCATGGGCTGCAACCTTGCTGCTACTCTTTAACTTGCCTTTAACAGGCACTATGTCATTGCTAGAACTGCTGACACACACATCACCAACCCCCTTGGCACTTGCAGAGCGTTTTTCAGGAGTAAGCTATGGTAGGGAGGAGCCAGAACACCTCCCCCAGTTATCTTTGGGAAAACCTAGGCATATAAATGTGAAGTGCCTTCAGACACCTGAGGGGACAACAGCAGAGGCAGGACTGAACCTTCTGCTTCTTGTGCCTACAGTTCAGCTCAACACAGAGTAACACCATTCTAAAATCCCTGAGGCATCTCAGAGCCAGCCAGTGGCCTTTTAGGGTGCAGTTTCGCATCCTGCAGAAACACAAACTCAGGGCCCAAAAACAATCATCCACTGTGCCCAGGCCAATCCCCCTGCCTTCCATAGTACTGCACAGATGGTGCTTCCACAGATGAGGCTGTCCCACTTCCAGCACTTTGGGGCAAGCTCAGGCATCTCATGGGCTGGGTGTAAGGATGCAGCAATCTGCTGGGCTAGTCATTGCCCCTCTCCGCCTCTGAACCCTGACAAACTGCATCCAAAACACACAGTGAACATGTGCTGATAGATGCTGTCCAGCACAGAGGAAAGTACAAGCTGGCTCTGTTAGATCAATAAACCATGAAACTTCCTTTGCAAACAAATCTGTTTAGAAAAGAACCACTTTATCTGTGTACGATCACCATGGCTCAGCAGTAACACATGAAAAGGTAATTGCTAATATGTTTCAGGCTGACTAGAGAATTTTGCTGTTTGCTTTGATGGCCTAATTAAGAACAGTTTCATGTGCTTTCAGATAAATTTTACTGAAGCAAATATAAAGGCATAATCTTACTTTACGAGGAAACACATAACTAAGGGGGACTCTGATGGCAAAAGCGATGCAGTGTATTAGTCTGATTTCATGCACAATGACAGAAGACAGATGAATACCTGCAGTTATTTCTTTCCATCTAATATGAAAATCATTAGTTTAGAGAAAACTTCTGTTTTACACTTGTGAAGATTTTCTTTGCCTTTAGTGAGTCATAACAGCAGGCACATAAATAGAGTACTTTGCACCTAGCAACCTGAAATATTAAAGCCTTTCTTCTAGTTACCATTGAACAGCTTCATCACCTGTATTACAAAATGATAAACAGGGTATAGTAAGCCAGTGCAGAGTAATTTCCATTTCCATTTATATTCTAAAATACTGCATTACTTGTCTATGAAAACCATATTTTGTTGAATATTTTTCATAACATTTCCCTCTCTGGACTAGAAAAGTATTGGGAGTTTGAAATAACCACGTCAGTCTTAAAAATATCTGACACAAAGGAGTTTCCAGTGCAGTTTTGGAAAGAATGACATGGAATATAAATGCCTTTTTATTTTATGTTATTACACTTTTAGTGTCTTCTAGAGAGCAATGAAATCATCTTATAGTTGCCTCATAATAATAAAAAAAGGTGCGTGATTCTCAGTAGATGCTGTCAAATAAATACGATTGTCAATTTTTCTTCTAACCATTTCTTTCTATAATTCAATTGTATTGTGCTGTATTATCAAATCTGCTCAACCACACACATATACAAAAAAGGTTACTCCAGGTCCACGCTACTTCACTCAGACAGAGGCTGCCCACCAGAAGAGGACACTGTGAAGATAACCCTTGTTCCAGTGCAGATTTTTTTTATGAAGCAGACTCTCTGTCTTATATTTCCAAGATCTGGTGTTTTTTCATTCCTCAAAACTGGTGATTTTGAAAAACATGGAAGGTCTTCAGACAAGCCATCTAGTGATTTCAAATTACAAAATTGTTAGCGACTCTTCTCCTACCCTCCTTTTTTGAAACTACCTCTTTTCAGTCAATGAGCAAATGAAAACAAAGCTCTGTGAGCTTCCTTCAAACTGGAGGCAGCAAAATTCCATGGTGACATATTCCCTTTAGCCTGAAAAGTGGCTCCATTGCTGGTGCTGGACACCTTTGGTGGCTACAACTGACACTCCCTGTCCTCAGGAATGGAGCTCCATGGTGACGATCTCAACCCATCCTGTGAGCACCACAGAACACCAAGGGGTCAGTCTGAATGGGAATGTCACAACAGACAAACCAGGACTGTGTGCTGTGTCTACACATCAGCTAAGCCCACTGGGAGAGAAGTGATAATAAGCTGCATACCTCTGGGAAACTGCTAAAAATATTAACATAAATATAAATCAGATGTGACATTGTAGGGTTCCTTGGATAATGTATCTTCACATCTCTCGAGTGTTTTATGAGGTTTTTTAATTTTTGTTTTTATTTTGGAATAAAGAATCGAACCCTTAATCTTGTCCAGTTTGCCTACATCCTATTTGTATATGGAATAAAGGAAGAGCTGGTTTTGCATTATAGTCCTCAAAAAGGAAACATTTGCCTTTCCTTTCACTCTAAGTCAAATGGCAACATTTATCTAGGTAAAGCAAACAGTGATCTATCTACAGAAGGAAAAAAAGAAGAGAGTAATAAAATATATCGTATAAATGCACATACTCATAGACAAACACACACACATATCCTCAGCAAAATTTATTTTTCAAATTAGCAATTCATATGTTGTATCAGAGGGAAAAAACAGCTTATTGAAGAATAAAAAAATCCACCAGTTAGGTATTCATTCAAGGGCTTTATAATGAAATAAATACATAAATAACCCATTGTTCATTATCTTATTTAATGTTTAACAGAAGTGAAAGATCTGCTGCTTATCTTACTGTGGTTTGGAATGTGGCTGCTACTGAGTTTTGTAATTCTTTGCAGAGCTGATGTACACAGTTGAGCTTGCTGGTGGACTTGGTGCTATTCTGCTGCTACTTGTTTGTTTAGTGACTATCTACAAATGCTACAAAATAGAGATTATGCTCTTCTACAGAAATCATTTTGGAGCAGAAGAACTAGATGGAGGTAAGGGAGCTTCTTAGAACATTTTCTACTTTCTAAGAATATCTGTCTTTTATTTCTCTCCACCAAGGCCCAAATTTCATTTCAGTTCAAGATGTGTTAACAGCTGCAATTTTAGGTGCTGAATTGAATATACATTCCTCTTACAGCACATAAGCAGTCACTGCTGAACTGATGTATGTGCTGCTCTCAGGAGCTCCAGAAGACATCCGTGTCCTTTAGATTTTTATTCCCAACACTGAATGTAAACTGCGAACATCTATGCATTAAAGATTTTCACTTCCTGTCAGTACTGAAAGCCAGCTTTGCGTCTCTGTGAGCAAGGGGGGTTCTCCCTAATTGTATTCAAAAAATAGGTAGAGGTTGAAGTGAATCTCAATTTACTGCTTGTTCAAACTGATCAGTTTCAATAAACTGTACTGAGTTTTTCAGAAATGTGCTCAGTAGTTTACTTGCTTGAGTTCATTTACTTAATCACTGGGCAGGCTGCAAATGGTCATTAAAGTTGCTCTGTGATTCAAGAACATACAGCCTAAACAAAAGTAATCCACAATATATGCACCATCTCTGTCAAATGTTAGATGCATTTTAATCTTTATCTTTTTAAGGACTGAAGGAGGAAGTCTTCTTTGCCTCTAACCTTACTAATCAAAATTGTTGTTGAACAGCAGACTGGGTTGAGCTGCAGTGTCTGATTAATTAGATTTGGTTTCTAGGGTCAGAGTTCCTGATGTTTTGGGTTACTACTATGTCTTTGGTCACAGGACCTTTTTTTCTGCAGAAATAGTAATGAAAGGGGGTTTTTTTTGCAGGTCAGGGTAGTAGCCTGTAGGCAGAAGCTGCTGTGATATATTAAAGTAAATAAGTACTGATAAACAAGTGATGACTAAATCTGTCACTGATAAGGAAAAGAGCAGTTGAAGAATTACAGGTCCTTTTATGTAAGACTTCCATAATAAAATCACTGGAGAATGACCCATTTCTGCCTCTTATCTAAAAATGCACAAGGATTCAAAATAGAAAATTTTCAAAACAACAAGCCCAAGAACATCAGAACATTTTGTAACCTTCTACAGTATTTACAAAAAATGAATTAATGTAGGAACTCAGTGAGGAAAGAAGTCTGATTTTCCCATTTATTTTGCTGAGGAGGAAACTGAGGCCCAGATGGACTGTGAGTCATGGAGCATTTTGACAGACACCTTCTTTTTTTTCAGAAGATGAGATCCTCTCCTATCCACAAAGCAGCTACCAGTTTAAATGGACATGCTTACTTCCATAAATTATGGGAATTTAGTAATAGTCATATTAGAATATATAGAAATAGACACTTAAAATAATAGTTGTTTAGATAGATGTAATTTACTTTTTTCTCTCTTAGTACCAGTAATTCTTGCTTTTATAGTTGTCATTCATAATTTTCTCAAATAATTCCAATTATTTGGTGGACTTACTCTGCCAGGTGTTACACCCTTGCCTCTCTTGTGTCATCCCAAACATTGGTCACTTGGGGACAGCAATACTTGAATCATGGGTTTTACACATCAAAAAAGTTACCTCAAAAGGATACTGTTCTGTGATTCAAAAGGCTAAAAAACAATATCCATTCAGTTTATCCTTCTCAGCAAAGATCATTGTTAAAGAAGGTCAAGCATGGATTCTCCTTAGAAGATGAGTGCAAACACTAATATCTTGGGTGGTTAACCACAGCAATATAAAAAGAAAAATACTACTTACAAATTCCTAATGAAAATATGTAGATTTTACCATGTTCAATATGCTGGATAAAACCCATTGTGCTAATCAAGTGACTGCAGCTGCACATTTCATTCTGTTTCTTTCACTTACACTCATGCAAAAGAAGGATGATGAAGAAAAAATGTTCCACAGAAGCCCAAGACACGGCTTGTACAGAAATAAATTGCAGACATACACTGAGATCCCTTCCTTTGGCTTAGTTTGTTATTGACAGACACAAAATACTGAACTCTAAAATCCTATTCTAACCTCATCTCCTGCAGTGCAGTAGCAGAGCGCCCACGTTCTATTCATAATTTACACCATGTTCTGTCATTCTTCAGGACACCATGGAGATAAGTAAACATCTAAATATCGCAGTCTTCTCTTTTTTTATTTTTTTTTTTAATGTACCCTGTATTGTTACCAGAGAGGATTTGAAACACTTTAAAGGTGAGGTCCAATTAAAGTCTTCAGTTGAAAATCTATTTTAAAATTCAATGCTTCATTTCTTCCCTGATCAGAGAACCAGCCCTTCAGGATGTCAAATCTCCTCACAATTCCTTTTTCCTTTCCAAGGCTTAGACACATTAGTTTTTCTCAGGCTAACTAGCGTACGCATTTTTGTGGGAGGCACGGATAAATTGTGAGGAATTATTTGAAAACAAGGTATTTAACCCTTACAGCTAATGCAACTCAATTTATTACTTTCTGTAGGGATACTGCAGATGAAACAAATGATCACAGCTGTCGATTCCTCATTTCTCGAACTTACCGTGTTGCATTTCCCAATGTTTTTTCTCAGCCTGAGGACAAGACTCTCCTGTTTTTACTCTCTCCTGCAAACACTGCAGCTCAGTCCTGGGAATGTGAATTGAAGTCCCCATTTTGTGTTTTCATGGTTGATTCCCTGCTTTTCCTACTAATTTGGAATATAGCAATATTGCTGCTTCTCCTCTCACTCCACGCCTGTACTTTCCAACCACATGGGAGCTGGCACCACACATGGGGATGATGTGATGGACACCACAATGTGTCCTTCAGTGCAGAGGAGCACAGGGTTCCCCTGTCCAGCCAGGAGACCTCACTGGGAATGTCAGACAGCTCCCTCGGCTGCTGGAGCACAAGGGCAAGAGAAACACTCTGACCCTTGACAAAGCAGTAGCTTTTTTACCTGCAGGTGTTTGGCATGACCTTGCTTCTGTGAGCCATAACTCACCACTACCACCTTGCTGGCCAGAAACTCCCAAATCTGTTTAAGAGGAAAAATCCAGTTCAAGATCTCTCCTCATATGCAGTAAAGATGATAGCTTGAAGTGCTATTCAAACAAAGAAATGTCCTGTACTATTCTGAAAACAACATTTTCACAAATGGATACTTCACTGGAAACTTCTGAGGGCTAATCTTTGTCAAATGTCAGGTAACCTTTTTAGTTTTGCAGCTTTAAACTTAAAAGCTTATTTTTAAAAGCCTTGTCCATAAAGCACACTTTAGGGACTCAAATGATATTAGTGAAAGCCACTTTTAGAAGTGATTTCTTCTATTTTATTGTTCATTGAACTTCAACAAAAGAGATTTTATACCATACCATTCTCTGTGGATCGTTCTAACAGTTGCTTTTCATGTATTTTTATTTTCCAAGGACCTTCTCTTGCTGTTGTTCCCAGTTCTTAAATTACTTTATGAAAAAAAGTATTGTACTTTAACTGACAGAGTGAAAATACAAATTACCATTTATGAGTACCTGTGATTAACACATGCCCTGACTTCTTTGTAGCTTGCACTATGTGACCTTTGTATCAGAAGAGATATTACTACTGTATAGAAATCTGCTCTTTATCTATATATAAGCTGACTTCCAGGCACCCTAAAATCAGTGGAAATTTTCCCATTATTATATCTAGAACAACTTTTTCCTCTGTACTGTTCCTGCTCATCAAATTGTGCAAAGATCAGTCCCCAGGCATGACAGCTACATCAGCCACAGTGAGGGTGCAGAGTCACTTTTCTCAGTAGTGCCAGTTATGATGCTGCCTCAGAGTGGACAGGAGGCTCAAAGTGGCTAAAAGAGCTATTTTCAACTTTTTTTTTTTTTATTCCATTTCAAGACATGAGAGGTTCCAGTGCATACATACATGACTGTAGGCCAGTTTTAATTGACATTATAGATAAATCCAGAAGTCTATGGATGACAGGCTAAACACTATTGGACATGGTCAGATAGGTAAGAGTACTCAAAAGTTTCTATGTGTGTTTGTGTTTTAGATTCTAGTTTCAGAGGCAAAGCTATATGATACAGCCAGGAGTAGAAGCAGTTTGCAGGTATCTGCCACTACTGCTACCTGGACAGATTTTTAACCTATTAAATTGGTGGAAATTTTTTTATCAAGAAATTAATAAGCAAAGGTGAACACAATCTTAAAATTAAATTTTTAAAAAATAAAAGGGACAAAAGAAGAACGTTTAAACTTTGAGGTTTCCAACTATGAGGTTGGAAAAACAAGTAGTAAATGAGGACAACATCTGATCAAATGTGTTGTAAATAGCTTTCTAATGAAATGTACATATATATACTTTCTCACGTCTGTGCTCACAAGAAGTTAAGCTTTAGGCTCTAGAGCAAAAAGAAGAGTGTAGACAACTGATAGCTAGGAAGTGAGAGCTTTGTTTAAGAGCTGAAATTATGAGCTTCACAATGACCCTTGGTGCCTTTAGGTTCTATCAGGTGTTTCTTAAATATTTGGCAGGAACTCATTGTGGTGTCCTCAGTCTTCTTCTCAGCTTTCTTTGCCATGGAAACCTTGGTGAATTGAGGGGAGCCACGACCCCTGTGCAGCTCCATTACAGGGAAGGCAACTGGGCCCACGCCTGGGGAGTTTCAGTTCTGGAAAAGGGAAAGTGGCTGCTTTGTTTGTTTGTTTTCCACCACATTATTGAAATAAAGCAAGGTGCTCCTAATAAGAGTAAAATGTGCCACTGCTGAGCTCTCTCAGTTCCTGAAGTCTTGTTTGGATTTGGAACATGGCATCTGTACTGTTTCTTGGCTGGGCTGTTTGCCCTTTCATGAGAGATGAATTTCTGCTTCTTGCTGAGGGAAAGCAAATCAATGCTCAAATTAGGAGACTGATGAAACTGGTTCTTCCTTGTAGTTCCTGTTGCACTCGGGAGTCCTTATGATTTTGTCCTTGTTATTATTTAGCTGCAAAAGGCTAGCAGGGTTCATGGATGAACCTATGGGAATGCCTAGTTAATATCTTATTAACTGTCCAGGACAAGAGAAAGTAAGAAATATTTCTTAGTGATTTCCTGGGTTTCATCCCAGTGAAACTCTTGAGCAGCAAGAAATGACAATGCTTTTCTGTGTGAAATGGCAAGGTTCCTGTGTGACTAAGTTATTAACTTTCAAATATAACTTTTACCATTGGTTTAAGCACCACCAAAGCACTTGTGCTATGCATGTATAGCTAGACTGAAATTACTGCTGAAGTTAGTGACTTTGCAATTACTGAATCTTCCCTGGGGACACACAAAATAAGTTTGCAATAGCAGTCTCACCACTCATTTATATACTCTTATTGGCTATTGGCAAATTGTGACGATAAGAAATCCTGCTCTATGAATATCAATTTCAAATTCTATTAAAATCACCTTGGAAAATGCAGCTCTCTTCTTTCTAAACATTACAGGTGATGAAAAGGGATTTTTCTCTTCTTTAATTACGATTTTATTGCTGGAAAACTGTTTCTTTTCACTCTTCTTGTTTATGCTATTTATTTACATCTGAAATGCAATTCAAACAATAAAAACTCAATTTATGTCTCCACTGAATATGGGATTTTCTAGATTCTGTGCATGAAATGTGCTAATTAAAAGGAAAATTTTTGCTTTTTTCTCCCTTCCTATTTCATAGCATCTAAAGTGCCTGTGCAATTTATGTTATATATATATATCTTTAAAAATAAAATATTAACAAGATCATCTTTAGATTCCAAACTAAGAGAGTGTTATAGATTAGAAAGTTCAAATGTAAAGTAAAAAAAAAAAGAGACTACCATAGAATTCAACATTGTTCACTTGCACAGGAATATGAATCATCCTGAGGAATGCTACATTTAAAAACTACTATGCCATGGACAAAAATGTGTGGGTAGTTCTTAATTTTTATTAACATTAAAAGGGCTTGACATTTAAAAATAATAGAAAACGTTACATCAGCAACAGTAAATAGTGTGAGGAAAAGTAAAAGTATTTTGAAAAACCTAGGATTTGAGCATGTTATTCAACTCAACATTAAATGACATTTTTTCATTATGTTAAGGATAACCACTATCCCAATGTATATATTAAATATGGTCCCCAAAATAGTATAGCAAATACACATTAAGAAGTGTCATAATTTCGAAGCAACTACAGTCTCAGAGAAATTTCGAAAGGTTCTTTGCAACCTTTCCTGAAAATGGCACTTTTTATAAGACAAAAGTTTCCTGCATTAGTTTGACTCCATCTCCCTGCAGCATTTGGATTGATCCATTCTCTTGTATCCAAAGCTCTTCTTGAAATCCTGAAACACTGAGTTAAACCAGCGCATTGTTCCTAACTCCTGTAGGAGTATCAGAGTATTTAGAGGGGAGCCTGTGCTCTGCTGAAGGAGAGCAATCAGCTGCCCAGTTTCCTGTTGGTCTGGAAATGGAAGATCTGCCCAACCTTGCTGGCTACACCGAGCTGTGGATGGTCAGCTGCCTCCAGTGCACTGAATATTTCTGAAGGCACTGCAAACTACTCTGAGGATTTCAGGAGCTGACTCCAACATGAGCTGACTCCAGCATCTGGGTCTTAGGGCTTCACTGACATATGGTTCACTATGAAATACAACATTGTGGGACTTCTTCTTGTTTTGATCTCTTAATCTGTCCTGTGCTAAAATGTATCATGCCAGATAAAAGTCAGAATTTGTCACTGGCTTGAACATGGCTGATAAGAAGAAAAATTACTCTGGAAAGTCACTGTGGTTTTTTTAATGTTTATAATTTTTCATGCATATATATGATTTTTCTGTCCCCCATTAGCAAAAATATCTTCAACGTTTAAGTCTAATAAACCCTCAAAGGCCCAAACTGCGGACTTCTTGCAGTGCAACATGGAAATCATCAGAAAACACATACATCTATAATGCAAATTTGATGTTAAATGTGTTTGGTGGTCCCTGTAGAAGAGGAAGTTTTATCTTTCTTTCTGTAGGCACCAGCTTATCATTTCTTCATGTGTAGCTGTTTAGAGCATGCATACAGATGAGTTCTTAGATGTCTGATAGCAATTTACTTACCCAAAGATCCCATTTGCATGTGAAAAAGTAGATGCATATAGAGTCTGGGTTTCATTTTATGCTTACACTGAGCCTTTAAGTGACTGCTGCTGAGCACATCCTTGGAATAACAAGAAGCATTTACAGCTTCATCCCCTAAAATTTATATCACTTCTGTTGGATTAACATTGTAGAAAGTTAGAAGGAGTACGATGGTGTACTCTGCATTTAGATGAGTACCAGAAGGAAAGGGCAGTGTTAAAGAATCCATGTTCCAATGATGCAAAAGGTGCCTTGGCTAGAATCCTGGGGCATTAAGAGAAGTAATCTTTCCGTGTGTTATTAATGAAAATGAGATTTGACCCTCAATGTTTACCCCTCAGGTCTGTCTAAAGCTGTGGCTGAGGGTAGCTCCATGACCATTGCTCACTTACAAACTTCTCACTTTCTGCTCCATAGAATTGTTGAAATGATAGGGCAGTTTGCAATTCACAGCCTGAAGTCTTGCAGTACCAGTGGTTTGGGGTTGACTGAAGCATTTGTGGACTGAATACATCACACCTCCAGCACAAGCTGCATTTGACCTCACTGTGATGAACTTCCAGAGCTTCCCCCTGCCTGATACCTGCTTACATCTCTGCAGATATGCTCTAGACCCCAGCCTTTCTTTGCCCTAAAAATATTAATAAAACTAGGAGGAAAAGATATTTTCCCTGCAATACAGGATGATGCAGCTATGGTTAGTGAAGATGCTTGAGCCACCATGATATGAAAAGTCTGTACTTTTAATAAATGCATAAGTGAGATATTTGCCTATGCAATATGACATCATAGGACAAATAATTTCCCCTCCAATTAAGAAGGTACAAACCATCTTAACAAACAATACTCAGCCTTTAAAATAGTTTGAATTCTGCATTATTTCTTATTATTTATCCCTTTGAGAAATTATGCATTCTCATATTTATTCAAAGACTTTAAACAGAACAGCACTAGTCTCAAGTATGTACCATGGTCATGACCATGAATAAGGTGACAATAGAATATGTCATTGCAGCACCAGCATTTTGTCAGTTGCAATAATTTCCCTATATATTTGTTGACCTCACTGTGCTCTAACTCTTCTGCCGAGTTAACACTGTATTACTGCAGAAACAAAAACCTGCTGTGTATGTCCCTCTATATCATACATGATCCAATCAGTCTTTGTTTAAGACATTGTCAAAAGCAGGAGGTGCTGGTCTTTTATTGAAGGACATTTCTTCATAAATACTCCAAAAAATAATGGAAAATATGAACCATAAAGACAGGGTTTTCCTTTATCCTAGTTTCTTTCTTTTTTTTTTTTTTTTTGGCTGTTGGTTTTCATTTGTTTAGGGTTCCTTTTCTGCATCTATCACAATTTAACAGATAATATCTCACAAAAGATTTGCAAGGTACAGGATGAGCACATGGCCATTTCATGGGCTTAGAAAGTTTAAAAGTAGTAACAGTACAACCAAATATCTTCTGTCATCTGCAAATGTTAATGATTATAGTGCACATGGTTCCTCAGAAGGGAGAGAGGACTGCTCAAGATTAGCACAGCTCCATTAGTTTCATTTACACTCTGCATCCAACCCACAGCTGGCAGGCTTTTAAAAATAATGCTTCCACACTACAAAAAGATACAAAATGAAGAAAGGAGTGGCTCAATAAATATATAAAGTCAGCTCTGACTGAATATAACATTACTTATGACGCACAGTATTTAGAGTATTCAATCAGATCTCTTTTACAAGCAATTGATATTCTGGGTAGTCTGTTCATAATGTTGTCAAGAGTTAGAAGGATGTTAACATATCATTACTCTTGTCATTGATTTTCCTCTGCTCTCTTCACAACAAAAGTCAAAACGTGACCTCTTATTTCACTGAATTAGTTCCAGAGCACTTGGCATTATTGACCTCCTAATGAAAATTAATGGTGGCTCTTTTGATTCAGTATTTTAAGTACACCAAGTACATTTAAAACACAGGCATGGTTATTCCTCATACTGAAGTGAAGTAACACACTGTTAAGTAATGAAATGTACATTAATAATGCAACATTAAATTTGTAAATTTAAGTGCACAGAATTCAAGAAACTTAAACTGTATTATCAGGAGTTTATGCTGGAAAGATTTAAGCTTGGCAATAATTTCAGACCTGGAGAGCTAAAGAGTTTTACAAGGAATGCTGTATGTGCATTTGAAGCATTTTAGCCCCACTTTATAGTAAAATTCTGGAAAGACTGAAATGCTTTTACTGTGCAGCAGAGACATTTGCATATCATGTTAGGTATTTACATGCTCTTCTTTCTCCTTTTATACCAGAGAAGAATGAAAATTCTTCTCAGTGACTTTTGATTTTTGTGCTCATGAGCTATCATCCTGCAGTCGAGTGGATTTCCTTCATGCAAATTCTTATATAAACTGACTTCTGTCAATAGATATGGACCCTCCTTCCATGCATCTGTGTAACTAAGGATTATCTCTACCAGGTGAAACAGGAAAGCTAAATGGAGGCATATCTGGAGACTGGGTGAAAACTTCCCATTTTATCTAAACCATTTCCTATTCCTCAAAAATTCTCCCAGAAACAGTACCTGGGGAAATACCTGGGAAAACTGCTAGAATAAAGAATAAATTAACTTAATTTCCCTCTTTCCTTAGACAACAAAGACTATGATGCATATCTATCCTATACCAAAGTGGATCCTGACCAGTGGAATCAAGAAACTGGAGAGGAAGAAAGATTTGCTCTTGAGATTCTACCAGATATGCTGGAGAAGCATTATGGATACAAGCTGTTCATACCAGACAGAGATTTGATTCCCACAGGAAGTAAGTCATGTCTTTATTCTCATGTGATATTGAAGAAGAAAATGAGTGATTGCAGTGATTGTTTTATCCTTGTTTCTGTACCAACTCCTTCAGAATGTCATCTTTTCTCCTATGTCTTAGAGAATGATGAGGATAAACCACCAAACATTAATTTTCATTTCCTAGTTAATCATTATTAGATTATTATTTAGTAATTGTATTGTTTTAATCGAAGATAAAACAGTGAAGAAAGGCAATGTATAAGTAAAGGAAATGAGACTAACATTTTTCACAGCTTTTGAGAAGTTGCATGTCTAGGAATGAATATCCAGTCATTTCTTTTCAGTTCCTTAGATTTTGTTTGGAAATATTAGCCATGATTCTAAGTATTACAGAAATTCACACAAGGAAAAGGTTGTGTTTGGACTAAGGCAATGGTTGAGTAGTAGCTTCTACACCAGAAAAAAAGTAGTGAATTCTGTCACTGTCCACTGTAGACAAATGTATAGTGGATGCACTTGATCATTCTCAGAGACTGAATACTAGAATTGATTCCAGCTGGTACAAGTAGATCTTTTTCATGTTTCTGTCATGTATTCCAAGTACAGTAATGTTTTGTCAGTGGCAATATTCTTTATGTCTTCAGTGTAACCATATAGACTAAGTTCAATACCGTTAATGAAAGGTAAAAGAAAGGATACTTGGTATAGACAAAGCACAACACAGAATACCAAACAATCTCATGGATATTCTTTAAATCTACAGCAAACTAAACACTAGTTTACAGGTGACAACACTGTTTTTATGAATATGTGTGGCAGGAGCATGAAAGAAAAACAGAATTTTAGCCTATGAAGAAACTTAGAGTATCATTTGGGTTTGAGAATGAGGTCCTGAAGCACATGGCTTCTGCTCTGTTGTCTAACTAGTTGTCTGACTTTGCCTTTTTAAAGGTAAAAATTGTGATGGACATATTTGTTCCAAAGCGATATAGGTGATACAAAGCCATAAGTCATGAACAAACATTCACCATCCATAGCACGTGTGGGAATAGATGTTTTGCAGGATCACAGAATGGCTGAGGTTGAACGGAGCCTGTGGAGGTCACATTTTCCAACCCCCCTGCTCAAGGGAGTCCACATAGAGCAGGTTGCTCCAGATCGTGTTCTGCCAGGCCAGCCTGGCACATTTGCAATTGGTGCTTCTGCATATTTCAGTGAGATCTGGGAGAGGGGATTTGCTTCTGTTGTTTCTCACCAGTATATGTGAGCAGACTGTTTTCTTAGATTGTTTTTCTGAGCAATTGTTTTGTTTTGTAGCCTACATTGAAGACGTGGCAAGATGTGTAGACCAAAGCAAGCGACTGATCATTGTCATGACTCCAAGTTACGTGGTAAGAAGAGGCTGGAGCATCTTTGAACTGGAAACAAGGCTTCGAAATATGTTAGTCACAGGAGAAATCAAAGTGATACTGATTGAATGCAGTGAACTACGAGGAGTTATGAACTACCAGGAGGTTGAGGCACTAAAACATACCATCAAGCTCCTCACTGTCATTAAATGGCATGGACCAAAATGCAACAAGTTGAATTCCAAGTTCTGGAAACGTTTACAGTACGAAATGCCTTTTAAGAGGATTGAACCCATGACAAATGAGCAGGTTTTAGATGTCAGTGAGCAGGGGCCCTTTGGGGAACTGCAGACAGTCTCTGCAATTTCCATGGCTGCTGCCACCTCCACTGCTCTTGCCACTGCCCATCCAGACCTGCGCTCCACCTTCCATAACACATATCATTCACAGATGCGCCAGAAACACTATTATCGAAGCTACGAATACGATGTACCTCCTGCTGGCACCCTGCCACTTACCTCAATAGGTAACCAGCACACCTACTGCAACATCCCCATGACACTTATAAATGGGCAGCGGCCGCAAACAAAAACTAACAGGGAGCAGAACCCCGAAGAGGCTCACACAAACAGTGCCATACTGCCCCTCTTGCCACGGGAGACCAGTATATCAAGTGTCATTTGGTGACCGACACACAAGGGGCTGTCAACCCCCTTGAGTAGGAGCAGAGTCTGCAGTCTGGTGCCTGGAACTACATCCTCGACTGCTGCTGTTAAACATGCATTACAATCGATAACAAACGAGGAAAAACAGGGTCTTGTACATATGTTTTTGCAATTTCTTTGTAGCATCAGTCTTCCTGTTTTACCCATGTCTCTTCCCATTCACATTTTTGACTTTGTTTTATATGTCATTGGAATTTGTATATTTACATTTTTTTAAATGAAGAGACTGCTGTATAGGTAGGAAACTTTTTTGCTTCATTAGTATAGTTTTAGACTTTTTGTTTGTTTGTTTGTTTATAACCTCTCTTGGGAATGCTTGGACAAAGCTATGTTGATAACAGAAGCACCATCCATTTTGTTGGCCTGCCTAGCCATGCCTGCTGCAGCTCACCTCTTTTGGAGAGTTTTTGTTCTTAGAAGGACCCCATTGCTCACTGAGAGCTCCAGTTTCATTTCTACTCCTGTAATGTGCACTGCTCCTTCCCTACCCTTACAAAGACCTCCATTTGGGGTAACACTACAGTCTGATCATCTAACATGTAACTTGGTAGATACCTGTCAAACAAGAGAAAATACCCAGTCTGTATTGGTTGCTTCACAGTAGTCACTAGAGTGTGTAGAAACTATAGCCAGTTTGGTTTTTGCTTTTTTGGGTTTAGTTTTTCTCTTAACTCTTATTTTAAGAATGAGTTGGTTGTATCCCTTTTATAAATATGAAAGCAACCCTATTTTTAACATGTCCTGGAGAAGTATTTATGTGGTTGTGGATTTTATTTTCTAAGCACTAAATTTTTTTCTTTCTCAACTTTCAAAATCCTGCAAATAACATTTGCAAATGTCAGGCAAGTAAGACAAGTGAGGCAATAGACACTGAAGTGCAGAGTCCTGCTGATATGTACAGTGCTGACTTCCAAACCAAAGGGGAATAAAAAAGACAGTATTGTAGATGGTTTGTCACTTTGTATTATAGAAAGTGTTATTTTCAAAAAAAAAGTAAGAGCAAAACATTATTTTCCTGTGGATTTCAGAGTCCCTTGTATTTTAATGTTCCAAAAACTGTATTTGCTTTAAAATGATATATTCAAGATTAAGAAATCTTCTTTCATTTGGTTTTAGCTTGTAACGATAAATAAAATTTTATTAATTTCAACATGATTTCAGTAAGAACTCAGGCAGAAAAAATGACATGAAATATACCAGAAATATAATTGTTTTCAGAATAAACTTTATTTATACAAAATTAATATTTAAATCAGACCTGGAAGTATTAAAAACAATTTATTCACTTTAATGAATAAATAAATTAGTTTTATTTTTATGTATGATTCTATCTTTGAGGAGTTGCAAATAATGCTTGTGCCATGGCTGACAGGGAAGAATAAAAGCCCACCACAATGTTTACATCCAGTCATCTTTGTGACAAATTAAATAAGCACCTTGCTCATGTTTTAAGTAACAGAAAGTCCTTTCTGGTTTTAGAAAGAGAGAGGAGTGGTGCAACTCTGCAATATATTCAGGCCAAGCTCTCTGCTAGTCCCTGGTGGCAGAAGAAGAGGAGCTGGAGTAGAGTTACTGGTTGCAGCACACTGTCCTAGAGGCTTGCATTTGATTTACAGAATCAAATCTGTAGAAATTTGATTTCTACAGATTCGTAGCTGGTGTCACGGCAAACAAACCTTAGAGCCTATTTGTGTAGTTAATTAGCTTTAGGCATTTTTATGGCAGCTGAATGATATCGGCCAATATAATGGATGTTGTGTGGTTTGCCCATCATGATTGTCACAATGAGAAAAGTACAGGTTATAATATTTTGGTCCTCTTAATGAGAAGCTGCAGTTTGGGGGATGTTTGTGGGAGCAATCCAGAACTGACAATGTGGGAGGAAATGACTGCTCCTGTTGTGAAAGCCAAGAAATCTCAGTATCTGCATAAGAAGCTAATAGACCTTTGAGGTGTGCACTGATTTTTAGTCACTTAAAATGTTTATTTCTCTGAGATTAAGCTCAAGTCCTTTTCTAGAATCTATTCTTTATTATAGTGTCTCTGGACATGTGCCAAACATCCACAAAATGATAATTAGGCTGCTAGGTCACATAAAATTTTAAGAGAGCTTTGCACATCGCCTTTAAGAAAGCTGTTATGTATTTGCTCTTACAGACACCTGTCAGGCACTGATGGCATTTTTCTTCATTCATCTGGATGCCTGTCCTGATTTTCTCTGGGCTGAGGTGGGGAGAAGGGGAGGGATTGAGTGAATGGCAGTGTGGTGCATTTCCATCTAGCCTTAAACACAACAGTCCCAAATACCCCAGGACCCTCTGAAAACAATCCCTTTACATGCCCTGGTGTAAAGACTGGGATGTGGAATAAATGTAGGATGTAATTATTTGACCACTATCACATTTAAAAAATCGGTAAGTCTTTTCTTAGCCACATGGGAAGCACTTTTCTGTTCTTCTATTTTTAGTGTAGATTTAAGTACTTTGAATAGCATGATTCAGGGGTTGACAAATACTATTTGATATTCTCACTACTTAAAGAAAGCTTTTCTTAAAATGTTTTCTCATAATATTGAATATAAGAAAAACAAAGAAAACTAAAAAAATATATAAACAAACCACAGAACCTGAAATAAGTGGAAGTTGTCTGTGGCTTTAGAAACATTCCTCCTTAGTACTCCTCTTCTGTGAACAGCTCTGTGTGGGGGACAGCAAAGGAAAGTGTTGTGTGTTCACATGCTCTATGTTTGACAAAAATTCTGTTGGAATGTAAAATAAAATGGAAACAAACAAACAAACCAAAACCAACAAAAACTGTCATTGCCCTAGTGGTTAGGCCCCATCATTTTTGGTGAAGGTGTTTTTGGTTTTTGACAATGCAGCCTGAACTGTGCATGCAATAGCCACATATAAGGTTTAGCCATAAGCAAGTAGCACTTTATTTTTGAAAAGTTACAGTGTGATGATCAGGAAAACTTACTCTGTCTGGTCAGTAACTTTGGGTCTGCATGTGGATTCTATGCACGTGAATTATCCACGTGTGGTGCTCTGTCTTTATAAGGCTCTCTAATCATGGTAGTCTGTGTTATAAAAGCACTCTTGTTACACTACCTGTGTAAATTCAGTATATAGGTTCTCCAGACAGCCTATATGGCTGGACAGAAATGGGAGACTGTGTAGAATGCAGATAATTACTTTGAAGGCAAAATGCATTGCTGGGTCTGATTCTGTTCTCAGTTACAGTGCTATGATTTAAGAGTAAATGTAATAAATCTGAATGAGCGCAAGATTGATTTGTGTGGGAGAAGAAAATTGGAAAAGCAAAGAGAAAAGGAATTCATACTTGCAGTCTGTGACAAGCTGAAATCTTGGCTGCAAGGAAAGGAATAGTAAAATGCATTCTGGACTTTAGTGGGGACCCAGTTCTGACCTGGCAGCCAACATCAAACACTTTTGGTATAATCTGGTTCACAGTTCAATACTGTTAGGCTTAGATGCAAGCTAAGATCTTTCTATTCCTGCACAGATGTGAAAAGAATGTGTATTTTAAATAATGGGTGATAATTAGTTTCAAAAGAGTCAGAAAACTTGTTTGTTATACCTTCCTGAACAAAACTCACAAAGTTTTATTTGGATATTGTGCATTGATGACCCATTTAAATTATAGCTAGAACGGTGAGATTTGGGGAAAAGTGGCCTAGTAAACAGTATTCCTTCATTTTTAAACTAAAACAAGAAGAAAAAAAACAAAAAAACAAAACACAAAAATATCAAGATATTAAGCCTAAGAAGAATTTAATTAAAATCCAAAGGAAGAAACACCACAGTAGTAAAGTAAGCTCAAAAATAGAGCAATGGTAAATGGAGAATAAAGGGCCAAATACCCACGTGCTTTTCGACTGTATTGTGGCTTTTTTGTTATGCAAAGCTCTGTACTCTGGCTGACCTACATCAAGCAACTGGCTTTTCTGGAGGCCATCCAGACAGACCAGCAACACAAATATGTCCCCCTATGTCTAATACACTTCTGAATGATTTTGTACTTGTTGATAGTTTAGTACGGAGAGAATTTTGTTGGTCTCTTACTGCTGTCATTAAGAGGACAGCAAAAATCTGTCAGCACTAAAAAAATCTCTGCAACAGATTTAGTTTATTAACTAGAGTAACTATATTCCTTCACTCCCACTCCCTGTCTGGTTTGCTGTTATTAGAACACTTTTCCAACCCAGTTGAGAAATAGGTTAAAGTGGCTGGCAACAGAAAAAAAGCAAGCAACCTCATAACAATGAGTTTCCTTGTACTATGAGGGCTGCAAGTTCCCTTGCTTCTTTTTTTTTTTTTGCTTTTTTTTTTGCCTTTTTTTTAAATATAAACCCATCTCTTCACCTCCTAAATAGACTACTGAGTGGAGGTTGAAGAACATCATTGTGTCTTTGATTTCAGATTCACTGAATTTAGCATGGATACTGAGCTGTTTGTGATGCAATTCTGCTGAGCCATTTGCCATTGACTCTGTCTCTATTCTCCAAGATGACTTTGACAGCATCACACTTCACCATACAGCCTTGACTTGATATTCAGAGTTGTTGCCTTGGGGAGAAAAAATGATGAAAATGTTTCAGTTATTAAGAGTTTTCTTATGCCTTTTTTAAATTTTGGGGGGTTTTTTGTTTTCTTTTTTTTTGTTTTGTTTTTCTTTTTTGTGTTTTTTTGTTTGTTTTGTTTTGTTTAAATTCTGTTTGTAACAAAGTTTGACTTTTGCTCTGGACTTATAAGCTGTGGGTGTAGCTTTAGAGTCCACAGGGTCATGAAGTAAAGAATAAATTACAAGGCAGGTCTGATATGTTATGTGGGAAACATGTCAATTCTGAAGCTGTTCAGATTAATGAAAAATGCGTATATTTTTATTGAGAGTTTTTAAAGGCAAATATTCAACTTGTAATTACAACCAGCCCCATCCCAAAAGCTTATCAGCATTCTTAACATTAAATAGCTAATACCTAAAATAACATAATTTCAGAAACATTCAGTAGTTAATTCAATTATTTTTATTTGGGTGGACTAAGATTTACATGATCTAAAGATCTTTAAGTTCTTTATGTACCATCTAAAATCTAAATGTTAAATAAAATAGATTATCTAGTACTGAGCATATAGAGAGTACAAACTTTTTTCTTGATCACTAGTATTAGGAAAATAATTTGAAGTAAAATGGAAGAGCTAAGAGTTTGAGGGATGTATTATTGATATATTTTTAAAGACATCTCTTAATCATCAGAAAATGTCAAAAGGAACACACAGATTTCGAAAAATAAAATAGATGTGTTTTTTAACCCTCTCTTTCTCTATTAATCAAATATTCGGTCTCTCTCTGCCCTCCTCAAAAATACAAAGTCATCCAGGAACAATTAATACCTACTGATCACATAACTCTCAAACACATTTTGTAAAGAAGGTAAAGAAGTGAAAGCCAGAACAGGCATGTCTACAACAGAGAAGCTCCACAGAGGGGAAAGTGTGTTCCTGTGCATGGAGGAGGAGGGCAGCGGCCCCTCTGGGCTCGTGTTTAGTCACTCCTGTGCCAGGTGGCTGCAGAAGGAACCGTGGCCTCCAGGTATCACCACTGTCCTACCTGCTGTAGGCAACACACAGGGAAGGTGGGCAGTAAGGTGCTACTGATGTTAATGAAAAGAAAGGTGAGGACAATCAGATGTCGAGGGACAGATACCCTATGGCAAAGAAGCTGGAAGAGCAGGAGCAGATGACAGTATTTCCCATTTGCTCCATGTTCAAAGTAAACACCCGCGCAGAGCATAGAAAGAGGTCAGTCCCTCTTTGCTTAACTAATTGCTTGGTTAGTGTGCTGTCCACTAAATGAGAGCTACAGGAAATTGCCGTCTCAATCAGGTAACACCACACCTGAACACTCTCGCAGGAATTTCCAACTCATCCTGTCCCAGCCCATCCCATCCTGTCCCAGCCCATTCTCTCATATCTGTTTACCTTGCAGACTGAATTGGAAGTACAAACACTCAAAGCTTGTTGTAAGGCCTTGGGTTGGGGTCCATACAGAAACTCTTTGCAGAGATGTTTAGAGTGAGTAGATGTCTTCTTTCCTGAGACTTACAGAAGTAAATCTTTGAGCTGAAAAAAAGGCTGTATCTTTTGTTCTCAGTACACCATTTTTCACATCCACATAGACTTCTCATATGAAGCAACATCCTGATACTATTCCGATCTTCTCTGAGGTAAAAAGAAAGTCTTGAAAATGTCATTTATGGGCTCAAGATATTCCATTTAGCTGCAGGCTGCACACACACACACTTGGAAAGCAAACACAAAGAAAACCAAACTAGCAATGTAATTATTTAATCATTTTAAACCTGGGTTTAAACAATTTTTTTCAAGAGATGGTTGGTTTCTTCTAATGTTTTGTAGGAAGTTAAATAAGATATTTTTCCAAATTTTCTCTCCATTTTTTGCATGACAGGTAAATCATAGATTTTTTTAGGAAATCCCATTATTCATTGCAAATTTAAAACACAAGCAGCAGTGAATTTACAGACATACAAGGAGTTGTTTGCTAGAGTTAATATTCTCTGGTGAACAGCTCACTGCAGCCCTAATTGAGTTCTTAGGAATGTTTCAGTAGAAAATTTAAACAATTAGTATTATACGTTTACTGTCAGTGTCACATTAGAACGGTGTACATTTGTCATCTTAAGACACAGGCAACTTCAAATGGAACAATTATGTAAATACAAAACAATGATGAGAACAGCGACACAACTATCTCTCCATCTTAGCAAAATGGTTCAGTGACACCTGGCTCCTTCTTTGAGACCACTAACCTATGCCTACCTCAGCAAAACACTTGAATCTGCAAACTGTGCAGATATCTGGGACAAAGTTGTTGCAATAAGCACTCTCAAATCTTAGTTACACCACAAAAAGCACTTTATGTAATTTTATTCCTGTACATAGGTATTTTAACTTGCAACCATTTAATCACAGAACTGTACAAAAAAAAAATAAGTAGCACTCAAAAAAATGCGAGGAAGTCCCAAAAATCTGGGTTTTTTTCATAGCAAGACATTTCCCACATGCTAGAAGGAGATGATGAACTTGTAGCCAAGCCATTGCTAGGGATACTGTGACACAGATACATTGCTGGGGTGACATGGGGTGGGAGAGGTACAGGGAAGGTCTTTATTGGTCATGCTGTGACAAGGTAGGCTAGCACAGCTAGCATTCCTCATCTGGTCCTGCTGCCACAGAAATTACAGATGTCTTTTGCCTGGAAACCCAAATTTAGCAGATACTTCCTTCAACATTTGCTATCTGAAGCCATTTATATAACCTCTTTAGAGGTAGGAATTTTTTTTTCCTAGTTAATAAGACCTACCTAAATATCTGCCAAATTTCCTATTGTAAATAATGGTTTCAGTACAGTTTATCTCTTATTTTCTCTGATTACCTCTTCATTCTTCTAAACAAAAGTGCTCATGAATAGCTCTCAGTACCACATAGCAAATGCCATTCCTACTTTTTTTAGTGTTAGTTATTTGAAGAGTGAGAAGCAGCAGCAAAGATGCTATCTGCTTGAAATGACATTTGCCAAGTTGTTCTTTAAGGAATGTTGAAGAAAAATTCCCTTTTAGTAATTTTGGGCACCTTACCAGATACACAACTTTCAAGAGCCTCTCAGACAGCAATCTAGAACACAAGGAGTTGGACACAGACTGTGATGCACATGCATATAATTTTCAAGAATGTTTTTATTCCTTGTAACTGCTTGAATTGTGTTTTTGTTTGTTTGGACTTGTTTTGCTTCATTCTGATTTTTTTTTTTTTTTCATAAGAAGGCACCAGGATTGAGATACAATTGCACTACAGCAGTTTATTAGAAAGAACGGAGTGGTGTCCAAAGAACTGGAGCAAAATAGTCATAAACAAGGCTGAAAGTCTCTTAACTGTGCGCATGGCAGCTGTTCAAAGAGCTGCTGGATTTCCTTAGCTCCCACTTCAGTCAGTTCTCCACTTCATAGCCAATCCAAAAAATAGGTATTTTAAGGGGAAATTGTACTTTCAGGTGCCATTATACCTGGAGTCATAGGCAAAGTGAGTCTGATCCCCCCTGCTCATTGAGAAATGAGCTTCCTTTGAAAAACTTAGGTTTCCACCTCCAGCCTTCTGATTGTTATCTGCTGGCTTTCTAAGGCTCTCCAAAGTCTTGAAAAATAAAATAAAATATTTCAAAGTCAAGGTGAATCTATGGGTCAGTCTATAGACCCAGTCTATGGGTCTATAACAAAATCATCATTGGTTATTTCAAATACTTTACTAGAACACAGACATCTGTCCCTTCTTCCTGTAACTCTCACTGCTCTTCTGCCCTAGATAACAATTTGCTATAATTTACTTTACATGTAGTGTAAAAATATGACCTAAGATATTTTTATGCTATTCAGAAAACTCATAAACAGTTTATTACATCTTCATCAGAAAGGTTTGCAGATTTGTTAATGATCCATGTTCAGCATGCTAATAAAAAAGGTAGTGCTGGGCAGTGGTGAAACAGCACCAATTAGTGAGTGGAGGATGCTAAAAGACAAAATACTAATCTTAGCTTTTACAGTAAAAGGGAACCATATTATCTCCCAACAGTGCATCTAAATATCCATTGTTGTCAATCACAGCAGTTTTGAGCCACCTGTCAATTTTGCCAGAAAAGCAGACTATTAAATTCTGTGTTGTTACTAGTTCTCTGCACCATTTCATAAGTAAATCTTTTTATTAGCATATTGTATGTTCTGCAACTTCATCAGATGACAAGAAAACAAAATGACCAAAAATATCTTTAACACAAAGAAAATATGTCTAGTTAAAGTAATAGAAGAAAAATGTCATCACTTTCTCTTTCATAAAAAAAGCTGCAAAACTAATACAAATAAATCAATTTGTCTAGGGCGTTCAGTTTTTAATTTTAATTAGTTGTTTCATTCATCTCTCTCAGAAGGAGCTGATGGTCCATATGCAAAATGCACAACACAACTCCAGCAGTAACAGTCCCTTCTTGGGAGCCCTCTGTTCAAAATTAACACCTGGATAAAGCATCTTGTTAAATTACTTTGTTAATAAAACTCTCAGCTGGTCTTCCATAATCTGAGGAACCAGCAGAGTAGAACTGTTTTGTAGTTCCTATTGAATACATGCACATACATTGAAGATATAAGTGGTCTACTTACCATATCTAGTTTTGTATTGATGGAATGAAACATGGAAGTGCCAAACTAGGCTTTGGCACCTTCTATCTTAATTTTCTTTGCAGTTGATCAAAGTAAAAAATATTTCTGTTAAAGTCAGCAGAATTAATTGCAGCTGTATATAAGTGGTGCAAATAAAAAGCAGAATCAGGGCCAGAATTTGTGAACTTGATTTTCTGTCTATTCTACAATTTAATTGACGTTTCAGCATCATTGCCTTTTCCAAATGGCCATAGCTATTGCCATGCAAACCATAAATTAACATATGCACTCTTGTCAAGGCTTTCTTTAAGGCTACAGGTAAGACTACAAACTGAAAAACATGTCTCTTTTATACATTTTGTTCAAAATCATTAAAGTTAAAATAGAAGCACTAAAGTTAAACAGAAATGCATCAACCTATATTTATGCCTATTGTATATTAAAGATTTTACCTAAAGAGATTAACTCATATTTATTTTTTAAAAAATTAGATGGGTCATAGCTAAAAGGAACTGCATTTTTGTAATAATGCTATATTATTGCTGAGAAGCAAGAGAGTAACTATCAAAATGTCACCTATGTTCAGTGTATGTTACTTTAAAAAGAACATGATTTATGTTATCCTAACTTTTTGAAAATTCATCAAGCCTGGTATAAAAAAAAATAAGATCTTATTGTAATAGCTATAACATATTAAACTTTTTTGTATTTTCATCAATTTTATTCTTACAGGAGAAAAGACATCACTCACTAAATATGAATGCTGCACATGTTAGCAATAGAAACATTGATTTTTGTAACTTTGCACTTGCCTTAATTTTCAACACATATATATAAACACAAATAACACATGGGGTGGGGGGGGGAAAGAGGATTGAAAGAAATAAAACCCACAAAAGTAGGCAAGTTTCACTTTATTTAATGCATAACAACACAGGAGCTTTTTCAATATGATCCTTGTAAAGAGCACATGATGCCATAAGTTTGTTAAAGCACAAGGTGTACTTTGTCTAGATTAAAAAAACAACAAAACAACACAAAACCAAACAGAAAAACCCTTTTGGTGTAAATTAGATTTAGGTTTTAAAAAGTTCAGTGTTTGAAAAAGTCTTTATTACTTGCATATGAATATTTTTGTATGATAATACACAAGAAGGTTTTGAAACAAAACAAAAAAAACCCACTTGCTTTATAGTGTGCAAATTTTAGAGAAAAGTAAACAGGGTATGCGTCCAGTTTGTAAAACAATGTTCTCCTTTCAAGATTACTCTTTCGCTGACTAAATGCAAGGTTATGACAACTTGAAATACTTTTTTTTTTGTGAACTGGCAAAGAAAAAATAAAGCAATGTGAATAATTTGCGTATGCAAATTTTTTGAACTCTTTTTTTAAACTTTTTTTTTTTTTTTTAATTGCTTCTGGTAGCAATGCAAATTTAACAGCATGGTAGGAAAAGCTTTGAAGGTACCAGTTCAGTGATTTAACTGGAAGGGCATACTGGGCCAGAGCATATGCACTGGATAAGATGGCACAGCTCCCCTGGAGGCTGGAGCTGCTCCAGATTACACCAGCTGAGAATCTGACCTCTAATATTTTCTTTCTTGTTGTTGCCTCTTTTTCTGCTGTTTTATTTCCTAAGGATATTTTCTTTAGGATATTTTTTTTCTGTGTACTCCTTTTTCTTTAAAACTCTCTGGGTTTTGGTTATAATCATTGTAAAGCAAGAAGTGCAGTCTCATAACTCTCTGGGGCAAAGACTTTGTGTGTGGGTGGTGCCTATGTGTTTGATTTGTTACAGCATTGCTCAAGTTTTGTGACAGTTTAGCTCCACTGGAACCACAGGGTGACGGGGGAATAGAATGACATGGTGGGGAATAAAGTAACATGGTAGGGAATAATTTTTAGCAGTCCATCTGTGTGTGGTGTGTTTGTGTGAGCATCATGGAAGACCCTGACTGATACAGAAACTGTAGTGGAAGAGAAGGAGCTCAAATCACAGCAATGTTGTCATTGTGCCAATGAAAACTAATAACACAATGTCAAAAAGGGCATTACCGAAAACCTGAATGAGTGCTATTATTTTTTTTAAGTTTGTTGAATATGACATTATGCCTGGGTCAGGACAAATTCCATCCTTGGGTTTCTGGACAGACTGTTATCTTTGTGGCTCTCTTCTAAACTGCAGTGGCATAAATCGTTATCCAAGACAATGGGTTTATACCCATGTTACACCAGTCAAGTAAATTGCAATCAGCTTATTTTTGGCCTTCCTGTCAAGACCTTCACCTTCTGAAGTCCTGAAAGATGCAAGAAACACTGAATTTGTTTCCAGTCTTATTATTTTTTAAAGCCGTGGTTCTCCTCAGATGCCAAAATTGCTCCAAATTTGAGCCTCTGTAACTCAAGAATTTGGGGCGTTGCAATAAGAGACAGGCACCAGTGCACAGCAGCTCTTACAAAGGTCTATTGTATGCCATAGCTAGAGCTTAAGTTGTCAAAAGGGCTGGTGATCTTGTGGCTCCAGAAGCCCAGGCCAGAGACCTGTGCCAGGCCTGTGTCTCTGTAGCTCATGAGTATCACAAGACTTTTTAAGATGTGACAACTGAATTGGTTTACCTGCAGCAACTCATATTTAAATGCATTTTTAATATTACTGTATTTTGCACCTGCGGTCTGAAGTCAAAGTGAACTATATTAAAAAATATTGTTTCTACAGACAGTCACCCTTTTGAACTCTTTTTTTCTTCATCTCCTTCTCATGAGATTTTTTATCTTTGCTATTCAAAATATTAGTAAGATCATTTGAATAAATGATCATGGTTTCACCACTGTCAACACAATTCATTGGCCTGGTGTGGTGGCAGGAAATGCATTTAGCATTTGATTAGACATCATAAGAGTTGTGATTATTCAACTACCAGCATGTGACATGCACAGAAATATGGTATCCACTGTAAATTCAAAAAAAAATATTTATGTATATTTAGTTACATTTTTTAAATATTGCTATTTAACAGACATTAATAAAAAAATTGAGAACATAATACTCTATTCTTTACTGAATTACTCTGCATTCCTTGCAATTCTTAAACACATGACTGAGACAAATACAAGTGCAAAAATTTTATTAATTGCTGGTATTCTCTCCCAAAATCATGCATGTGTGAACAGGCTGGGAAGCCACATAGGGCTTCATGCTTGGAGAGGGAAAATCGTGGGAAAAAAACAAGTAAACAAGACTGTTGCTTGAAGAGTGCTGGAGTCTTGATTTCAAAAAAAAAAAAAAAAAAAGAGAAAGAGACAAACAGAAAGAATAAAAGCACCAACAGGCACTAATATTGATCAAAACATTTAGAGTACCTCTAGACATCTTTCTTGGATTCCCCTGATATCTACCACTTAGTGTTATTCTTACAATCAATTGCATTGATTGATTAAATTCAATTTTCTCTCTCTTTATGAGTACTTATTTCCACTTTTTATTTTTCCCTGTGTCCTGGGTGACTTTATGATGTTGTATTCTTGTATCCTTATCGTTCCCTTTCAAATTCATCCCAAACCAGAACACTCAGCCTACATTTTTACTTTGGGAGTGGGTTTCTTCATATTTATTTTATTTTGCATAAATAATTGAATTTTTTATTTAATAAAAAATAAGTATCATTTAAGTACTAAGTTTGTGTTGTTAGGAATTTAGTGTTGTAACTGTAATTGAAACAGGTTTATGAAGAGACCTGTGAAATGCAACTATTCACATGCTGTGAGCCTGCATGTCAACTACTGGGTCAGGGAGATTGGAATGTCATATGGAGTAATGCATACATAACACTAATTGCTCAGGTATTTACAGTACCCACTGAAGTGCAAATAAAACTGTTGTTTGCAAGGAAAAAGCTGTTTTAATTAAACTGGAGAAATTTAAGAGGACGTCTTCTGTTAAACAAGAAACATAAAAGACACCCTGATAGTCATACATTATAAAAGGTGATGTTGAGAAAAACAGACATTATGATGCAAGATAGATTTGTACTGGTAGTTTAAGTTTTCAAAATTGCTCCAAAAGGTCTGGGAAATACACCTTCACCTCAAATAGACTCATGGATTGTACATAAGTTAGTTTCAAAGGTAGGTGAAAACAAAGTAAAGTAGTAGTTGCCAGAAGTAAAAATGAACTGTAAACTTATTTTTCTACAGAAGGGGAACTGCAGTATTGAGAATAATGCAAACAGAGGAGATAAAACAGTAATGTGGAAGAGATGTCCAAATGCATTGTCTAGAGATTGAAAAATAAGCTCCAGAAAATCAGTCAGAGATCTTTAAAGTGTTTTACTTTCCGGTTGCATGCAGAATGGGTTTGTTCTTTTAAATCAATATGCAAACCAGAAAATCAAATAGCTATTCTCTGAACACTGATGAACCTTACCCAGGTCAGCATGTTCTCCCTACTTATACTGCAGGGAAATGAGCACTGAGGAAGGTAAAGCTGGGACAAAGCCTGTGCCCCTTATGATTACTTTATATAGCACTCTCATTTCTGTCTTGAGGAATTAGGTGTTGAATGTTTTCAGATTTAGTATTGGCTGTGGTGGAGACAGCTGTCGGAAGCAACACAGCCCAAATATTTGATGTGAGAATATACTGTGGTTTTCTGTCAGCAGCACTGGATACACTGCCAACAACGAGCATGAGATTTTTGTTCTCCAGTGAGCATCATCTTGCCATTGATAGTAGCACCACATCTACTGGACAGAATGGAAAGGATACAAAAGCATTAAAGGAAGAATATACCGTGAAAGAGGGTGCAAGAAAAAGAACTATTGCTCCTCTGCTGGTTGACTTTTCATCCCACATGATAGATAAATTCTTTGTTGTTTCCTCCAGGCCTTTCTCAGTCCTGGTTTCTGGTCCCAAATGAATAAGATCCATAGGCAATGCTGAGCCACAACATTTGAACACCTGCAGGCAGCACCAGCTTAGCCACCTTTACACTCCCCACTGCAAGAGGTGATTTCCTCCAAGTTAACTTCCAAAACTCCCCTAATTGTAACTATTTATTATATGTTCTGCTTGGCCACAGAATTTTGTGTGCTATCAATACACTTCATTTGTGTCATTGTTTTTTTATTTCGATATCCTGCATTTTTAATATATCTAAGAGGACATTTTTGTTATGAAGATTGGTTGTAAAGATAAAGAGTATAAATTTGAATGTACAAAAGAGAAGATCTTGTTATGTGGTTGTTTGACCTTGACTGGACCACAGATGCCCACCCCAGCCACTGTCACTGCCCTCCTCATCTGGATAGGGGAGGGTAAATATAACAAAAGGTTCATGTGTTGAGATAAGGAGAGGGAGAGATCACTCATCATTCCTCCTCCTCCCATGCAGGAGCACAGGGAATGGGGGCTGTAGTCATTTTGTCACACATTGTCTCTGCAGCTCCTTCCTTCTCAGGGGAGGACTCTTCACACTCATCCTGTTCCAGTGTGGGTTGCCTCCTACAGGACATAGTCCTCCATGAATTTCTTCAGCATGAGTCCTTCCCATAGGCTAAAGACCTTCACAAACTTCAGCATGGATCCCTTCCTTGGAGTGCAACCCTTCAGGAACAGATTGCTCCAGCATGGGACCCCCATGGGTCTACAGATCCTGTCAGGAACTTGCTCTAGCACAAGCTTCATGTGGTGTTACAGCCTCCTTTGAACATCCACCTGCTCTGGAACAGCATCCTCCATGGGCTTCAGGTGTTTACTTGCTCCGCCGTGGAGCTCCTGGAGCAGGAGCACATTATGGGCTGCAGGGAAATCCCTGCTCTGACACCTGCAGCACCTCTTTCCACTTCTGCTCCACTGACCCTAGGTGCCTGTAGTTCTGTTGGTCAAATATTCTCACTCCTCTCTTCTCTGGCTGCTGTTGCTTGTTGCACATTTTGGAATTTTTCTGTCTTTGCTTTGCTATCCTGGTGGCACTGCACCCAACACTGGTGGGCTCAGCCTTGGCTGGTGGAATGTCTCTCTTGTAGGCAGCTGGCTGTGGCTCTGTCAGACACGGCAGAATGGCAGATCCTTCTCTGGCAGATTCTCAGAGAAGTTACCCCTGTTGTTCCCAAAAGTTACCCCGATGGTTCCTCTGCTGCCAAAACCTTGTCGTGCAAACCCAATACGAGAGGTGTGAGAGTGAGTTTGAAACTGTAGTAACATAAGGAGAGGTCGTGGTTTTAAGGCTGAAACCAGGACAGAAGTGCAATAATTTATTCTAATAATTGAAGTGACAGAACATACTCTTCCAAGCAAATAGTTAATTAGCAATTAATGTGCTCAATAGATGCCTGGGGAAAAAAATCCCCTTTGGTTATTTAGTAAGTGAAATACAAAAAAAATAGACAGCAACCTAAACAATCATTTGCCAAAAATATTTGAACATCTTCTAAAGGAGCTCTTTCAAGCTATTAAGTTTAAGAAAAAAATCCTCAAAAATTGTTTTCACCCATAATAATTTTGTAGAAGTTGCCTCAGTCTCTCTGGTAAATAATTATAATTTTTAAACTGATTAAATAAATATTTATAATAGAGATTAGAAGGGATTTCAAGGATTTATTATAGACTCTGTTTGTTGTAAATAGGATGAAATGGCTCTGATCTAATCTTCTGGGTAAATAACAGATTTTATAACTTTTAATTAAAAATGGGAGAAGTGAGAACATTTTAAACAAATACTAAATACCATGAAGGATTTGATTCAAAATTGACAAAAGACATCTGATGTAAAAATAACCAGAAGAATATTCTATCCTTGATTTCTGCTTTCTTAATAAAACAGAATGCCAGTTGCTGACAGTTTCCTTCAGAGCTTGTAATGTGGGACTGAGAAATGAGGTCTGGTCTTTAAACTTGCATGGACCACTTTACAAAAACAGTTGTGGTTTGAACCTGGCTTAACTTTAAACAGACAATTTTTAAGATTTTATGTCTAATATATTTTAGACATCAACAGAATCTGGACAGCAAGGGATAGAGATACAAAGATTTTATTTCATTGTGGAAAGAGACAACTTTGTTCCTGAAGAGATTACCTTCACAGGTCAGGAGTTTTTGTAACTGTTCATCCCCACATTAGTCTTGATTTTAAAAAATCCACTCAGAAACAACAGAAAAGCAGTTAATTTTCCTTCTGACTACTGTTTGTAGGACACTTAATCATATGAAGGAGAGAGTTTCCAGAATTATGAATGAAATTACAGTGGTTGTGAATTAATTTCCCCACCATTCCTTAACTGTGACATTTTTTCTGGGGAAATTTTTCTCCCTTGAGAATATTGTTGTCTTGATATACTTTGTAGGATGTGGCCACTATGGAAAATATATTGGAAAGGTGTGAAGTAGAAATAAGCCATGACACAAAAGAAGTCCAAAAAAAGCTTGGTACCCATTTCAGATAGGTCTTGAAGGTGCCAGAGAACAGAAATTAAGGACAGTTCTACAAATATTGCATTAGGAGAAATGCTACTGGCTGTCAAATCCAGTCCTTACTATAAGTACCCTAATTACCCAATGTTCTACATTTCTAAAACTTAAATCCAAGTAGTTTTTTTTATTATAGCTCTCTTAAATTTATTATCCCAGGGCATCAGTTTCTACCATTCAGAAGTCATTATACATTTTCCCCAAATGTACTGTTTCTGAGACAATTTTCTTTCTATGCACGACTAATTCTTTCATTTGTGGCATTTACTCAGTAAACATTGGGTATTTTGTATCATCCATAAATCTTGGCCTTTAAAAAATTAAGATAAATAAGACAAGATAGTCTGGTCTTCCCATAATTCTCTTCCCCCTCAGCACCTATAAGGATTCTCCATGATAGTTCTGGTTTGGTATGTTGTTGGAGATCTACAAGAAATCTTCCACCAAGCCTTGCCAAAATGTCACTGATATGTCTATCGCTATTTTTCACATGTAATATTCCTGTTTAACAATTCCTCTTTATTTCCTATTTAATAATTTTCTTATTAAAATAATCTTTATTTTATTTTTTTAATGAATATCTAGAATTACTCAGAATTGCCTAATGATGAACTACATGCTCTGTACATAATACTCTATACATAAGGTTTTGGGTTTAGTCATTATTTTTAGTAGTTGTTTTTTTAGATTCAATTGTTGAAATCCCTCATCAGCTTCCAGGCTTTAGCTAAGTCCTCTGTTGCTTGTGTGTGGTATTCTTAGATTTACTCGTTGATAGTGCATCTCAAAACTCTGAATCAGAACTTTTCCAACTTAAAGCAAGGACAGGATGCAAAGACTGTCCTCAATGCTCATCTAAGAGCATCATTACCAGCTTCTCCTGACTAAAAGATTTGCTTTCAATATAGTCCATAATCCTTATTTTCTATTATTTTATCAATTTATCTGTATTGTCTAATAATTTCCCATGCATGTTTTACTGAAATCTGGAATGATAAATATCACAACCCCATGGTGGTGTTTGGTAAATTCTCATTAGGCTGAAGAAAGACACCAGACCCCATTGTCAAGGAACTCTTAGGCTTTATTGTACAGTAACCATAACTTTGACAACCAGCCCACCGTTTAGACTGGAAAGACACTGGTTAACAAGCCCTTAAATTTGTACAATAGTTTTCCCCAGGAGTGGAGGGAAACAAGCCCTTAATTTTGTACGCTACACTTCAGTATTCACCTGTTCTGGCTCACAAGTCACAACACACCTCCATAATCCCCTACCCCCACAGAAGTGTTCAGTATGCAGTAAGGGGTAAAATATTACACACATGTTTTCCTCAGAAGACAAAGAATGTCAGCAGCCCTTAGATCCCATGTTGGTCCTGTATTCAGCTGTTGCTCTTTCTCTGTTTATTAAATATAGGTGCTACAATTCCAATTGTTTAGCCAAGAGGTACAGTTATCAGCCTTATAAATGTATTAACAATTCTTGGTATTTGACTTAGAGTTAATGTGCAAGTTTTTTAGACCTTTGGAATGGATATCTCCAAACTGAGTTTCACTTCAGACTTAGATTTAGTAATTCTGCTTGCTTAATCTGTCTCCTATTATTTTGGGGGATACTTGGCTAATCTCTTTCATCAATCATACCAGAAAAAAGACAAAGCTTTAATTTACATTTGGGTTCATGCTAACACTGCCTTTAATCTGTGCTATCCTTACTGTATAGCAGGAGTAAGGGTAGAGATTGGACACGTTTTTTTGGTCTTGATTATTTATAAGACTATTTTTATGGTATAAGTTAATTTGCAAGTTCTAAATCAGTTTGACTTTTGCTGTTCCTGATATTATTTGACCATAGATTTTTAAGTTCACTTTGAAAATATGTATCTCATTTTTTGTATTTCTTAGTTAGGTTTTTGTTTCTTTTTTATGAGGAAGAGATTCTCCCAGTGACTCTTCTGCTTTCCCCTACACATTTTCCAAATGTATTTTCACAAGGCTTCCTCACTTTGGTCACCTTGAAAGTAGCAAAGGAAACAGTGACTGGCCCATTCTTTGGCCCTGGGGCCAACTTGTGCATCGATACAATTAAAACTCTTTTGGCATCCAAAAGAGGTGCCTTATCCAAATTGTCTATTAGGAACAATCATGCAGACTTGCTTAGGCACTGACTAGGAGAGCCCTTGGTGGCCCAGAGTAAAATCATGCCAGAGACCCTTTTAACAGCATGAGAGTGAGATAATAGAGCACCACAGGCAATGTTTAATTAACTCATGGAGATGAGTCACTGTGTTCCCCAGTTCTTCTTACACGTTTCCTGCAAACAAGGACAGAAAGTTGTTAATTCTCACAGTCTTATCATGAGTTTCACATATTTTGGATTATATCTTAAAGTGTAAATACTCTAAAAGAAAAATTTTGGAATAGTTTCACTATCCATTCTACAAAAAAAAAAAAAATGCTCAAATTTTTTGTGGTTTTTTTTGTTTGGTTGGTTTTTGTTTTTGGGGTTTTTTTTTTGTTTGCTTGATTGGTTTGGGGTTTTGCTTGGCTTTTGGTAGTTTTGTTTTGTTGTTTCAGTTCATTTGCTTGTTTGTTTTAATTTACCAGTGGAAAAAGAAAAAATATAATTTACTACTTGAGCACAAGACTAAAGAAAAAATATCACTTACTACTTGAACACAAGACTTTCAATAAAATGTACTCTAACCCCTGATATTTATTTTCTCCTCATTTCTATACCAGCAATAAGAAAGGTGTTTTGAGTAATTTCTCCTGAATTTCCAACTAACTATTGACATAATCTAAAAATAATCTTAAGTGTTTTTCTGGAGAAAATAGCTGGAACATGAATCAGCACACATGCTTCTCAAAGGCTGCAGCAACTTTTGATGTGAAGTATCAAACCGTGGCAAGTCACGGATCAAATGAAAGCACAAAATAGCATCACAAATAATATTTGAAATGTGCCTTTCAGGGGTTTGAGAGAACAGCCAACTAAAAGAAAAAAAAAAGCAAAAGAAAAAGAAAAATTAGAAAGAGAAGCATGAGATTTATTGTGTACTATTTAAAAGGGAGACTCAGCTAGTTCACAAGTTGAAACAAAAATATATTTTTAGTAGTGCAATATGAGAAAAAGAAAGAGAAGAAAAAAGCTGGTACACGTTAATCTTTCACTTTGCATTTGAAACATCAGTCATTAGCTTTTTTGGTTTGTTTTTTTTTTTTTTGTTTAGTTGGTCTTTTTTTTGTTTTTGTTCTGTTGAACAAGCTTTTTCAGGACATGATTTAGGCCTCAAAAAAACCCATGTTTTTATGGTAGCTCTGTTTGAATCTGTTGAAAAGAAGTTTTAGTTTCCTAAGTTCATGTTCTGGATTGACACACCAATAATTAAGTTTAAAAAAAAAATTTAAAAACAGAAGCTATCACTTTTTTTTCCTTTCCCATGAGACATTTCTCTGTAGTGGAATTATTGATATGCTATCTTATGCAACTATTACTAGTACTAGCAGCTTTCTAGATAAGTTTAAAGACAGACCACTAAAGATATTTTCCTTTGATTTTAATTTAATTTTCTGGATTGCTTAATAATTATTTTATTTCACATATCACAATCCATGCTGCTATGGTGATTTTATTTTGTTTGTTTGTTTGTTGTGAAACTATTCCTGTAGAATCTTGGCTTTTCTCTCTATTTTCATTTGGTGAACTGACCTTGACTGACTGCTGGGTACCCCCAAGCTGATCTTTCTCTTCGCCTCCTGAACAAAAGGATAGAAAACTTTATGGAAGGCTTCTGTGTTGAGATAAGGACAGGGAGAGATCAAACCCCAGTTACTGTCATGAACAAAAGAGATTTAAGTTGGGAAAATCAGTTTAATTTATTAATTATCAAATCAGAGTAGAATACTGAGAAATACAAGCAAATCTATAAACACATCTTTGTTTCTCATCATCTCAGCTTCATTCCCAGCTTCTCTACCTCCTCTCTCTGAGTAGCCCAGGGAGCCATTTCTTTCTCTTCATACTTTTCCTCTGCTCCAGGATGGAGTTGTTCCCATGGGAGACAGTTCTCAAAAGCCTCTCCAGCATGAGCCCTTCCCATAGGCTGCAGTTTTTCGTGACCTGCTCCAGCGTGGGTCCCCTGTGGGGCCACAAGCCCTGCCAGCAGACCTGCTCCAGCGTGGGCTCTCTTGGGGTCACAGCTTCTCTGCCACCAGAGCTTGCCAGGTACACCCACTACATTCTATTACTGTGATCTGCAATGAGTTCAGCTCATCATTTTCTGCAAAGCTTTCCTGTTTCTCTTCTAAGTTGTCACTGCGTGTATTTGCCAAGAAAATAGTGCCAGTTTACAGAGGTTCAGTGCTTATGCAAGTCAGCATTATGTTGAAAGATGATTGTTGTTCTCTAGAAAGCACTGATTATCTAGGTTCAATATCAACCAAATTATCACAGCCAACGAAATACCAATTAAGGCAATTTTAACTGAATTTTGACTTTTCAGTACTTCCCTTGTAAAATCTGTGCACAGATGATTCAACATTATTTTGGTTTGCTTCACCCAGGGGAAGCATCTTTGATTTATCTTAGTTCTTACATAGCTTAACCCCATACCATTGTTTAGAATTCCTTCTTTGGTTCTTTGTGCCTGTGTGTATGGTTTTTCCACACTGTAGGAAGTAGTTTTCCAGTTATGGAATGTACCAATGTAATTCAGATTACCCCAGTGGTCTAAGAGTATCCAGAAATCTAAGGTGAAGGTACCTGATATGTCCTTGCCACATGCCACTGTATTGAATTAATTGAAAGAGGGAAAGAAGATGGCACCACAATAAGGATTATTTATGATGTGTCAGGCATTATTTTAAATCCTTTTATCTTCTGTCAGTTTAAATCAGATTTTTGAAAGGTGCTGGGGCAGAGAACAGGACTGCAAAAGTACAGAAGTTTTTTTTTTCATTTTTACCTATGAAACAGGATAATTTCTGTTACTTATTCAGAGTATTATCTGTTAAATGTGGTTAAAAATGTAAGATTTTATTTCTTCTGCTGTTACAGGCAGCTACAGCTGTGTTCAAATGAAGGTTTCTCCCCAGAAATAAACAAAATAACACCAAATGCAATCTGAGGCAATGATCCAATTTACTGATGCCCTCAGGTTGACTAGGTGCCACAACTGACTCTAAATGAAGATAATGTGACTATACAGCTGTCACCAAGGGAATGGAGAAATAAGAGGGGTTCCAAAAATATACACAGGAGTATGATTTGAACCGGAGAACAAAGAATTAAGAAGGAGTTCGAAAAGCCTGATTTTGGTGCCCCAAGTTGGATGAAGAGGGAAAAACAAAAGTATCATTTTGTTAGCATGCTCTGCCCATCTCTGGGTATTTCAGTGTCAGCCTCACTGGCACCTGTCAAAGCACAGGTGTATGCTGGGTCCATATGGATGCATTTGAGACAGCTCAGGAGAAGTTAATCTCAAAATGCAGACTGACAGTTCAGTGCCAAACTTTACGGTGCAGTTACCTGGCAACATTCACAGCCCTTCCTAAGGGTTTATGTTCTTTGCACAGTACAGGAATAAAACCTCATGGTTAAGAAGGAAAATCACAGAAAATAGCACACAAAGTAATGAGCATTTATGCCAGAGGATACAAAAGTGGGAGAACAAACATACATAATAAAATGTGCCTTTCTCTCAGAGTTAGACACTTCCCTCAGGCCAATATAGATTGTCTGTCCCCAGCAGAAATTTAGGCCCTGAGCTCAGTGTGCCTGAAAACTCCTCAAACTCATACTGGTGCAAGGGCTGTGGCGGCTTTGCTCTTTTCCTCCTCTGTTCCTGCCAAGGGCAATGGGACTGATTTAAGCATTATCAGGTAAGGGTTTTTGAGGCTGGATAGATTCTTTCCATTGAAGCCGTTCTACTTCATATATAGTAATTAAATATTCAGTAGTCCAAAGAAAGCATAGGAAAAATGACTTTGTAGCCTGTGGATAAGCAGCTTGTTTATGGAGAAGATGTCCAAACTCATATATGTCCTCCCTTCATTCTTTTCAGATGTTGCCTAAAGTTTGCAGCTTTAACCTCTCCAACAAATTAACTATTAGATTTTTCCAACCAACATGAAACAGCCAAAGGCATTGGGTCTCAGAATGTACTGGGGTTTTTTCAGTGGATGTAGCCTTCCTCTTGTTTTGTGGATGGATTTTTTTTTTTTTTTTTTTTTTTTGCAATGCTCTTTGTTTTGGTCACATATTGCTTCATACACTTTTCTAAAGCAATTAAGTAAAGTAGTAACATCAAATTTTATTTTTCTAAGTCAAGATAAAAATACTACTGGGGATTTTTTCCACAGTTTTTTTCTACTTGGAGATTGAGAAAAAAAACTGAACACAGTTTCTTTATGGATTTGACACCAGATAATTGCTGAGTTTTCAGAAGTCCCTCATGACTTCATTGTAAATCCATACAACGTATGCCTGGATGGGACAGAATATGAGATTAATACCTGAGAAGAAATGCAGAGATTTAGTGGAAGGTGAGTATCCAGAAAATCCCTCAGGTAGGATTTTTGTCTATCAAGAAGCATGTCTGAGAACATGTCTCAAACAGAAGGGATTTCTTACAGCCTTGATTAAAGGTTATAAAGTCCCTAGAGTCCTTCTCTTTTCCTTATACTACTTTATTCTGCTTTCTTCCATTAAATTTATTTGTCGTTGTGAAGTTTGAAGGTTTTCATAAAAACCTGGCAAACATATTTATTCATTAATTTACTGGCCCTAAAGTTGAGAAAAAAACTGTAGTTGTTTAGGCATGAAAAGAAAACTGTATTGACACGACCTACCTTTAAGGATGATTCACATCTATTAATAAAAAACTTTCTCCTGTTCTGTCCTTGTCTGCCTTTAATGCCTCAGAATCTCTTCCTAGCCCTTTTCTTTGGATGCAATTAAACAGGTTAGTTGTCGAGGGTTTTTTTTGAATGCTTATGGCGCGAGACTCGAGAGCAGTCTCCCTGACCAACCTCTAAGGGTCCCCTGATATCAGGGCTAAGGTGGTGAAATGAGGAACGGGTCCACACCACAACTCTGCAACTAAATACTTTAATAACCATAAAAGAAAAAGTGGGACGAGGCCCAAAACACGTGCACATGCTATAAGAGTTAAGGGTAGAAGACAACGCTGAGGGAAAATCCAGGGTATTTATAAGGGATGATGAGAGGTGGGTCCAGGGTGAGAATCCAATGGGTAAAGGGAAAAGTGGTGCAAGGGAGGAGTAATATGGGGCAGTAACCAGTAAGGTAGGATGGGTGGAACAATGCGGTGAACATAAACCAATGGGGGTACAAGGATACAAGAACTTTCCAGAACTGGGAGGAGAAAAGGGATGACATAACTGGGAACAGAGGAACCAATGGGAAATGAGGGTTATAAAGCTTTACCATAAACAGTTTTAAAACCTTTGACAACTTTCTTAGGAACTGTTATAAACTTAAACAAATGCCCTCCAAGGTCTGGGGCCAAGGGGCAACGCACCAAAAACACTGGTCTGGTTTGGGAAGTCAGCCAGTTCAATTCCTACAGTTAGTTTTAATCTTGCTTTTTTTTTTTTCCTTTCTGTCCCCTTTTCCCAACAGGAACAAGTAATTTATAAATATATGACAGGACGAGTTATGCAAACAAAATAACTGAAATATTAAAGTGGGTGAAGTGACTTCATAATAATTTGCAATGTATTATGAGTCAGATACATATGTTAATGAGATTTCATTATTATTGGGTTGTGGTACAGACATTGTATACAGTGGTACAGACTGTGAAAACAGGGCAAAAATTCTTGCTTCTGACTTAACATCTTCAGAAAAGCCTTTATTTTTACTATCCTTATCTTGTTTTCTTGATAGTGCTGTACTGATGTTCATGGCAACTACTGCACTAGTCCCACAGAGACCTGAAAATTGAGTAAAGTCTGTATTTAGGCTCAACTTTCTCATGTTAGGTTTTCACATCTTTTGTACGCAATCTTGTAAACACACTCTAACAAGGCTCTGTGCTATCAAGCAGGCTCAGGTCTGACAGATACCTAACTTGAAAAAGGCACAGTGTTTCCAGCAATATTTTTTGCACCAAGCATATAATCTTTCAGCTGGAGCTTTCTGGCATCTGTTGGGTGCAGAATACATTATGTACCTCTCCAACATACAGTTTATTGTAGCACCATCATGGTTTACCCCAGTGGGCAACTAAGCCCCCTCCAGCCACTCATTTACTTGCCCGTGGTCAAAAGGAGGAGAGAATCAAAAGAGTAAAAATGAGAAAAACTCGTGGGTTGAGATTAAAGACAATTTAATGAGTAAACAAAAGCCGTGCACACAAGCAAAAGCTGAGAAGAGTAAGGAGTTAATTCAGTGCTTCCCATGGTCAGGCAGATGTTCAGCCATCCCAGGAAAGCTGGGCTCCATCATGCAGTGACAAACACCATCACTCTGAACATCCTGCCTTTCCCTCTCGTGCTCTGAGCCGTATGTACCAGATGGTCTGGGATGTCCCTGTGGTCAGCTGGGGACAGCTGTCCCTGCTGTGACCCCACAACAACTTGTGCACCCCCAGGTAGGTGGGTGAGAAACAGAGGAGGCCTTGACACTGTGCAAACGCTGCTCAGCAATGACCAAAACATCCCTGTGTAATCAGCACTGTTTCCAGCATAAAATCAAAACAGTCCCATACCAGCTACTATGGAAAAAAATCAGCTCTACCAAAGCCAAAATTAGCTCTACCCAAGCCAAAACCAGCACAAGCAGGCATATGGAAATTTCACAAAAAAATAACCTGCAAGGGAATAAAAGAATAAAGCCTGATTTGAACAAATGCAGCACTAACCTAAATAATTTTAGGCATTAAATGGTTATTTTGTAACAGTCTAAATGCTATAAAGATCTCTAAAGCAGTTCTAAGTAACATTATGCTAATTTCTTGTTAGATTAAGTGATCAGGAAAATTAATTTAAAGAAAATCTATTTATACATATATTTAATATTTTTTTTCTAATCTTCATAGCCCACATCCAGGCTCAGCATCTACATTTCCTCTTCTCTGAGGTTCTTGCTTCAGCAATAAGGAATATCAAAGCACCTTCTGGGGGTGGGCTTGACACTGGAGTCTGCCATCTAGACCAGACAGAGAGAAGTTTCACAACAGACAAAATACTTTGAAGGTAATTCATAGGAGACTATTGTCAAGAATTGTGTTCAATTTTTTCAGATAGATGATTTTTCATGTAACACTGATCTGTCCCTGGATTCCCTCTCCCTGTTCCGTATCTTCCAATATCATCTTCTTGCTGGTAAGAAAAAATCTATTTTGGTAACAGAAGTAGAGTGATTCTCCAGCTACCTTAAAACCTAACCTAAATCATCACCATCATAAGAATATAAACAAAGACATAAGACCCTTCTGTGCTCATTCTTGTGATCACATGAATGAGCAATACATGGTGTTGCTGCAGCATCTTTAATTGAATGTCTCAAACTAACTTTCCAGTAATTACCAAATTATAACACATACATGACTTGAGATTTTCAATTGTCCCACTTGTTTCAACAGCAAACTTCATGTTCCTAGAGTTTAGAAGATAAATTTTAAAATATGCTTTATTTTTTTTTTGTCAAATTAAGAAAAGTTAATCGCTTTTAGGATTTAAAACTCTAAATTTTAGTAGAATTTTAAATGTATCATTATACAATTTTAAGAAGTTTTTATGGTTATTTATAACTCGAACCTTCTAAAATTCTGAAACATGAAGTTACCCTAGACAAATAGCTTAAGCATTTTCTATCAGTGTTTATATCTGTTTTCAATAGCAATAAAGAATCCAAACTTCAGTTGAGCAACATAGAGAAATGGAACTAAAACCAGACTGACTTTAAATATTACCAATATAGAATATCTCTCAAAATTATTGCCCTAAATGACAAGGGGTACTAGACATTAATTATTTATGTGCATTTATTCCTCTTACAAGCAGCAACCAACGAAACCGTCCTTTGCAGTTGTCATTTAGGTTTGCATCCAGACAGAGGCAACAGAGTAAGCATTCACAGCATTTTAGTCACTATAGTACTCTGGACATGATCCTTACTAGGAAGGTGACATACCTTCACTAAGACAGAGTGGGGCTCAAGTTTGATGAGAGTTTAAATTAAGAAAAGCAAAGAGTATCATGGTAGAATGTTACCACAAACCATGTCACCATCTAGATTAAAACGCTACAGTTTGGGAGACACAGAACGAGGGCTCTGAGCAGCTCTGTTACGGGCCATGACAGACACTCAAAGGATCTGGAATGGAAAGTCATCTCCAGTAAGAAGCTGTGTCCACTACCAAGTTTTGGAAACTTCTACTCTTTATTTGCTTGATTGCTCACTATGTTTAAAAGAGCTGTACAGAAACTGCTGTCAGTTTTAACAGAGTAGCTCTTTCTCTGTCACGAATCAGATGCAACTATTGTTCCATATATACAACAATAAAAATTATGCTAAGTGTAAAACACAGTGAATATCATTCTTAACCGTATTACTACTTATGCAGCCATTCAGGGTCCAACACAACAGGCAGGTAATGGGAAATGTGGTTCAGGTGAAACGTGTACATAATATCATGGACTAAATTCTTATTGTGTCTGCTTAAGCTTCTCAGGAGGCATTGCCATTGGATTAGTTGAAATGGAATATCATGGTCTCTAAAACAGAGCACTCTCTAGTGTGTGTAAGGGGGAATTGATTGTTCTTATTTCTTTCGTGGTCATATTTTAGAAAAGCTGTGAATTTTCTTGCAGACAGGATACCTGCCAGGTATACTGTATTTCTATACTCTCCAAATATGCTTTGGGGCCACATTCTGGAATAATCCATACTAGTGGCTCCTTAAGAGGTGCCGCTTGAGGTATTTTCTAGCACATGCTTATCAAATGGATTTTCCTGGCACTCTGTGAAAGTTACAGATGCCCTTGCAGAGTTGGCACCTGATACAGAAGACTGTCATAACCTTTCCTAGAAACCCACAGCAGCTGGAACTCTGCTGAACTGGGGCTGTGTGCCAGGAAAAAATGATCAAATGTGACAGAGTTTTTTGGGAACACACCAAACAGTGGGCACACATCACTTCTTTCTTTAATATCTTTGCATATCAGGCTGTATATATATCTGATTAATATATATGATATACATTGTGTAATTGATATAATTGGATTAAATATAAATAATTTCTAATAAAACATAATTCAGCTTCAACAGAAGTAGCCTTTCATTTATATGGTATGGGGACCTCAGAGAGAAAATTATCCTTTAAGAACACCAAACGATAATGATAAAGCTGAAACAAAGGTAACATTTTTGGGTTTACTGAGAATAACAGAAACATTTACATTAGCAACATAAAAAGTGGTTAAAAATAAGCTAAGGCACAAATAGACACTGCAAGGAATGGAAAATCCAGATACACACCGATCTTTTCTTCCCCTTCAGTTTGCCTCCTCTGGATTTTTGTCTCCAGGATTTTTGGAAGAATTTGGACACAAATAAAGGATAAATCTTTTTCATTTCAAATCCTTGGCTAAAGATTTGCTTTCACTTTAGAGAACTTGTACTAAGGTTGTGTTTAACCCATTGTCTTCATCCATATGAATTAGAGAGGAAGCATCCAAGTGTGAAAGTTCAGAAGCCTGCATAGATTGCCTAGTGGCCCTTCAAGAAGGCCTCTCCCAAGTCAGCACACATCTGCATAATGGTTTTGGAGAGGCAGAGACCTGTTTCTGCCACTCCCTGATCTGGGAAGAAGATGGAAAGGACAGCAGCAACAGCGCAGTTTCCCCCTCCCCTCCTATCCTCTTTTCCACAGTCCTCTTCAACTCAGATTTGCATTCACTGTATTTACAGATAGCCTCAAAAAACATGAATAACCTGGTCAACATGAAAATGTGCAATCGTGAGATACTTACTCATTTTCACAGCTTTATTTTTCTTCCTGAAGATAAAACTGATGGGAATAATTATACAGCTTTTGCATGTAAGCACATACAGTTTACATATAATGCTTTGAAAAAAATTAGTATGTTCTCATTTCTACATTTTGCATACCTAGCTCTTTGGGGCATATATGGGAAGTGGGAAAGCTATCTGCTTTATCTTCTAGGAACACAGTGATATTCAGAAGCACTTTCTTCCTAGCCCTTGGGTACTGCATAAAAGCTGAGGACCTTGAAAAAAGCCTTAAGTGCAACTCAGCAAGACTGGCAGTCCTGGCCTGGGCTGTCCCACCTGTCCTGCTCTAGAGCCTGCCCCACCTGGGAGGCAACTTCTAGTGGAATTTGTTATTTATGACCATTCACATTTCAAAGGATGCTCACAACATCCAGATGAAACACAGGACACTGAGAACATACCCTGGTACCATGGCTCTGATCAGCTTTTCCTTAGCAGAAACTTGACTTGAAACATTCCAATAGAGCACTTGTGAAGAAAGATTAATGTCTCTGTTGAAGAGAAAGTAAATCAGGATCCTCTTCACTTCAGTGTTTGAAAAAGTTGCCTCGGATTTTATTCTTCTAAAGTTTAAATCTAAAATGACACAAAGGTTCACACCTATTAACTCCTGAAAAGCACAGGTCTAGTGTCTATAGAAGACCCCTAAACATAGTGGCACCTTACATTTTTCTTCTGCATTAGAGACAAAAACCTGTTTTTCTTTCTACCTTATATTTACAAAGACAATCCATCACCAATACATTAAGAGATTTGATTTATTTTGATAGGTAACCAAGCTCATAGCAAATTACAAGTGAATGCATGTACTGGTTTGAAAAGCAAAACCAGTGAGACTTCAAGTCAGTAATACAATTTTTAATAAGGAAGAGAAAAAAAGGAAAAGCAAAATACATTCAATAATAAAAATAAAACCACTGCCAGAGACAGAATACAACCTGATACCCTGTCAGTCAGGGTGCTGGTGCAGTTTCCTCCAAAGGGTCCAGCAATGATGTGGAAAAAGCCTGGTTCTTCCTCTGGAATCCAGTGGAAAAAGGCTGCTTTCTGTGTTCTGAACTTCAGTTTTTATCTAGGTAGGAAAGGCTTGGCTCGTCCTCCTGGCTGGAGCATCTCCCAATGGGATGATGTAATCTTATCAGTTATACAGTAGGACTGAATGGCCCATTAACAGAAGATACTTCCCACAGAGATAAGGATGGTCACCCTTCTCAGATGGTAATAGAATATATATATCCTGTATTGTAAACCAGGACAATGCAGCAGGTTGTGGAAGGACAAATGGAAGTTTTAATGGAAGAAGTAGCAAGTATGATTCAGTAGTTGAAAAACAGTAATACTATTTCCTATTTTATTTGAAGCTACCATCTTTTCAGCATGTCTTACTGCAGAAGGGGAGAAAAAAATGAACAAAAAACCCGGTGTCTTCATGATAAACCCCACGATTCTGTCTCCAGTATTAACTGGTAAATATGCTAATGCTTCACATTTCATGATGGACTATGTCTGACTACATGACTTGTAAGTCATGTGAAATCCTTTAAAATTAATGCCCTTGAGAGCTGTAAATTTTACGAACCAAAACTGAGCATTTTAAACAACCTCCCGGTGGTTTTTATGAGACTTTTCTATACCTCATTAAAAACCTGGTTTATGCTTTGACTAACACAAATTTTCTTTGCGTCTTCCCCCCTGCCCCCCACCATTGCAATACTTAAAAAATGCCCTCCAAGCTGAAATAATGTACTTGTAGTGATTGCAGCGGTATTTTCTTGTCTTTCACTCTTTTAACAGTTTGCAATTCTATGAAACGGAAACTTGCCTTACTCACAAATTAGAATATGGCTTTTACTCTTCATTTTATCCAAGTCATTAATTCTCAGAATTAAACAACATTAACTATCACAAACAGTAAACAATTGCTTCTGTGTATTGATTAAACTATAATATGTTACTGTGACCTAAATGAGAGCATTTAAACTCATATCCCCAGTGTAATTTTGGGCTAAACTGCTGAATACTAGCATTTCAAAATCTATTTGAGTGTTAAGGCCCAAGTGATAGATCACAGATGTGTTGCCTATTAAGAAAGCACAACAACACTATATTAAAAACAAGTCTCTTGCTAAATACACTTGCATTTTTCATGCTCAGAAAATATTTCTTTTTTCTTTTCATATGTAACTGTCTCTTGTGACAAAATGATAGCACGTTTGTCATCAATCAGTTCTAAGATGTACAGGAGATTGTGAATACACAGCAGAGCTTCCTCAGCATTTGACTGAACTGGATTTTGAAATTCAATTAAATTTTAAATCAGTAAAAGGCCTTTTCAAATTGACATTTTCCATGGTCTGTATTTATTCTGTTTAAGTAATTTCTAGTTCATTTTTTCTTTTTCTTATTTTTTTTCAGGCCGTATATAGCAAACTCATAGTAAAATCTGCTTCTTATTGCACACATTTCTTTAGTTGCTACCAGTTTGGTGATTTCAACAAAGAATTGTGAGTGCGGGTAGAATAGGTAACTTAGCTTTTCAACAGTTCACTAAGGAAAAACTTCTTCTTGCTTGGGTGCCTGGTAATTTTGTCCTAGAGTGCCTTGCTGCCCTTAACCCTTCTGCTACTAATGAAAGAAGAAGATAACCTCACTCTCTTAATCAGCAATTTGTTCAATAAGAAAGGGATTATTTCCAGTTGTTCACTTAATAAGGACTTTATTCCCACACCTGGATAGGTTTTGGTGTCATGTCTGCAATTAGCAGTGTTAATATAAGTCTCAAATTTTCCTGTTATAGTCCCAGAAAGCAGAACTTACGATAATTCCATTTTTATAAGTAAACAAGAAAGGAATGTCTTTGCTTCACCTCAGGTGGTGATGGTGAGAGGCAAATTGACTCCTGTGTCCTCAAAACTCAAAGCAGGAGAAAAGAACATTTTATTGTCCTTAATATTTTCCTCATTGAGCATTGCATTATTGCTTTACTTGTATCAGGAATACTATTTCAAAATGTGGGAACTCAGGCCATGGAACCAAACACGTCTTGGCCTGAAACCTCCTTTCCCCCCCATGCTTGAAATGTGTGTACCATGGACACAGAGTGCTCAGCACTGTCCAGTTTACTCACCAGGGCTGCTCACATTGCTAAACCTGACTGGGAGCAGAAGCATAATCCCTCTTTTTCCTTCCTTTTACTCACAAAATAAAGTTGTTATGAAATGCAAATGCCTGAGAAGATGAACTTTGGAAAAGCTTGGTGTCGATCACTCTATGCTAATATACATGTAATGAAATGCAAATGTATGTTTATAAAATTAGTTTCACAAGGAATTGCTTAATGTCTGTTGGTCTGATATTTTTCAAAGATCAAGATTAATGCAGATATATGCATGTTACTTTTCACTTATGTGAACAAGATTACACAAAGCTGGTTGGAGAACAGCCATCCTTACCATAGGCTCCATTACTGTAGTTAAGGTTGTTTTAAAATTGACATTTTTTAGAAAATAATTTCATATTCAGAAAGATGAGTAGGTTTACCAGATAGGAATAGGAACATACTGATCTCATCTAAATGGGTAGAGGCTCATGGGAGCACTTTTGATGAAGGTTTTATAAAAATGTCAGACAGAATTATTTTATAGACAGCAGACCCCATGAACCCTCAAATGGTATTTTCAAAAGTACTTGCATGCACTTGTAAAATGATGAATGCACTAATAATATGACAGAGGAATAAAGCAAGCTGCAGAAGATCTAGCTGGGTGTCTAAGTTCAAGATCAAAATAATGTCCTTTTTTTTAATTTTAAAACTATCCAAATGTCAGAGACAGGATTATGACCTCTTTGAACTTGCTACCATTCTAATATTGGAGTGCTTGCAACTGAAATATTATGGTTCAATTTCAACAAACAAACAGGCAATTGTAGATAAAAGCACATACTTTTTGTCCCTATTCTGTTATTACTTTAAACAAACTTGGGAGGCTAGAGTGTCTCCAGAGAGTAATCCATCCAAAGAGTATTCAAGAGCTAAAACAGGAGGAATTATTCCCATTCTGAGGATGCCTATCACTCTAGTTGAAAAGGGAGGATAACGTGTAGTATATGCTGACTAGTTCAGTAATCATAGTTCAGTATGACAATTCCCATTCTCAGTGTCCATTTAAATTTTTTGTAGTGGATGAGAAAATTCCCTTAAAAATCTTTCTCTCAGTGCTAGCTTCTGTTCTCAAGTCCTAATTCTTTCCTCTTTTTAACTTACTAGGATTGTACATATGATATCACTCCATTGACACAAATGGGTGTTTGAGCAGATTTCTGAGCTCAGGTCAATGCTGTTCACCATTAACCATCAGCTTTTTTTCCTTCCCAGCATTGTCTTTGTCCAGAAGGAGCCCAGACTTCATTAATTAAATATCATTGTCAGAGCTGTTTCATAACCTAACTGCGTAGAAATGCTCAGATTCACTGCTCAGATCTGATGCTCAGATGGGACCAGAGTCAATGAAGAAATAGGGTTTTGTGAGCCATTGGATAGCAGTGGCCTATACAGTATTGTAACCTCAGGGCTTTTCCTGAGCTTCGTTGCTCTACCAACCTCTTTGCAACACTGTGGGTGCCGGTGAGAAAGCGAAAAGGTGAAATCAGTATAACCACTGCTGCCTGGAGCACCGTATTAATTCCTGCCCCACCTGGAATGTTAAACCTGTGATTACCCAGTGTTTTCATGGGTGGGAATGAAGGTCTGTGCTGCTTTAGTGCAAGTGTACAATTCTCACTCATCATCGAAGAACCAAAGGCAAAGAAATCCTCATGGTTAGCCAGTTGAGTTTTCCTGGCTTTGAAATAGGGCTTCACTTAGTTAGTGTATGTAAAAGGCAGTATGTTGAGGAGAGGAATCCCACTGCAGATACCCCTTTGAGGGCCCCCGGCACTTTCTTTGAGATAAGAAAAACTACTTGCTTAGAATGATTCATGTTAGAAAAAATGTAAGGTTTTCTTCTTATCTTTTTAGAATATTATTGGTTAGGTTTGATTCTTTATAATTGGTTGTCCCAAAGAAAGAAAGATAATGTAGTTGGCCAAAATGTGTTAACCCTGTTTTCCATTGGTTTACTTGTGATCCCCCCAAACTCTATAAAAGTACATGTGTGATCCCCCATCTTCATGGATGATAATAAAGCCTGTGGGGAAAGTCTGAGCTGCTCTCCTGGTGTTTTTATACCAACTGGAAACTACAGGTTTCTGTGAGAAACCATGAAGCTGAGTGCCTGAAAGGCCAGCGCTCACAAACCTTGGAACATTCCCCTGTCCAACAACAGCAGAAAAGGTTGCAGCAGGACATCCTTCCCAAAATTATATGATGCTGTTTCTCAATATACAGTAATTCCTTTATTTTTTCATGGAGAAAATTAGTAAGCAAAGTAAGTAACACATATAATTTTAATTCAGTCTACCCCTCTTTAAAGCAAGTGTTCAAAACCATTTTGCAAAGCTTTTCTATGAGTTCACACATTAAATCTGATCCTTTCAACTGCTATACAGCTACATATTGAATATTTATGTCATAATAAAGATTTAAATTTCTGAGATTTTAGAAAAACTTACTTTATTTTCTTAAAATAAAAGTTCCATTTGAAATAAAATGTAGATATTTATATTTTATTAATATTTCCAGTGGAATTATGAGTATAATTTATTCTAGTTGTTGTTTCCTTTCAAAAAAATAGGAAATAAAAATTCTTACATTTAGAAAACTCTGAACACCATATATTTCATTTACAATAGTCACACCATTACAAAGGATCAGTATTCACAAATATTCTTATTTCCAGATCACAGAATATTGTATTTTGGAAGGGAAACAAGGATCACCAATTCCAAATTTTCTTGCAATTATGTTCTCAACTTTTGTAGAATGAGATTTGTGTTTATTGGTTGGATTTCTTTAATTTTTTGAGGGGGATGTTTGATTTGTGTTGTTTTGTTTTTCCATGAGATCAGCTTTAAAACAGTGAAGTGTTTCTGGGCAATCTCAGCTATATCTGAAATAACAAATCCTGATGTGCCTCAGGTGCAGAATGTGTCTGTGCCCAGCCAGAGCTGTCCAGTGCTCTAAATTTCAGCATTCATATTAGCTAGAATCCACTGCTGTATCTGAGCAGAACAAATCTGTTCTTGGTACATTTATTTGAGCTATGCAACATTTCCAGCTTCAGAGTGAAAGGGATTCATGGTAGCCTTAGCTTTATAAATTGTAATAAAAGTAAGGTTATGCAATGAATTTCAAGGCATGGGTATTCTGAGAATTTTTCATGACCTGGACTATCCCACCCCACCCCCCCCCCCCCCCCTTTATTTTTTTCTTTTAAATGGGGACTCATCTACATAGTTATCCTATCTGGTATCTCACAGCCCAGAGATAATTACATCCAAAACAAACAGCAAACCCACTTTCTCAGTTTGACTCCTCTCCAGCCTGCTGGCCTCAGCTCTTTAGTTCTTGACACAGCAAATTCTAATCACAAATTTAACTCAGAAGAGCAGCAATTCTTGTTAGTCCCTGCACTTAGTATGACCTATTTAAGATATCATCCTCGCCCTGCTAATCTTGGAAATTCAATCGATAAACCTGGCTCTATTCTTTCAGGTGCCTGCCCTAACACAACCATTAAATGCAAGTGCAGTGACCTTCCCCAGTCCTGATATCAATCAAATGCCAAATGCCTCTTCTAGCACTGACCTTCATCTTATCTCTGCAAGTTTTGTAGGACCTCTCAGTGAAACACGGTGGTCAGACTTGATTCTAATTCTAAACCAGATTTTGCCACTGGTATAAAAACAAGATACTGTAATGATCTTGATTAACTCTAATGACCTTGATTAACTCAAGCAATAATCACAAACTTATAGTTCACTTGATTTGTTATACCTTCCTTCCAGTGACACTGTCTGGATCTAAAATAAAAATGGTTTTTACCTCATGCTAGTTTATTCTCATATAATCAAGAAATTCAGCTAACCCCAGATAAATTGCGCCAGTTTTCCCAAAGACTGACACTAAGTCTGACTCAAAGGTAACAATACCTTTAACAAAGTCAATCAGTAATCCTCTGTTGGCATTCACTCCTACTTAGTACAATAAAATACAAAAATTCTTCTTCATAAAGCCTGACACCAAACCTATATTTAGCATAGGAGTTTATTAGCTCCATTTAACCAGGACCAGAACAAAATGTATCAAAAAGCCCAGCTCTGTGTGCCAGGCAGGATTCATACTTGACCTTAATTCTTGTACTTCAGCTGTCCCAAACCCCGCTAGAGGCCCAAGAAATCATCAGCGTTAGATGTGCAGGAGTTTCAGTCAGAAGCATGGGATTGTTCCACACCTAATCACAGCCATAATGAAAACCATTCTAATTCATTCTCCTCCTGAATTCTGTGTAAGATATTTGGCCATGTCAGCAACAACCTTTATTGATCTTAGCAGTACCAAGATATACAGCTGTCTCCACTGCTCTAAATTTTACTGCTGCTCTGGCAGTGGTAGCAGGGATCTCCTGACAGCTCCTGGTCTGACAAAGTGTCCCGGCTGGGCTTTTTCAGAGAAGTCAGTCACAGTACTAACGTGCAGCTTAATGTTAATTCTTGAGCCAATGACAGATTCTGCTGTATCTGTCAAGAAGAGATTAAGACTAGAGTTAAAGGACTGGACAGCAAGAGGGCACTGGGAGATTTATTGCTCACTCCTGTGAGGCTGGGGTAGGAGTTTTTCACAAGTCAATGTTTTAAGACACTGTTAGGAATTGATGAGTGGTGCCACCGTAATTTCATTAGGGCTAAGACTAGAAGTACCAGGATTTAAAGAACAGAATGTATCTATGTCATGACAGATCCACAGAGTTAGGATGTAACTTTTATGTCCTTATAATATCAGTCTTCTCCCCTTGCTCTGACAGGCTCCAGGGGGAAAATCAACTTCCACCCTCATAGGGGCAGCAGTCATGAGCACAAGTCTTAATCATAAATTCTAATAAAAATTGTGCTGCATAGAATCCTAGTGCTATCATCAATATCTCCATTTCACTATCAGTCCTCAGACTTCATGTTGGTCACAGCCCACAGATGGCCTGGAGGCACTCACTGGCATTATAGAATCAAGCAGGCCATTAGATCACAAACTTGTGCTTTCAGATTTTCTATTTCAAAAGAGACCCAAGTAGCATTCATAAAGGCAGGGACCAAGCATATTTAATAGGAATAGTAGTTAACTTTTTTTAACGAATCAACAGTAATGTTTGGATTGTCAAATTGCAGTCTCACAAATAATCAATGAACTATTCCTTCCATCAAACACCAAACACTTAGCTCCTTGGTTCCTGCAGAAGTCAAATAAATGTTGGACTCTATCACTGTATGTATAGAAGAATTTATATATGGAAGAATAATTCTTATTCGTTAGCAAGCCACAGGTATTTCTAGTTAGATAAAATTTTCCCCATCCATTTTTAACTTCTGTTTCTTCATCTGGAAAAAAAATACAAAACAAAACAACAAACTCTAATTTTTCTTTTTGACACATAATCAAGACCAAGTATCTAGACAATTTTCCAACTTACTTATACATGTTTATACATTTATAACTGTTCATCTCCTGAGCCATCACTAGTTAAGACAGACTTTAATGCTGATTAACTTGAAGGTTAGGGCCTTCATATGTTAAGGTTCATTCCCTCCAACCCTGCTGTCTTAAACAGTAAAGTAAAATCAAGTTCTAACTCAAAACATGCCTGTCCCAAATATAACACCATGTTTGTTCTTATCCCATGCTCATCTGTTTTCCAAAGCAGGAGGAAAGAGTTGTCATAGATGAGAAAGACAATTACTGGTCTAAGACGTGCAGTTGTTGTGAGGAGTAGCCTAGGTTATATTTTAGGAGGATTTAGGTCACAGGACTGCTTTAAATATTGCAGTAAAGTTTGTGTCTTGAATACAGTTCAGACAAAACAAGAATAATGAATAAACTGAGTCATGCAAGGCTGGTGAGAATGCTCTGGTGGAAAGAAATAAGTATCATACTTTAGTCTGATGGGTTCACTTGTCAGCAAAATATATTAAAGTTTAAATCAGTAAGTCTAAATAAATAGACATATTTATTTATAGAATAATTTTACTGCTTAAATCTTATATCTTTGTGGCTAAGATGATGAAAATTTACAGAAAATATTAATGTTTTTTAATAAATTCTGGATGAAGAAGATGTGACTCAGCTTCAATTCAAGGGTCAGGGCAGGAAGACTGAATAGCTAAGATTATTGCTATGGTCAGAAATAGTTTTACATTTAGTAATGAGGAATATGATCATGTCTGGTCTAAGGGCAGAGTTTTTGCTTTTTGAGGGAAGCAAGATACAAGACTTGTATCTTCTAGAGTTAGGCTGAGCTGCAATGTAGTTTTAACTTGAGAGGTAGTCCTGAAGAAGAGACTGAAGGCTTTTAGAGCTCAGAAAAGCAAAGAAAGATACTTGGTGCTCAGAGATAGATTACAGTTTGGGAGTTAGGTTTGTGTCTTCCACATGTATAGAACTAAGATCCTGGGTGTCAGCAGGAATTGAGATTATGATTTATAGTCCTAGCTTATATTGGTGTAACTATATTGGTGTAGCATGGGTCAGTTCTCAACCTGAAAGCAGCAGCTGATCAGGCACATTAACTTCTGTATCCTCTCAAGCAGTTAATACTGGGATCAGAGCCATCAGCAGAAACAAATAGTTCAAAATCTGATTTTCAGGGATGTGATTGTAACCCATGGAGTTTTGCAGACTAATTATGTTTAAAGTTGCATTATGGGTTTGGCTGAGGTTAAAGGCAAGAGACCTCAATCTCCTATTGGGAAGGGCAAGGAAGGACTCACACAAGGCCTGTGAAAGTGCAAAATGTTGAGACACCATTCTGACAGCAGGTAGGATTTACTGCAGCTCTGGAAGTTTCATGTTGATGCTGGTGTTAGATTTGAAGTTAGGACTCAGCAGAACCTGAAATGCCAAGTTTGCTTCTCAAATACCAGAGGACAAAAGCGAGGGTTTGTAACAATGTATTGCCATCAGCTAAGGGGATAATGAGGTACTTTGCTGCAGTGGTAATTTGGGTCCAGTGGAGACATATATCCTAAATTATAATACTAAAATGAGGATAAGTGACAATAGGAATGTTTAAGGGAGACCACATTGGAGCTGCAAGGTTAGGACAGTTAATTCAGAGTTAGGAATTCATTTTAGGGGTGCAGGGAGTAATGACTGATTTGAATTCATTGCTGGTCAAAGGCAATTGTCAGTAAGTTAAATACTATGTTATCATTCAAGGGTAATAGCAGTCTCTGTGGTGCATGAGCGAGCATGATTCCACATGTGTATGTGTAAAGATCTATATATGTATGGAATATATTTGTATAAAATACATGTATCTATACATGTATGTAGGTATTCACAGAGATAAATTTTGGCTTAGGACTGAATCTAAGTTAGTTTTCAGGAACAATTCTGAACTGAATGTCCTGGATAATTGACTACTGTATTCTATTCCTTACATTCTTGGAAAAAGTAGTCATTTTAAGGCAGTCTACATTATTAAGCATGGAAATAGATTTCAAGCCACCAGACTTCCCAGAACACTAACTTATTGCTGAATTCAGAAAGCCCTACCATGTCCTAGAGACACAAACAGATTATTTGCACTTCAGAAGTCAAACAGGGCTCACCTGGCTCTGATATGGGCATATATGTGCAGCTGTGAAAATGATAAAATTCAGCACTGCCTTTAGACACAGCTAAAGGGAGCAGCAAGAGCGTTGTCTTTAGACCCCAGCTAAAGCTGTGTTGGTAAAGGTATCAGATTGTGTTTCCTTTCAGCCTAGGACTGATCATCCAAGCAGGAAAGAGTAGAAATATTTCAATTTCTACAGTAGTTGTTCATCGATTTGTTTTTTGTTTTCTCTCTTCAACATCCATTTCATTAATACATGCAGAAAAGAGGAGAATTTAGATTAATTATTCCACTGAAAACACCAATTTGGGGATGCAGAATATAAAAAGGCTGGGTAAAAGGAGAATTTTAAAATAATTAGTTCAGGATTTAACTTTTTGTCTTACAAAAATAGGGATCAGATAGATGAAAGTAATTACTTCATTGGTTACATTGTTCTCTCTTGTTAACATATAAAGCCAATTATGAAAAATGTAGATATTTTAATATAATTACTACATTGATTCATTTTTTTCTTGTTCTTTTTATTTTAAAAGAGCATGGCAGATAAGTTGCTGCTACAATCAGTTTGAAGTGAATTCTGTGCTGGTAAATGAGGTCAGACTAATGGTCTTCATAAATGAAGTTTTCAGAAGTACTGCTAGTTAAAAAAAAAAAAAATTGCAACTGAAAAATTTTAGTTTTTTTAAAATATAAATTGGAATGCTTAATCTAGTTTCATTTATTTAGAAATGTGACAATGATTCCCTATAAGATTTAGAATATAAATGACATTTTACTACATTCTCCTATCAGCTGGGGCTAGCATCCCACTGTGGCTTTATATTTAAATATATACGCTGCCTATTTTCTCATTATTTTCACAGTTGTTAAAGAAAATGTTATATAATTTAATCTGGTGAAATATGTGATATTTAATAAGGCAGAGTTTGTCCAAATAAGGCACCTAACACCTGTAATTTCTTAGTCTCTGATTGAAATGGAAACCAAAATATTCAAAGGATAACAGAAGCTGAATGGAAAAAAGGTTTTGAAAGGAATTTCTATTATTGCATTTGACACTTCCTATGGTAAACTACATTCCAATCTAATAAATTCATTTGTGAAAAAAGTTCCCTAGCTCTGACTGAAAACCCATTTCCATTAAAATCAGTGCACAAGCTCTTGTAGCTACGAAGGGTCCAAGACTTCAGTTGTTCTTATATATATTTTTATACCAACTCAGACACAGGCACACAGGCACAGGGTCTCTCCCTGAGTAAAGTGGACCACGGTGGTGTGGGTTTCTAAAGTTTTCATTCTTCTGTATATCCCCACTTATTTCTCTCCTTGAAAATCTACACGTCTCTGTGTAAGAGAGGATCAACACGAGCTCATAATCTCAAATCAGGCTCAAGAGAAAAAAACTACAGCCAGAATGAGGTACCTACTTTTCTCCTTTTAGCTGCCTTGCACAGCTCTTCTCAGCCCTTTGGCCTCTGTAGCAAGGGACCCTCCAGATGAGACACTTTACCCATGGCTTTAGCTCCTAAAAGATTGAAAACCTCATTTCTCATGCCTCTTATCAACTGAACTTAAGAAATTACTTTTTTAGTATTTTAATCAAACCATTTAATTCTTTTAGGAGAAAAAGAAAGATTTAAAGCACTGTAAATCTTATTTTATGTCATAATTTTGGAGCTGTTAAATAAAATTCATTACTTTTGGTTCATTTTGTGGGAAGTGTTAATCAGAAAAGCGGTGCAACTATAGAAGCCTTTTCATCACATATATGCATTTCATCATTAAATGTGGACTCCAATCCTATTTAAGTAAAAGACATTTTGGCAGCAGTACCCATGTGTTGTTTAAAAAGTGTCCCTCCTCCCCTATAGTCCTTTACGGCATATGGAAGTATTTCACAGATAAAACTGATCAGCTGAAACTCACTGTTCTACAGGGGAAAAGTTCAGGGTTATAACAAAACGTTGCCAGTCTCAGAGTGAGTTCCTGTTTGTACATTTCTCAGAAAGAACACAGTTTTCATTTAATAATTACAATTTTTTTTGTGGGTACATGATGTCACCCGAGTACACGGATACAGTTGAATAAATGCTGTCAAGAAGTGGACAGAAGTTACCATTAGTTGGATAAAGACAGCCACAGTTCCATTCCAAACCCTTGCAAGCATTTGCCATGTGGCAAACTCTAAGTTTTAGTGATTTCTAGACAAAAAGAGATATCAATTTCACTTGCCCGAATAGTAAAATGTGTTCTGGAGTAGTTTATTTTTCCAATGCTGGGGAAAAGTGACAGAAAAATCTGTCATAAACATCAAAAAGAGGGAAAAAAAAATCAGAGTTAACACATCCTAACACATCAACAAATTACAGATTGGGAAAATAACAGCCCTAGATTCCTCCTAGAGTTCCTGCAAACATTTGTACAGCATGGAATCTTCACAAAGCTTTTGAAGTGTTGGTCTCACAAAACTGACTCTGTTCTTGTAAGTGTCAGTAGGAATTTTACAGTGAATCCTGAAGAGTTACACAGTTACTTTTGAAACTATGATATCAGGGTGGATATTTACATTTTAAAATTTCAAGGGGGAAAAAAGCATCACTACTATGAGGTAGTTCTTGATTTCATGTAACACATATGAATATACATGTATACACAAATTTCAGTTAAAGCTATGTAAGATCATGGCAATGTGCAAGTGGAGAGATTGCTAAATTAGAGTTAATAATAATTAATATGCCTATCCCATTTAGAAAGATTTGAAAAAAATCATAATTCAAAACCACAAAATGGGCACGACTGTGTTCAACACACACTTCTGGGTATTTGAATGAATAAAAGCAAATTGAAATGTCTTCATTAAAGAGAAAAGAGTGAAAAAAAGAAGAGAAAACACCACCCATGCGTATGCTATTTGCAGAGGCAAACTCTATTTTCTGTGTCTCAGGTCTTGACTGTGAGGTTCTGAAAACATGAAAAAGAAAAGAAAAATAAAGATGTGCTTAGATTATACCAGTTATTGTTGCTTTCCTAGCACTAGTAGTATTTTCAGTTCTGCCACTCTGTTTTAAGGAAGCAATTAAGAGAAAAGAAGTAAAAAAATTTTAAAACTTAATTGTTTGTGATGTATTTCAATGGGCAAGCTTTTTAATGTGCATACAAGACAAAGGCTATACGATAAAAATACATAAAAAGCATATATAATGAAAGAGATATATGAAATAACAGATGTCATTACAAATATTCACGTTTCATAAAACAAAATAAGTGGAGACACATTAAGTAAAAATTAGATACAATGGGAAGAGTTTCTTTCTTTCTGGAGGAAAATGCAATCATTGCGATCCAAGGCATGCAAGAAACTTTCATCGTTATGTGGATCATAATACCATCCATGCTGTGTCAGTCACGAAAAAGGATCGAGCATTAAGCTTCCAGCCTTAAAGTCTTAAACTAAAGAGGAAAATGATCCATAGTAATTTCTGTCGCGAAGGGGGAAAGTGGATCCAGATCCACTTTCAGATCCAGATGCCAGAACAGGAAATAGTTGAGGTTTTGCACTGACAAATACTGCCTCATGAGAGGAGGCTCGATAGGGTCAGCTGCCTGGTGCTGAGGGCACCCATCTGAGGAGCAGGAAGGGGGGAGAATCCCATCTGCTTTTTCCTGAAGTATAGGAAAATCCTTGGGAGTGGAAATTTTTTTTTACTGTCATTTTCCTTGCTTACTTGTTCTGAATTTATGCCTGACCAGATTGAAGCACACGCCCAGATGCAGGATGTGCATGGTGAGATTGAGAGAGGACTCACCATCAGGGCCACAACTGCCACTAAGTGCCTGCTGCTTTACTTCATTAGGCAAGAGCAAAAGCAATGCATTCTGCCATTTATAGACCTCAGAAACATTATTATTGACCACACTGAAGCATATATGAGCTGTCTTGAAAGGAAACATTCAGATTTCCCACTATGAGTAAAGCACCTGCTCTGATACTTTTAGAGGAATTAATGAAACCCCTAAATCTCAGAGCAGTTTCCTGATAGAATTAATGAATAGCTGTCAGCACAGCTGGCACTAATTGGCATGCTTCTGGGTACCCTGAAGGAGAAGGAGCCAAGTGGATAATAATCTCATACTTCTTTGATTTATAAATGTTCAGAGCCAGACTGACACTTCATTTCTGGGACAGTACATTTGTAATTTTGTTTGTGTGCTGATCCTTGTTCTGTGCACATGCAGGGATGATAATGTCTCCAAAATGTCAGTTTTGTGTTTTTTTAGAAAGCCATGTGGAGAATTTTAACAAAAATTATCGTGTGGGCAGGAAGGAAAAGGAAAAACCTTCAAGTTATAAAACGAAAAAATATCTAACTTGCGTGTGATGCTTACAACCTCAATTTCATCAATCGTCTAGCTGTTGTGCTAATTTAAGTAAATCTAGACATCATTGATTCTGCCCAGACTACCCCTAACGAGGTCTCTGGCTTTTAAAGCTTTGCCACAGTCAGAAGTTTTTCATGAGTGAGTGAGATTTAAGTGCAGGTTGAATGCTTGACAGGTTATACCTGCCTCAGAGAGAGAAAAGGATCTTTGCACAAGAGTTATCAGGGGTCAGTGGAAGAGCTTTAAATGGATTTGAAGGGAAAAGGGATAAAACCAAACTCCCTCAAGATAAACCAATATTTGAGGGATGGTTCCTGGTAAGATCCTTTGGTCTGCTGTCTCAGTGGGGCTGGAGATCTGTGGAACAATAAAGACACAAGGGTTATTGATGTTAGGAATTGTGGAAGTGCCTGAGAAAGATCACACAGGAATCAGGGCAATTAGGCATTCAAAAGGATTTTAGGATCAACAGCCCAGCTGAAATCCCCCTACACTAATGCGCATGGGCAAAAAGCAGGAGGAACAAGAAACTATTGTGCAACTGGAAAAGCAGCATATAGTGTCATCACAAGATGTGGTGGGATGACTCACACAACTGTTACAGACCTCCCACCCAGGAGGAGGAGGAAGATGAAATATTCTGTAACCAGCTGTGAGAAGTCTCATAATCACTAGTCTTTGTTCTCATGGAGGACTTCAGCTTACCAGATGTCTGCTGGAAATAGTGTAGAAGCTTCCTGGAGTGCATGGAAGATAACTTCCTGATACAGCTGGTGAGGGACCCAGCTAAGGAAAGTGCTTTGCTGGACTTGCTGTTAGTGATTAGAGAGGGATTGGAGGGTGACATGATGTTTGGTGGCCATCTTGTGATCAGAAATTCTCAATTCTTAGGGACGTAAGGATGGTCAGCACAAAAGCTACCTTGGACTTCTGTAGGGCAGACTTTGGCCTGTTTTGGAGACTGAAAGTCCTCCAAGGAACAGACTTTTAGACCTCCTTTGGCTTCAGAGGATACTGAGGGAGGTGGAAGAAGAGCTGACGAAGCCACTTTCTGTCATTTACCAGCAGTCATGAATAACCAGGGAGGTTCCAGTTGACCAGAGCTCAATGATGCCAATCTGCAAGGTCTAGAAGGAGGATGCCTACCAGTCTGATCTCTGTGCCAGGGAAGGGTGTGGAATAGATCATCCTGAGTGCCATCATGTGTAGGACAACTGGGGATCAGGCCAAGCCAGTATGGGTTTATGGAGGGCAGGTCCTGCTTGAACAACCTGATCTCCTATGACAAGGTTGCTTGTTCACTGGAGGAGGGAAAGGTCGTGGATGTCGCCTACCTGGACTTCAGTAAAGGCCTTGACACTTTCCCACAGCATTCTCCTGGAGGAAACTTTCTGTTGGACCGGATGGGTGCTCTGTTTCCTAGGTAAAAACTGGCTGTGGGGCCAGGCCCAGAGAATGGTGGGGAATGGAGTTACATCCAGCTGGAGCCAGTCACCAGGGGTGTTTCCCAGGGCTCAGTAGCAGTCCCAGTCCTGTTTCACATCTTTACTGATAATCTGGAAGAGGAGAACAAAAGTACCCTGAGAATCTTTGCAGATGAGACCAAGATGATTAGGAGTGTTGATCTTCTGGAGGGTAGAACCCTCTAAAGAGAGACCTGAACAGGCTGTGTGGATGGTCCAAAAGCCAATTGTATGAGGTTCAAGAAGTCAAAGTGCCTGGTCCTGCCCTTGGATTACAAACAACCCCAGGCAGAGCTACAGGCTGGGCAGAGTGGCTGGAAAGGAGCTGGAGGAAAAGAATCTGGGGATGCTGATCAGCAGCAGCTGAACATGAGCCAGGTGTGCCCAGGAAGGCCAATGGCACCTGGCCAGGATCAGCAATGGTGTGGCAGCAGGACCAGGGCTGGGATTGTCACCCTGTACTTGGCACTGGTGAGGCCACACCTCAAATCCTGTGTCCAGTTTTGGGCACCTCACTACAAGAAAGGCATTGAGGGGCTGGAGTGAGTCCAGAGAAGGGCAGCAGAGCTGGGAAGGGTCTGGAGCACAAGTGTGATGAGGAGCAGCTGGGGGAGATGGGGGTGTTCAACCTGGAGAAAACGACACAGTGGGAATCTCACTGCTCTCTCCAGCTGCCTAAAAGGAGGTTGCAACAACGTGGGGGTCAGTCTCCTCTTCCAGGTAGCAAGTGGCAAGAACAGAGGAAATGGCCTCAAGTTGAACCAGGGGAGGCTTAGATTGAGAATATAATGAAAATTTTCTTCAGGGAAATAGTTGTATGGTACTAGAACAGACTTCCCAGGGAGCTAGTTGAACCAGCAACCCTGGAGGTATTTAAATGATGTGTAGTTGTGACACTTGGGAACATGTTTTATGGTAGACTTAGCAGTGCTGGGGTTGCATTCAATGGTCTTAGACTTACTTTCCAAGCTAAATTATTCTGTGATTGCATGAGAAGTTATTTATGTTTAGAATTTTCCAAAAATATCTAGTGTGTGCATATGCCTTTTGTAACACCATTCTTGCCAGAGAGTGGTAGCCATGGTTAGAAGACATCAGCTGAAGATGAGACATCATTCTCAGTAACTTTTTCACTTTGCTCACATTAAAATGTTAATGGTTAAGTTCTTATATTTAAAAAAATTGACACAAATGATTATTTAGATCTGCTCTGTTCACAGAAGTTACAGTGAAGGTTGCCATATCCTCACACAGATTCTATCAGAAAGCTCAAGATCAGTTGCCATTTAGCAGAAAGTGATTAATTTTTAAAATTTATTCAGCATTTCATTTCCACCTGTGGATTTTGGCAGAAGTTCAGAATTAGAGAAAAAAAATTGTAGTAGTATTGGTAACAGCAGCTTCTTCTATAAAGAGATGCATGTTTTCTCTTGATTGTCTAATTTTTGGGATCAATAATAATCTTTGAAAACATTCAAAATTGCAAAGAAGTCAAACTTTGCTACAAGAATGTAATTCCTTAAAAATGAAAATTTGAAATGTAAAGGTAATATACTAACATAATTGAATCAAAAGAAAAGGAAATGCAAATATCTTCTTGGAACAAGGGCTTTTTAATTATAATGGTGACTGCAATAATCAGATGTCATATTAATACCTGTAATAAAATGCCTTGTGGAGCATTCTCAGCCTACCGAAAATGTACAGAAAAGAAGAGTGATGAAACCAAATGTTAAAATAATACAATTATGTTGAAGTCTGGACAGATAAAAAGTACAGATAGAGTCATGTGAATTCAGGGGTATAATTTTTTTTAATTCCTAGAAGTTAGGCAATGAAAAAATGTGTATTTTAAAGCAATGTTAAAATCAAAGGGTGTCCTTAGACTTCTAAAAGGAATTGCAAGAATTGGTCAGTCATATCCAGTGCTGTTAGTCCACAAAGACATCCTATAAATTTTACCTTATCAGTGGCATGCCAAATGAGACACCAACTACCTGCAGCTGGAAATTGCATCCGGCTGATGCAGTAACATTTTCAGGCTTTCTGGATAATGAGAGTGAGAGCCGCTGAGTTTTGTTCTCTTGTGGATTTAAAAATGATTATATTCCAGGCATGGCTCTCCATTTATTGCCACAGAGTTACTGGCTGTGTGTGAATCCCCTGGATGCAGCCTCTTCAATGCACTCCCGAGGGGATGGGCACTGATGCCTTCCTCCTTCTCAGCAGACGGGAAGCACAGCCTGCTCCTGGGGACCCCAGCTCAGCCCATGCCTTTCTCACCAGCAGCACGAAATACACACTTTTTCAAATACTTCAGGGGATTTAAGTTGGTGAAATTCAGGCATGTTCACTAGCCTTATTTTCACTGGGTCTTGTTTCGTTTTCGCTCCTGCATAATGCATGAATAGTACAGAAGAAAGCAAGATATAATGAAAGTAGCAGCTATAAATAAACATGAAAACTTACCCACATGTTTTCTTAAAGGAAATCAGATAATGGAATCAGATTCTTACGGAAGATGGATTCTTGTCTTTTCAAGTAGTAGTCTTATGAATATTTTCATGACAATACTTTGAATGTTTCAGTACCTACATCTACCATGTTTGGAGTACTGAAGAGATATTCTTCAGCCCAGAGATATTTCCAGAAGAAATCTGATGCCCTTAATACTACCTCTAACGGCAGCATTGCCTGCTGAAAGACAAAAAAAGAGCTTAAAAATCTCAATTCACTTTCATTTTCAATTCTATTTAATTCTGTTCCACTGGATCAAGCCCTATCGTTTAATAAGACTATTTCTTGCTTTCTGCTTGAATAAAGCAATGAACTCAAAAGTTCTTTTAATCATAATGAACAATGAACTAGGTTAGGTTTCTTTTCAATTTTTGCATATTGGCAACAGATAATTATATCTCAATTTAAAATGTTTCTGAAAATGTTCTTGACTGATCCACTAAATTTATTACGTATATATTACAACAAAAAAAAATAGTTCCATGGTTTTAGAAAAGTTTGGTCTGACAATGTTTGCTTAATTACAGCAGCTGTAAAATTATAATATGCTTGGGCTTATTTTAGATGAGCAGATCCTGTGCTATGGTGAATAATAGTTCATTAAAGAAGAGCGTCCTAGGAGAGAAGTTGTCTAAAGCATAATGATTCAGATTAGCTTTTCAAAGGAATTTGGAATAGTCAGAGCCATCTTTGATCTTGTTTAGTACACCAAAATAAGGATTCTGTATATCAAGCCTGCAAGCTAAATCCATGGCAAAGGAAATTGAATAAAATGAATTATTTCCTCTGTGAGGTCATTTGATAGATTTAGTTCTAAATTCTCTCTCTCTGGAATTGCATGAGATCCTGAAAGCTGGAGAACACACAAGCAGGAAGATATGAATAAAGCTGCCTGGTTAAATCCATCAGCAGCTGACAGACTCTGAGGCAAAGTTGAGTGGATTTTTCAAAGTGGAATAATAAGGCCAGTAAGGAAGTTGTTACTATTTTCCAAAGGGTATGTTTTGGTCCAGCTTCAGTTAAAAAGCATAATACAGCACTCTTGCTAACCCAACCCCCTGCAGTTCTCTCCCCAGGTTGTTGGAGACTAAAAGAAGAACCTTTCTTATACTGTCAAAACCCAGATAAATCCATTAAGTTCTTGTTCTTGAAGTTCAGGTTGCTCTTCTCTTCAATCTTCTTGTTGTTTTCTTTCTCAGGTCACATTCTCACCCACACTGGAAGCATTTTTAAATTTCCGTTATAGCACATATCTTTCTTCTGCCAAAGAGTTTTGTACTTATCTTTCATTTGTCTTACTTCTTTGGCAAAATCACAGAACAATTTTTCATTCTTTCATTATGCCTCAAATTTGGCATTTGATCATAAAATCTGGTGATTGGACATTAAATCTCATAATTAAACATCTCTGAAAAATTGAAGATTAGCTGGGGATTTTCCATGATGCAGCATTGTTTTACAAGTCCATGTCCATAAATTCTCTAACATGCACTAACTCCTTGGTAGAAAGGAGACAATATGTTATAGAAATACTCTTTTAACAAAGTATCTGCTTCATGTTATTTAGTCTGGATGTACTTTATTGAAAATGTTGGTACATTCAAGAATACAAGATTAATCTTAAACTTTATACCATCACTATAATTTCTTGAAATACTGGATATATAAATTCAGATTCCATATACTTGACAACCTACAAAAAGGTAATATCGTTTTGGCAATTTCTGAAAAGTTAAAACAGGCCTTTAATAAGATAATGTAAATCACTTTCATGGAAAACTAAGGCTTTTTTTTTTTCTTTTTCTTTAAACCCAAAACAATTTGAGGTAAATAAACAACCGTCTCTAGAAACAAAAAACTAGGTTAATAGCTTTTATTCAGAATTTAATATAGCTTTTCTACAAACAACATATATATTTAACCACCACAAAACAGAGTGTTTCTGGGAACAGCCCATATCTTGCACCTTTCTTTTGATTCAATAGTTTTCTTTTGATTACCATAGTTCTGTGTTTACTCACCATATCATCAACTTTACAGATTTGTTTGCTAGTTATTTCAAGCGACCTCCACATTTTCATTCCAATATCCTTTTTCCCATCACCATGGGAACCACTGTCTTTTTTATCCTTCAAGAATATTATGTTTTAGAAAAGCTCTCATCCTTGTAATGGAAATTTGCAGGTGAGAACAGCTTCATTCTGCATTCTTAACTTACAGACAATTTTGCTACTTGCAGTGATTTATCATCTCTGTCGGTTCTGTCTCCACTGTAGCCAGAGGTACCACTGCACCTCCTGGAAATGCAATCACAGTGTCCAATTGAATACTCACTGCAGTTTTAGCACTGGACAAGGGTGAGTCTGCAGTAGCAGCAAAGGGCTCTGCAGCTGTTATAAAAGCTGCTCCATAAGTCTTAGCTGCATCCAAACGTGCAAATTTTAGAGCTACTTTGGGTATGCCTGTGTAATCTGCAGTTACTTCAGGTTCACCACTGCAGATGTTATTTTGGGAGCCATCTCTGTGTTTTTCTCATTTAGTAGTTTGCATTGATAAATACTAAGGAAACCAGGGGGGAAATCTAGGAGAAGAATTGGAGTATTAAAAGATCTCATTACAGAATTAACATTAAAAAGAAAAGAAACAGTGGAAGGGAGATGAATATAATTTTCAAGGCTTAAAAGAAATTTTAAATTGCCCTGAAGGATAAATAGAAGAAAGACAAGCGTATTCCCAGAACAAAATATTCTGTGCTGGGCTTCCCTCTCCTTCACACACTCCGGTTGTAGGACCTTGGGGGCAGCAATGTCTCAGAAGCCATCACAATAAGGAAAGTACATAAGATTTGGGAAAGATAGCTTAATATTTGCATCCCATAGGGTCATCTAGAATTTCACATCCATGAACTATAACTGTCAGATGACATAGTGTTAACATTTCATGGTAATGTTAATTCCTCGTGGGTTTGCTAAATATTTGGGGTTTTAGCCACAGTTTTTCTTACATGTGAGAGAAGGGGACGGAGAAAGAAGGTAACTATTTCCTAATCAGCTCATTTTGTCACCCAGGTCTCTGGTGACAGTCGGCTTCAACCTGAACCCAGAAAATAGCTCCCACTTCTGTGTCAGGGAAGAAGGAAATGACCGGTGTTTTTCCAAATCTAAGGTGGCTGAAACATTCCTCCTGATGCTTCTTTGCTATGTGCAGGCACACAGTGAAATACAACTTGGCTTCTAACTGGACCCCCAAGCACTACCGTAATGTAAAAATCAGCGGTTCATCACATGGCAGTCAGGTACAGCCCGCCCATTGAAGTAATCATATTTCCCATTCTGTTTCTACAAATCTCCTGTCAAAGCCTTTCAGTCATGAGTATCTGTGGACATAAGTCTTAGACAGCATGAGAACCTTGCTTCGTCTCCATTCTTTAGTGTACCTGTTGTTTTCATCCCCTTCCTGTCACCGTTCGTCAGGCATGCAGACCTAGGTCTGTAAGCTTAAAAACAGAGAACCAGCTTAGACATTTAGGTGGGATATTTTTCAATTTTTTACTTTTTTCTAAGAGATAAGCAATTTGGTGCATTAGTGCTCATGTCAAAATAAAATTCTCAGACTCTGTATCATGTGTCAGAGTCCTCATCTTTCCTGCAGAAGGCAAAGTATTTATTTAAGTAAGCAATATAGCCAGTTTATGATTTACTGATGGAACTCAAAGTTATTTTTATCTACTAATTCCCTTTTTGTTTCCTGGACCTTGAACATTCTTGAATAATTTGAATCTGTGATTCATCAGATTTTCAAAAACTTCTGAGAAAGTGCATTATAGGAAACTAGTACAGAACATAAGTTTTCGTGGTATGAAAAACATAATGCTGTTAGGGAGCAAGAAAAGCTAAAGACAGAAAACTAAGTGGGAAAAAAAATCCATTTTCAGCAAGGTGAAAGGGTAACAATGAGGTGTGATCACAGACTTGTTGCACTGCTCTGGTCATCTAAACTAAATATAATGTTACATAAACCATGACTGTTCCATGAAAAGTAATAAAAATAATTTTAAAATTAAAAATAAGTTGTAAAGAGATTAAAAAGATTAACACTGGTTTTGTGTAAATGTCCTGAAGAAGATAAAAACTTACGTAGTTGGTAAATAAAACAAATAATTTAAAAACTCTTCTCTATTTTCAATTACACAAAGTGTCAGACTCTAAACTGATGAAAGCAAGTGTTTATTTTAGAAAATTTACAGCTAATCTGTAAAATTCATGTGGTAATTCAAACAAAGCAGTATAGACTTCAGTAGAATAAAAACTGTTTATAGTTTTCCCATCAATGATCATTTTGCTGAAAAGCAACACTTCAAACATATTAAAAATTTTCCTATTTGCAGAGACTTTCCCTTTAAGCAGAAAGATTTAATGTATGTTTTCTAAGAGAAATCAAGCAAACTAAAAATAATGCTTCCACACTGTTTAATTCAAACTTTTCCAACTCATTACTATGTGATTTTTATTTTCTTATTTGTTTTGCATAATTTTCTTACATTTATTTTCCTTTCATTTCAAAAGTTGAATAATTGAAAGAACTGACGTACAAAGATTTACAACAGAGAAAAAAATAGGCATTTTTGGCTAAGTGTTTTGATCCAAAATGTATGACCATTTTAGCTTCATAGAATCATAAAATTGTAAAATATGCCAATTTGGAAGGGACCCATCAGGTCCAGCTCCTGGCCCTGCACAGGACACGCCTAGAATCACCTCATGTGCCTGACAATCCAAACTATTATTTTAAGACATTTTTGCTTATAATTTGAAAAGTATTACTAGAAAATTTTTAACATGCTTTCAGTTATTCAGGAGAATTTCAAAGATTAAGGATTCTGTTACGTGAGGACACAAGTCATATCCTTACAGTAAAATTTATATAATTCTTTTATGCTATGAAAAAAAGATGTCCTGTGAGTGGGTCACATGAGTTTTTCAAGCTTTGTGCCAGTTCATCAGGGAGCAGGCACACATCACTGCGAGGTTTGGAGGTGCTTACAAAGCTGTAACTTTTTGTTCCCTCTCCAGGGAGCTGTCACACATTGCTCGATGCTTGACTGTGTCTAATGCTTCACACTTATCCTCCTCTCCCTCCTGTCCCTTCTCTCTATCTTCTTGCATGGGACTCTGGGACCGAAGCCTGAAAATGCAGACTAATATCCTTAAGGACTGAAAGTTTCCCAAAGCATAACAGAGTATGTAGTCGAGACACTGACCAGACTAAGACAGATATATCTGCAGCCTCTCCATATCAGTGAGAGCAGAGCACACATCCCTTATTGCCCAGACTGCAGCTGTGTGTCTGTGTGTCCATGTGTCTGTTGTTACAAAACACCCAAAAACACCCATCCACCACGTTATGTGTAGCACAGAGGTCTGATGCAGGCCAGCAGGTGAAGAGGGGCTCCCCAGATGTTGACACTGTCACAGAATGTGCAAGGGATTTTGGGAGGAGGGCAGATGGGCTGTGGGGGGTGATCTGGCACTGTGATGGTCCGACCAAGCTCATGCCATTCAGGCAACTTCTGGTGGGGGACAGACAGCCTGTCTGGAGTGCTTTGGAGAGGATTAAGGATTAAGGGTTTATGAGGCAGTAGCAGGACACTGGCTGGAGTTAGGAGCAGAGTTCAAGTGGGGCAAGAATTCAATGGAAGAAGACAAAAGTTTAATATACATAAAAGAGCACGCAAGTAATAAATATATAAAATATATAAATGAATATGCGTACCCAAATACATCCATGAGTAAGTGGGAGGGTCATGCTGGGCTGTGTTTTCAACCTTCTGTTTGCACTCCTGAGGCCTGGAGCACCCACACAATGGCACAGGCTCCTGACAGCAAGAAAATCCCTTTCCCTCATCCACTTTAGCTGCCACACTGCTGTACAGGAGAGTCATCATTAAAGTACTTCCAGCCCCACTGGCATGTCAGGGACTGATCTTTTTTCCAGATTTGTTACAGAGAAGTAGAGAGGCAAACATTTCTCCTGTGCCCTCTGAGCACATTTTAGGAGCATGAAAATGTCACATATCCTGTTGATCAAGGTGCCAGGGGAATTCCATACAGTGAGACCCATTTGAGGCTCATTTTACTGGGGATGGGGGAAGGAAAGAAGAGGCAAACGGCCAGGCTCTTACAGGAGGCAGAACTCTAAGCTGTGATTCTTTGACTTCACTGTCTCTACAGAGACCCTTTTCTATAACAAAAAAAAAAAAAAAAAGCCAGTGTAAGTGGTTAAAAGAGAATGATAAATTCTGTTTCCCAGTTTCTTGAGTTTACAATTCCCAATAATGATGTTTGGAGTACATTTTGTCTTCAAAATGTTGTATTAATGCTTGTTATTTTTTCTCTAGGAATATTTTCTTGCCATTCCTTTGTCTTCAAGAAAGCTTTCCATTTCTCTATTTTTTAAGAGTCTTATCTGAATTCACAGAAATTAAGTGAAATGTTATGCACACATAAACAAAAACTATTAAAACTGTAACACAGTCTCCAGAATGACTAAAAAATATGGAATAAAAATCTTCCTTTAGATTTGAACAGTCATTAGATGCAACAAAGGTACATTCCTCTAATCAAAGATAAAATATGACATTCTTTTTTGTTTCCCTCGTGACATCCTTCACAATGATACTTCTTGTCCAGTGATAGAATTTCATTTCTTACATTGCATTTTCATCCATGGACCAAAATAATTGGACATTACAAAAGGAATATAGTGTAAATTTTTCCTGCACTCATTTTTGTTAAATTTCATTTTTGTTTAAAATCCATCATGTGATCTCCAGGAGATTTTTGACAGTATCTCATCAAATTTGTTGAAGATTACTCATTTTACCAGTCTATTCCTATCCCATGCATACTTGTGCCCCATCCTACAACCTTTTCCAGTATTATGCTGGTAGCATCTGGCATGGGAAAAGCTTTGGGGATTCAACAAATCCTCCTGGGAGTAAAGGCCTTCACACTTAATGAGGTTGTTTGTAAAGTCTACTGAATCCACTGGACAGGAGGATTTCTTTTGGATTTATCATTCAAATTCCTGTACAACTAAAAATATTTGCTGGCACATACCAGGGTCTTATATTTGCAGATTCTATTAACAAATCTGGCAGCTTTATGGAGCATGAATTGAGCTGCAGTCTCTTTCATGAAACAAGACACAAATCACACCTCACATCAAGTAGTATAATTTTCATAAATGTTTAATCCACAGGCACAAATGAAAGATTAAAAAGAAGATTTTATTGTATAGTATGTGGTGATGCACATATACATGGCTGGTGCTTATTCCAGTTCAAGTTTCCCTTAGGCAAATAAAGGTTGGGAAAACCTCAGACATTACCAAAGAACTTTCCTAGACCAACACATTTAACTTCTTAGATTCAATTTTAAAAACTGATTTTCTGTGGGGTAGAAGCACTTTCCCTCTCTAAAGTTTCTTTTCACAGTTATGGGAGGTGTCATTTGAACAGGAATTACAGCTCCTGTAGAAGATCTTGTTGACTGACATCCTCTCCTTCATTCCATCTTGTAAATGCTTTTAAATCCCATCTCTGTAAAGTTTTTTTCTGTGTTCTATATCATTATTTAAATGAACTCTGACATTTCCAATTACAAATCGATGGGAGACTTAGCTGCATTATGGAAGAGATGGTGGAACAAAATGCCTATCTAATACACTAAGTGCAGTAAGATGTTCTCAAATTGTCAATTTACCTTTTTACTTCTTCCACTTCATCAGGTTATGACTCTGTGCATGTTATCTATGGTTAAAGTGTCTCACTGGTCATAAAGCTGGTTTGCTTGTACCACCACAACTGACAGGGAGGATGTGAGGATGCATGAGAATGCACATGTCTGAATATGTGGGCAAATACATATGTATGTGCATAAAAGACTACATAGAGATGTGTGTAAATTTATACATACATACATATATACATATATATATATTTGTAGCAATCAGGATTGTGACTGCTTAGGAAATTTGCATAACAATAAAGATTACACTGGAAATTCCCTTCAGAGGCAGCGTTTTTGGGACTCAAGCAGAGACAATAGTTGGTGTCAGAGGAGAAGCATAACCATGAGATAAAAATCCCTGTCCCAGTGAGCCCAGCTTCCTCGCCCTTCTGCAGTACCATTTTGACACAAGTGTGGCATTTCCCCTCCCAAAGCTAATTTGCTTTTGAAGCACATATGGTGCAAAGGACTCTGCACCAATGATGAGAGTAGACTCAGGATTTTGTCTAAGGCAGCCACAGAGCCCCATGTGTTTCCTTTACCATCCTAGGGCTTTTTGTGTCATTCAGGCACCAAATATAGTCGAGAGTGAAAGCAAATGTAGGAAAGAAGAGGAGACAAAGAGACAGATCATTTGTCTTCAGGTTTATGTGAAATAATTGGCTACAGAGAAAGAAATAAGGCAGTGAGAAGGCTGTTCTATCCATGTTTTCCTCCCAGCAGAGAGGAGCAATGGGGAATGTTTTGGAATGAGAAATCTTTTCTGATGCAAAGCAAAGGCACATCTCCATGAATTCAAACAAGCTTTTAGATTGATCGTTTGCTGAGAGTAACAAATTATGTTGCAAAGAGAGAAAAAACAATGTCTATTGCAACGTCAAAGTAATTTATATCTCCTCAAACACTTTGAGGAGTATCTGATGCTGTCAGAAATATTTTTCAGTACTATTTGTCTTCAACTGAACCTTTCTATGATTTCAGGCAGCACTTTGAATGCAGCACATGTTGCATGCACTTTCATTGTATGCCCAGGTCTTTTTTAATCACTTAATTAAATAATTTGTAATTGTTTTGGGAAGATAAAAACAACTACACCTGAGTTAAATAGTACTGAATGCAAGGAAGTTGTTATTACCAGCTTTTGTCACTGATTACATCAGCGTCTGTGTGTTCACAGAATCAGAGTGTCCCCAGATGGACTTCCCTGGGAACAGTGAATCAAGTCCAATGGTCTTGCCACCCTCCTTCCCTGCTCCTAAGATGGCTTCTATGGCTTTGGCTGAGGAGGAGAAGATGCCCTGTTTACTAAATCTTTCCTCCAGAAAACTTAAGGATACTGGGTCCAAGTGTGTCATAGGGAAGGAGAGAATGAATTTTCCACTATGACATCTGATTATGTCAGCAATGTAGAGCAGGGACTGATGAAAGAGGATTCCAGTAATCTCCCCACCTTCAATCCATCTCATAAAATATGTGCATTGCTCTGGAACAACATATAAATTCTACCAGCGTTTAGGAGAAAAAGCCAATGGGAGGTGAAAGGCTCTCACAGTTGCACTCTTATAGGACTGGGGAGATCTGCATGCTGAGAGAAATGCTTTTCAATCCTAGGATAAAAACTGCTATGGACAGACAAAAGATGTGTAGAAAAAGAAATAGCGATATCTCAACTGGAGATGAAACTAGAAAATAAAATTGTCTTGAATGTAGAACTGAAACAGATTATCACAGTTGGAATGACAAAATGGGGGCCTGACAACAGGGCTGCAGCAGAAACAAGGCTGAGGACAGGCTGGTGACTGGGAGATAGGACAAGCAGTAGTGTGAGGCTTTGGTTTCCCAACTTCTCTGAAACAGACCTACACATCTGGGATAAAATTTGTTGAGGTGAGATACAATCTCAGCCACAAATATATTTTAACACTGCTTTGCTCTTTACTTTGTTACCTAAAAAACATATCTGCTTTTCATTTGCACCTGCAGCTACTAATAACTTGGTTTTTAGTGAAAGCAAAGTCTTTCATTACAGCACCTGTGCTCTGCAAAGAGCTGCACATACAGGCACAACCATATCCCACTGCATGTGCCAGCTCTGCCTCAGTGGTCAGCAGGACTTCTCCTGAAATAACCAGTTAAAAACAAATTATGATTTGTAAGACTTGGATGAACCAGTTCATCAAAGGCACCATAAGTGTTCTTGTTTGAGGTATTCACCAAGGCTATTTTTCAGCTATTGCCAGCAGGGCTAAATGGATAGGATTGCTGATCTGTGCCACTTAGAGCTTTCAGCCATACCAGTTGCATTGAAAAAGACTCTGCTAAGATGCAGCTCATTATGTCACCTTTGTGACTCTCCTGCTTTGACAGCAAGTGGTTGAGATTCTTCCATCTTTATTTGCTGTTTGGGAGCTTTTTCCCAAGAAAAATCACTAGTGAAGACTGAAATCAGAAAAGGATACTCCAAAATCATTGTAACAGTTACTACTAATTGTTTAATCTTATGATGTGTGTCTACCCTATTTTTAGCGACTTTTGTGGTTGCCCTAAAATCTGTTTTTTGTCAGAGAATCTTTTTCTTCGTTCTTGATTGCCATACAATTCATTATCAGAAAGAACATATTTTCAAATATCTTCCAAAATTAACCTGTTTGTTGTCTTAAATAAAAACTATGTGATGGTAGAAAATGTCTTGCTTGTCTTAGTTTTTAACTGTAATTGCACACATTTAATTTTTAGGATAGCAACTAACACTAATGATCTTGGTAGCAATCTCCTAATATGATTGACCCCTAAGTCCCAACTATCTAGTAATTAGAAAATACTGTATAAATCTTTAAACAGAAAATGCTGATATGTCTGAAACAACCTAGCTGGTTTCAAAATATTGGAAAATATTTCTAAATTGGTGTTTGACCTCCTGGAATTTCCCTCCACCCAACCACCCACCAGTAGACACTTCCATAGCAGTCAGTAACTTAGTGGTAGGAGAGGAAACCTACAGTTTGATACTCTGAATTAATTTTGTCATTCAAATCGGGGTCTTGAATCTTGGTGTCCTCCATCCATGCTTGCTTAATCCAGCTAAATCCAGAAGCAGCCTTTAGCTCTTGAATTTATATGATGAAGGGTCTCATGTCCCCAGTGCTACTAGGGGTATAACAGAATCACAGGATGATGTTGAAAGGAACTTTTGGAGGCCATCTGGTCCAACCTCTCTGCTCAGGACCATGTCTTGATGGTTTTTGAATGGATTACAAAACAGAAAGACTTGCATAATTAACATATCATTGATTTTTAGTCCATAAAAAAATGCCCATTTTTAATCCACTTGTACCTGTCATAAAATCTACTGTGTATCACAAAAGAATATTCTCAATTTTTTTTGTATATCAGAAGATCAATACAAAAATAAATTCTATTCAAACTAATCTGTTCTATCGAGGCCAAATTTTTACTCTTAAAACTAAGAAAGTAGACAGATTTGAGACAAAACGAAGACACAGTTGTATAGTGAGCTTGCCATTTAAAGCTATGAATATTGGATGCTTATGAGAAAGTATCAAATCTGAGTAAAAAGATAATCCACAATACTTGGCATCCATCTTTAGGAATGGCAAAATGAGAACTTTGCATTGGCCCAGGAAAAAATGGAGCTGCAGTGGAGCAAAGGATTGAAGGTGATGGGCTTAAATGGAGAATTGTCATTTGTGATGTGATCATTGCAAACATTGGAGGTATTCCTTAACAAGGATGTGAAGACAATTGAAAGTTATATATATATATATATGTGTGAGTGTGAGTGTGTGTGTGTGTGTTTGTGTGTGTGTATATAGTTTTTGGGATTTGTTGTTTTTTTGGGGAGGATTGTGTTTTTGAGGTTTTTGTATTTGTTTTTGTTTTGTTTTTGTTTTGTTTGTTTCCTTTGGTAAGTTTATTTTTAAACTTTCAGAGATACAGAAGAGCAAGACTCACCTCTGCAGATGTGTTTGTTTTGGCTGGGGTATAATTAATTTTCTTCACAGTGACTAATACAGGGCTAGGCTTTGTATTTATGCTGAACACCATGATTATAATACAGAGATGTTTTTGTTACTGCTGAGCAGGGCTTACACAGATCCAAGGCCTTTTCTGCTTTTCCTTCTGCCACAGTTGTGAGGGGACTGGGAGAGCATGGGAGGCTGGAAGGAGACACAGCTGCTACAGGGGACCCAAACTGACCAAAAGGACATTCCAGACCATGTGACATCATGCTCAATGTATAAAGCAGGGGGAAGAAAGAGGAAGATGGGGATGTTTGGAGTGATGGTGTTTGTCTTCCCAAGTCACCATTACACATGATGGATCCTGGTTTTCCTAGATATGGCTGAACATCTGCCTGCCCATGGGAAGCAGTGAATTAATTCTTTGCTTTTCTTTGCTTGTGTGAGTGACATTTGCTTTTCCAATTAAACTGCCTTTATCTCAACCCATGAATCTTCCAGCTTTTACCATTCCAGTCCTCTCACTGATCCTGCTGGTTGGGGGTGTCAAAAGAAGTGCAGAGCAAAAGATTTTGAGGTCTACAGAAAGGGAAAAGGAAGAATTGAAATATGACATTGAAACAGAAGATGCAAGTGACTAGAGCTGGAAAGTTATTTCAATTGTTGTTGTTCCTCCACTGGACCATACCTCTGCAGTTGACCTGGAGATGACTGGTGAGAGGGCAGACAATATTCTTCTTTGCTGAAATTGCTGCCATTTAGCACACAGTCTACACAAAGCTGAAATGAGGCTTTTAATTAAACTAGAGAGACCAGCTTCAGGGCAGGCTGTTTCCCTTACTGTTTTAGTTAGAAAAGATGTCAAAAATGCAAGGTGAGAGAGGGCACAGACGTGAAAAAGTGACAAAGTGCAGTCATTCCTTCTAAAGCTTTGAACTATTCATGGTCTCTTTCCTATTCAATCTACTTGTGGGAAGATTAAGACAATGTCTTCTGGCCTGATTGTCAAAGGTGCTGTGCACTTGCCACTGCCATTGACATTTTGCTCCATTTGCCTGGCTTCTTGCAGTAAAGCATCTCAGATTTCTCACAGGAGCAGCCCCTTCTCAGTTTATCTGTGGGATGCTGGAGATCAGCTCCACCTGGGGCAGGAAAATGAGAACTCCCTACAGTTATTCAGTGTGGCTGTAAATGCTCACACATCTTCCCTGTGGGAACTACAGCAGGAGCAGCACTCCAAGGCACTTCACTTTACCCTTGACGTATCTTTATATAATAAATATTTGTAGCTAGCACTGGCAGCAACTTCTCCTCTTCTTGGTATAGTAGGCGTTAAGAAAATGTAAAAGTACTGCTTTTTTTTTTACATTTCGCAGCTTTTTACATTTTTTGTTGTACCCAAAAACATTATCATTCTCCATTTGAGAGCATTTTGCTGGACTGGCAAAACACCTAAGCTGAAATCAGGACTATGCCTACCACTAAATTGCTGGTACTTGTCATATATAAAGTGAAACTGTTTTCTTTCCCTTTCAAATAATCTGAAAGGAACCAGTTCATTAGTCCCCCTTCAAATAATAAAGAAAATTATTTAATTTGCATTTGTTTGCTTTTCAGTGAGAAAAAATGACTGGCCTATTAGCTGTTTGTGCATTTAATGTCATAGAGTGTGCATCAATTTTTAGGAAATTAGTCTGTGTTTAATATATTAAAAAAATGGTACATGCAAAATACAAGAAGTCGAGGTGACAAGGTGCAAATTAACTTTAATCCATTTTTATTCTAATAATCATGGGGCCACTCAAAAGACAAATGGCAGTGGTTTTGCTTGAAGGGGTGGTCTGTTCTGCATGGTACTCCATCATTTTAAGCAGAGGAGTGGCAGTTTTCTATTGTGCATTAGCATATATATTAGATCCAATCTATGCACAATTTTTACATTAGCTGGCATTGATTGCGACATGAAAGGGATTAGTAATATAATGCTACATCCCAGGCAGTTGTAGCAGTGCTTCCTGCTGGTATGACTTTCCCACTGTAGCATACAAACTTTCCCAGTATAATCGACTTGCATTGTTAAGAGAGATGAAGATGTGGAGATTAAATTGTAGTCAGCCTTTAGTATATGAATTGGTGAACAGCCTACCACAAAGCTAGAAAATTAATTTACAAAGCCAGGTCATTTGCACAACCATTCTTTGGAAAATGCAAATTCATGTTATAGTTGCTTGCCTTTGAGCAAAAACAGCATTTGCTACCCCACAGTACATTGTGTGAGAGGAGTCTGCCCAGGGCAGTTAGTATAGATTAATTGCCTGTCTGTAACTTCATAGACTGTAGCATGTTTGTCACACATCCATATCCCTGCATTACAATTTCTTATATTAATGTAAATAAATTTAAAATGGAGAAGGGAATCACTGCCTAGATGATATAGGTGGATTTACCAGTATCCGAATTGCCTTTCACAATACTGAGCCCATACTTATCATTCATAGTACCCTGAAAAAATTATTAAGAGCTCTGTGATCTAAAGTCTGTCCCAAAATAAAATATAATGCTGAAACAGGGTTAGTGGATATTCTATGTCCCCTGAAAAATAAGCAAATGGAGTTGGCATGCAGACACATATGGGAGAGTCTGCTCTTGCTAATTTTGCTCTTTAAAAAGCTGAGTGAAAGACAATTTATTTTCTAAGGAAGTCAGCACTTTATATTAACAAACTTTCACCAGTTTTCCTCATACGACTTCTTATATGAAAGAATTTGTTACCCCAAAACAGTCATAACTAGGGAGTAATTAACTGCTTTTTTTTTCCTATTCCTGTGTTGAGCTGGATGAATCTGGGATAATAAATATAATGAGAGTAATCACAGGGCTGTATTTCAGTCTTGACAGATCTGCTGACAGCAGAAACTGCCAGGATGGCAACACTGCCAGGCTGCCATGAGCTGCCACCCAGCCCAGGGCATAAACAAGTTCTGGGCAGTTCCTCCCCTGGGGACAGTGCTGCTCCAAGAGATTTTCTTCAAGCCAGACACTTTCCAGAGCTGCAGGGGTGAGCTCTGGTGTGAGCAAATGTAACTGTACCTTCACTTTTTGCTGCTCCTTAACTTCCCTGAGGAACAGTAGAGAAAGAATACTTCCTGAAAACCAAGACAACCAATAATGTAAATGGCATATCTTGAAAACCAGATCATTCACTTAGAATTAGATATAGAATAGTAGTGCCAAAAATAAATAAATAAATAAAGCTATATAGAAAATAAACAAACAAACAAAGAGCAGTTGCTTGTAAAAACAAGCAACTTTCCTTTGCACTTTCCCTACTTTCCCTCCTGTCCTTGAGCCAGAGAAGACAGTTTTTAAAATGTTTGTTTCAATCACAGTGAGTATCATAACAGAGCATAAAAAAGGATACCTACATCTGTTCATGTAGGCCTAAATAATCAGAATTTTTATTTAAATTTGGTATGATTGCATTTTTATTTTAGCTATATCATCTAATTATTTTTTTTTTACAGCTGTACTAGTGTATAGAGAACTCCAGTTACAGAGTCTGTAAGGTCTCAGCAGAAAATTGATGCCTTGAATGACCATCTTCAGATGTTTCTATTTCCTGGGTTGTTTTTGTTGTTTTTTGGGGGTTTTTTTGCATCATATAAAGTGTGACTATTTACAGAACAGGATGTTCACATTTTTCTCTGAAATAACAGTGATCAGACTTGAAAACATTTCAGAACACCTCAGAACTAAGTTTGAAATATGGATTCATATGTCTTCTTTTTTTATTCTTGTTCTATACAATTAGGGTGATAATGATTTCCATGAGGGAGGTTTTGGTTATTTTCAGAAAGGTGACAACTTGTTTTGAACTATCATAGTCTTTATTTCTACAATAAAATTAGATGAAGATAATACATATTTCTTAGTTCTGAACTAGCAATTTTGAAACAGTTCTTGACTGGAAATACCTGCTCTGTGTTTAATTTAATTATGTTAGTCAATTAGACAATCTGAAAGAAAAATGTGGTGTTACCAGTCAGGAAAAGGGGGATGTTAGAAAAAGAAGATATTATAAGGTCATCAGTTCCTGAGAGACAAGAACAGAAATAGGAAATTATCAGCTATAGAACACTGAATTATCAGGAAACAACTTGGGAAAAACCACAGTATGCCATAACACTAATATCTCAATTGGCTCAATGGCTTTTAGTACCTTTGGAGGTCGTTCAACTTTTAAAGGTATATTTTGTGAATTCCTGCTGCTACAGTAGCATCAACAGTCCCACATAAAGTTTTATATGAAGTTCCAATCAATGAGGTTACGTCTAGATGAGTTGGTCTTATATCTAGCATCCACTGAAATCAATGAGAAGATTCTCAGTCACCAAAACCAGAGTTAATCATGATTATAAAGACATCATTTACTGCTACTGTTATTACTGTCACTGCTACTACTATTACTCTTGTTATTTTGTAGATTGTAAACCAACATTTAGAGAAAAAGGGTCTTTCACTTAGATGGAGTCAAATATTTGGTCTGGAACCTTCACTAAGGTGCTTGAAACCAGCGAAGGTGCTACAAATGCTCTCAATGTTAATTTATTAAACCAAAGATGCCTTACAATTATGAATTCAAATCCATGGTTACAACTGTTCACAAGTGCTCTCATTTTAGCTAAATAACACTAGAATTTATAAAGGAGAACAAATTGCAAACCTTATGTAGGTAACCTCCCGCAGTAACTCTAACATGCAGGTAAATTAGCATTACTTTTTTAAATTTTTTTATGAATGGCAAACTGAGGCAGAAGTCAATAAAACTTCCAGTTTCACAGAGCTGCTGACTCTTTCCACACTTTCTGCTCTAAAGGACTCTTCCCCAGACTGTGGAAGAAACCAGAACCCAATGTATCCATTACATGCATTGTCTTTTCATTACATGAGATCTAGCTACTCAAACCTAACACAAATTCCCTCTCATGCATGCATCTTGACTAGAAGCAAACGCCATGTTGAGACATTCCATACAACTGCACTCCTGTCACAAGAGAGCAGTTCATTCAGGAATAATGGCAGCTGGAAGCCAGAAAGGAGCACTTGAAACACAGATAAACTGAGTCACTGCAGAGCAATGACTGTTAGCCAGCTTCTACATTAGATTAAAATGTACTGAAAACAGTAAGGGTTATTTTAAAGTGATTGCTTTCAGCACCAGACTAAGCTTTCACAAGCTCAAGCTCATGTGATGTTTTCCTTTCATCAATTTACTCAGCTCCGAGGAACTCATTCAGATAAAACCAAAACAACCCAAGGTTCAGTTTTGTTGGTTACTCAGGGAATAATGCAGAACTCAGATCTCTAGAGTGCCCAACATATTTTGAAACTGAGGACTTCAAGTTAGTTACCACAGCATTTAGAAGATACCCTGCAAGATGAATCATACAATACAGATCTCCTTTACCAGATTTTGCTGATATTTCGAATTTTCCTGGAGGCTAACTCACACATTTTTCCCATAAATCCTCTGCCTTGTTTGTCATCACTGGTAACTCTCTCATTTCCTGTAATCATCAGTGTCACAAAGTTGGTGCTTATTTTTTTTACTTGTCCCTTCATTTCTTTCCCCCTCACTATTGTCATTAAATCCTGCTGCTATTTCTAATATATCTGAGAAATCCAGTCATTCCTCTCTGTCCCTACCAGCAAAACATGTGTTCCCACTACATTTTGCTTCTTTGCTGCAGCAGAAATATTCCACTTAATAGTGTTGTCATTAAACCCAGCTCATATTCATTCCTCTAAGCAAAGGAGTGTGATCCAAACTCATCTTTGTTTTCTCTGCCTCATTGTGCAGCTCAGGCTCTGCTGCCTTCTGTGCATTTGACTTTTCAGACAATGTCCATTGCTTTACTGCCCTCCCAAGAGAATCCTGCAGGATTAGTTAAATTGTTGCTGTCATATTTTTCTGTGATGTGGTTAATTCTCTATGTCTTCCATTATTCTGGTGTTCTCTCACCCTTTATGGAAGACACAGACTAGTTCCAAGAGAAAAAGAAAGAGGAAACTGTGATAATGGAGAGGCAAAGTCATTGGAAGAGGAAGAAGACAAAAGTTTGATATACATAAAAGAGCACGCAAATAATAAATATATAAAATATATAAATGAATATGCGTACCCAAATACATCCATGAGTAAGTGGGAGGGTCATGCTGGGCTGTGTTTTCAACCTTCTGTTTGCACTCCTGAGGCCTGGAGCACCCACACAATGGCACAGGCTCCTGACAGCAAGAAAATCCCTTTCCCTCATCCACTTTACCTGCCACACTGCTGTACAGGAGAGTCATCATTAAAGTACTTCCAGCCCCACTGGCATGTCAGGGACTGATCTTTTTTCCAGATTTGTTACAGAGAAGTAGAGAGGCAAACATTTCTCCTGTGCCCTCTGAGCACATTTTAGGAGCATGAAAATGTCACATATCCTGTTGATCAAGGTGCCAGGGGAATTCCATACAGTGAGACCCATTTGAGGCTCATTTTACTGGGGATGGGGGAAGGAAAGAAGAGGCAAACGGCCAGGCTCTTACAGGAGGCAGAACTCTAAGCTGTGATTCTTTGACTTCACTGTCTCTACAGAGACCCTTTTCTATAACAAAAATAAAAGCCAGTGTAAGTGGTTAAAAGAGAATGATAAATTCTGTTTCCCAGTTTCTTGAGTTTTACAGTTCCCAATAATAATTTGCATGATGTTTGGAATACATTTCATCTTCAAAATGTTGAATTAATTCTTGTTATTTTTCTCTAGGAATATTTTCTTGCCATTCCTTTGTCTTCAAGAAAGCTTTCAATTTCACTGCTTTTTATTAAGAGTCTTATCTGATTCCCATCCAAGTAAATGGAAAAATAGTGCTTGTGTTACAAATAAAGGAAGATGTATTTGGATTTCTCCTCTGGGATATTTTTTACTTAATTCTTTCCTTTTTCTTTTGATGTTTTTGTCATCTGTGTTCCCTTAGAAGATTTTTGACTCCTTTGTTTAGCTTGTGTCAGTACATAATTTGTTCTGCTCTCTATACTGTTCATCTCATTCTTGTTTATTTACTTTAGGTATTTTATTAGTGTTACTTGTCTGAATATGTCCTGTTTCCTTTCTCCTTTTGATCATTCATTTTCCTCTCTCTTTTTATATTTCTTCCACTATAGCAGATATTATGGAATGCTGGTCATGTAGGAAAAACATGATGGTTTTGAGTTGAGTCAATAGGGTTGGAAATAAATAGAATATGCAGGCATATGAATAAATCTGTTATGCCCCCAAACTAATTTTATTAGTAATTTAAGACTATTTTTCTGAAAACATCTATGAAACTCAGTGGTGCCACAAATGGACTATGAGATTAAAAAAATCTATTCAGCATCTCTGAAAAAGGTTGAGGGCAAAATCAGTACAGTGCCAGTGGTTTTTAGGGATTGTGTGTTGTGTGGGCACTGTTCATTTGGGTGGTTGCTTTGGTTTTCTTCACAAAGCCTGTTCTTACATTTTAGCTGTGCTTGCCGTTGCTCTGTGTTGGCAATGTAACTTGAAACCCAACACTGGATTTCTTACATAACAGAATAAGGTAAAGCCACTTGCAGCAATTCCTGAATAAAAGGTGATCACCTTTTGTGCTACTATGCGCAGCCAAAGGAGATTTTCCTGTTTTGCCTCCCACAATTCAAGGCCATATGCAATCAGAACCTGATTTTGATCAACTAAAAGTAATGCTCTACTGCTGTACCAAAGGACAGGATCAAGCCCTTGATATTTCTTTCCTATTTATCATATTGTTTTCTAAATCTCAGAGGTCATTAATAGGATAATTTTGTGCCATAGTTTCAAAGGACATTACAAATTCCTTTAATTTCACCAGTTTTAGAGAGAGAGGACTTTTAGATGTTGATGTACCAAATTATGTTGGTTTTTTTTCTTCTGAATGTCTAAATGCATCTGAGATTTTTCCTGTTTCCTAGAACAGCAGTTGTGCTTCTTTTTCTCTCAGTTGTTTAGGGTTTTGGATTTCAGTTTGGTTGGTTTTTTAAGGTAAATGAGATACTGCCTTAAAGCCTGAGCCAGGTGAGAGGTGAGAAAGGCACCTTTCTCCAGGTTCCTTCTACCCTGTGATCTGTGAGAATGTTTGACAGAAGGAAGAAAGAATAAGCCAAAAATATAGGTAAGAGTCACTGAGCTATAACAAGCTTCTTCCCCACAGAACTGTGTAGACAATTTCAAGCTGGTTCAAGAGGATTCAATGGGGCTGTGTCCCATTCATTCAGTGAGGTCTGAAAATGGGGCTGGTTCACTGCCAACACTTTGGGCTGCAGAAAACCTGGGTCCTTGCTTGTTGAAACTGAAGTGTATAAATAAAAGTATATGTTCATCAGCTTCTATTGCTGCAGGAATTTTGGAAATTATTTGTAATACTCTATACAAGAGAGGTTAGTGATTTTGACTGCATGTGGTAAACCGGAGAGTAATAGGCCTGTCTGGTCATTAGGTACAAAAACAAGAGAAACTCTCAACCACAACTCAGAATCTCTTAAACGCCATGGAAAGCAAAAGCTGTGGGACAAGTGAAGCAAAACCAGGAATTAATTTACTGCTTCCCATGGCTGGGAAGGTGTTCAGCCACCCCAGGAGAGCAAGGCTCCATCACATGTAAGGGTGACTTGGGAAGACAAACTCCATCACTCCAAACATCACCCCCCTTCCTTCTTCTTCCCCCCACTTTATATAATGATGATGACATCTCATGGTCTGGAATATCCCTTTGATCAGTTGGGGTCACCTGTCCTGGCTGACCACATGTTCAAAATAAACTACCTATCTCACTTGTAGCTTACCCTCAAGAAATTGTTCCTCTGGAAGATGAGAGGTGTCAGAGGGACAGGGTCAAATATGCTGAAACGTAGGGGATGACCCTCATGACTCAATTTCTGAATTATTGATATTTTCAGCATTCTTGTATTGATTTTAAAGTACACACCCAAAATATGTCAAGTTCTATGTTACCTTTAAGAACTATGTCAGCTTTGTAATTTAGCTAGTAAAGGGTCCAACAGGAAAGGCTGAACAATGTGTCATCCATCTTGAAGTGTTGCACCAGGGCTGTATTGCCAGGGCAGAAGAACTGTAATTTTTCCCCTGCTTTTCCTCTCCTTTGACTGAGAGTTTACTTCTTCCCTTCAGATAATTCATACAGTATTACTCGTTATTTCAGCTACTCTGATTGCTAATGAAAACAGCAGAGAGTACTGTAAATACCACTTAAGGATCCAACTACTCTCTAACACAGCTTGCATCAAGGGGCACAGAGAAGGTTCCTATAGCACACTTCCACTCCAAAAGCACTGAGGGGAGACCAAGTTCAAAGGCAGCTCTTTGTTCCCTACACTATTCTGTGAATCTTTTTGCAAAAGCTGCTGAGCTTGTTTGGTGTCTAAAGAGTATTTGCCTGTTTGCTCTGTTTTGGCAACTCAAGAGAACATAAAGAAGCTCAAAGCATGCAAATACTAAAATATCTATCAGGTAATTTCTGTGAAAAAAGAGATGAAAGCAAAATTTACGCTGATGGTGAGTTGCAGTCACCCCACTTATAGTACCTAAAGTGCTCATCTCATTTCTTTTGCTGCAGAATTGCAGATCAGAGAGGCTGAGGTAGATACAGTGTGAAATTAATGTCATTTATCTTTAAATGTCAGGATAATGTTACACTTGATGCCTACATTTTGACATATTGTGCTATGCCACCTAAATTTTTAACATTTCTTTAACCTGCGTTATTAAATTGTTGGAAGTGATGAAAGTGAATATGGATATGGAAAGAGAAGTCATCTTCAGGAATGCAGATGCACACAGAATGATGGAGGCAGTTGTATAATGTCCCCATTCACTCCTATGGACACTTCCATTACAACAGATTATGTCCAAACTTTTTTTATTCTTCTTCTTCTTTCTTTTTCTCTTTTGCTTAGAACAGCACAATAGCAGCAAACCTGTACCATGAGCAATTTCTTCCTTCCCTGATTTCTTTTTCAATACCATTTGATTTGATAATTCCATATTGGGTTCCTTTAGTGCTTTACACTCTTCTATAATGAGCTAATTAAAGATATACGAGATCTCTTTATTGAGGCATATGCGGGCTGTTCTTTTCTGTGTTACTTTTTTGTTTCTGCTGTGAGTCAGACCTTTCCCTCCTCCCACAGTCTCCTCTTGCTGGGTGGGAGGGTGGTCTTTTTGAGATGGAGGTCAGAGAAGGTTATTTTGAAGCTCGTTCCCCCACTTTTCTTCTGGCACTGTACTAAAAGGTTCCCCATGTTCCCTGGGATTTTTTTTGCCTTGTCAAATAAAGTACACACAGCATTTCATTGCTTAGTTCAGCTGCCTTGCTTACCAAAAAAGATAAACCCTCAGCTGCTCTACTGAACATGAGTCTGCTGTATTTGCTTTCTGGAGGAGCAGAAATGGGATTTCAGCCTCCTTTGCCACAACTGACATCAGTATCAGTTATTTGTTCTTCCTGTAAAGATGCACTTTGAGTGTTGTAGCTTTCTGCAGGTGTTATCTCCCGCTCATATAAAAAATCTCACTGGTCAGCTCTGTAGGTATAGAGTTGCAGATGCTTGTGGCCAGACTTTTAACTTGAAAGCAGAGGTCTTGTACTGTACAGCTACATGTATTCAGTTTTTCCCCTGTGTTGACTAGTATATTCTCTTAAGGTGAACTGAAAACCTCAGGAATACAGGTTTTTTGAAGCTTCCTGGTGAGATGCAAGGAAAGCTCAGATCTTTCCTGGGATATGGACAGTATGCTGGTGGGTGTCCTTATCAAGTTTCAGGCTGAAAAGAAGGTCCAAAATTTGTGAAGTGCAACATTTCGATCCACAGTCAGCTGGAGACCAAGCCATGATCTCCATTTGGGATTTTAATTTTTCTGTCTTTTCTGGGTTTGGAGATATTAGAGTGGACCATGCAGCTCAGTTGGGCTAGGGTAGTTTGAAAATAATGTTGAACTCTGCCTAAGCAAAGGAAATTGGTCAGTGTGCTCTTGAGATCAAGCTGTAAGCTGTCAGTTCCTGGTGGAACAGTAGCTATTATGGTAAGTAGAAGGACAGGTAAACTGGCTAGCACCATCTCCATATAAATGGAAATGCACTGTCTTCCAGAGATGTCTCCTTGTGGGACATGCAACACCTTTTTTGCACACACACACAGTCACTAAGACAGGACAAATCAGGAAATTTGTAGCCATCTATTCCCTTCCTGAACAACTCGTTCTGTGAGGAGTAAGGGAACATTTAGATTTGTCCATGTCTCTTCCCTCCACCTTCACTTAAAGCAAGAGGTCCCTCAATCAAACTTCCAAGTTCTTTCTTTGATCTAAGCCACTTGACAGAGTAATTTAGAAAAGAAAATCTATATTTTAACAAATATTCTGGTCATCTCTTTAACTCATGCACCACAGAATCTTGCCTTTATCATCAACAGGAAGTATTGTGACCCATGCACTAGTGTGTTATGAGCAAACTAATAACTGATACCTATTATCTTCCAGTAAAACAAAATAAAACCATTCTCTGTTCCCTACTTTCAGCCTTTTATTTGTAGCTGGAACTGTGAATGATTGCAACTATCCTAAAAACATCTTTCTTATTCATTCCTGAGGCAGCCATATAGAATCCCCAGTACACTTTATATCTTCTCTGCACACCTGCAGAAGGACCTTTTTGCCCCAGTAGCCTGAGTGGTATAATGTCTTTACATATATTGGTAGAATAGCAAGAATTTTATAATGTACCATATCAATGGTTCTGTGATAAGAGAAGAAATGGGAAAATATGAAAAATATTAGACCTTTACATCTGTTAATACTGGTTTCCTAGGTTACACTAATCCCCTGTTATTACATATGGACAGCCAGAATGGTAGTCAGAGGAGAATTGCTTAAAACCAATAATTTCACTGGGGAAAGAAATTTGGGGGTTTTATCTGTCACAGATCAAAACCAGGGAGTTTTTAAACCTCAGTGTCAGTAAAAATGGCACTGCATTTATTATCCTACAATACTTTCCACATTTAATTTTTTTATTTCAGAAGCCAAAACAATTAAACACAGTGTTTGCTTGTACAAGGCAGTACAGGAAACTCTATAAAAATTCATAAGAAGGTTTGCTACATTTGAGTGGTAAATGAATTCAAGAGGACATATATAAAAATGATAGAAGTTTTAAACTAGTGTAAAATAATTAAATCTGACATTTGTGCATGAGATTATGCTGAGAAGTAATGTAGCAATATGTGATCAAGTGACTTGTACATTCCTATTGTTGATTTTTATGCTGTTACTTAATTTAATCCCCATTTAGTTCCCAGACTGCAACAAAATACAGTACTCTCCTAGTTATGTTTATACACATTATTATGCCTCTGGCATTACACATTATTATGTCTCTGACATTATGCATAAATCATGTACAGGATTACCTATCTGTTAAAATTTTCCTGCTAAAAAAAATGGGGCTGAATTAGTAATAACTGTGAGAAACCTCCAATTCAGCTTTGCAGCAACTTCAAGGATGCTGTTGCAGTGCTGTGACAATTGGGACAGGATACCCATTAGGTTTTCTCTTCCTAGGGTTAACACATTAAACTAAGCATATAAAAGGATATAAAAGGATGGATGCCTCCCCTCACCTAGAGACAGCTGAGCTAGCTATAAACACAAGTGTATGGCTGGAAAAATAAGATATCTTCAGCAACACACACCTTAAGGAAATCCCAAATTGTGGCAATGAGCTTGTTTCTGGTACTTGAGCTAAACTAATACAAAGCTGATGACACTGAAAAACAGACATAAGATTTTAGGGCTTCTTGCTGTAATCATGTTTTCAGAGCTTCACAGGTGGCTTCTGAATGTTTTTCTGCTATGCTGGAGATTATTATCTGCAAAATATCTAACTCAGAAAAGCTAGTTCTATTCCTACTTTATCTTTTTCCTGTTGGTATATGAATATAGTCACATACACGTTTATAGATGTGTATATATGTATATATATATATATAAATGTTGATATGTTTAATTGCTGATAGATATTGACATACCTCTTTATATATATAAAATCTTTAAAAGGAATTAACCTGTTCAAGCCAGATCTTTTGGGGCAAATGCATCCTTTCCCTGATCCTTATTTTTAGCATAGAGTATGCCCAGTGTACTTACTGAAATGCTTGCTTCTGACATACAGTGATAACATAGATGTTATGAGAAATGGGATTTACAGGCTTGATCTGAAATGCATAAAATAATATAGCTCCAGATAACTATTTCCTTACTGACTGTAATAAGTTGTTTCAAGGAGTGACAACTCTTTAAATTCTGTCCCATCTCTGACTCTGAAGTTCTACAGAGAACTGGCTGTTACTAAGAACATTATATAGTATCTCCAGGAAGCAAAAAGAAAAAAAAAAAAAAACAACACCCCCCCCCCCCAAAAAAACCAACAACAACAACAACAACAACAACAAACACCACCACCCCGGGGCTTTGCTGACCAGCAGGCTGGTTTACAAGGTATATGTGATTAATATGCACACAACATAAAAGTAACTTTCAGTTAATCCCTTGATTTAACTTTCAAAAAGAAATAAAATAAAGATTATTTTAAATGTTTCCCTGAGGCAAAAGCATTGGAATAACCCATCAAGTACAAACCCTATGTTTTACCTTAAAGGTCTTTGTGAAATTCAGCTTTTTGCCCTGAAGCTATAAAGAAAGACATCAAGTTTGATTCATCTTCACATTAAGTTATACTGGCATAATTGCATCCCTTCCAGTGGATTCACATAAATGCCAATCAGGCCCTCTCTATCTTACATGAAAATAATGAGATTTTTCAAGTTCGTTAAGGCATTATCTCTACCCCTTTAATGAGTTAATTCTCCTCGCTTACCATTTTAGCCATAAGTTGTAGGAATAAAACAAGGTGAAATGTGATATCATTTAGAGTCTCATGTCTCACTTTTCCACCTATCTTTACAACTCCTGAGAGTCAACTTAAGGATCAGAGATTATGAGAAAAAGCTCAGGTGAGTTTTACAGTCTCTCACATGAGCAAGGTAAAGACTAGCATTTTCTTCAATGCTTTTGCTATAAATACCATTTTTCTCTTCTTGACAAAGACCCATTTCACTCAAAAGCTTTTTGTGAATCTCAACGAAACTACATAAAATATTTCATTTGCAATGGAAAGTATGAAACAAGCATATTGCACATCATTTATAGTACTAATAGGGACATCACCTCTACTGCAGCCAAGCAAGTAATTATCAACAGAAGGACTTGACTGTAGCATTCATGAGATGGTGTTGGCACCGGAATCCTTTCAGAGATGGGTTTTCCTGGACTCGTTTTGTTTTATTTTGCCTTTGATAGTAATGTGGTGATGGAACCCACTCTAGTGAAACCCAATAATGTGATTTCAATAGACACAAACACAACTATGTTAGGAAGATTTGAGATAAGTCTGAAGAATTTCATCCTACTTATTATCTACAAGTCCAGAACCCCTGCTATGTAGAGCCGACATTCCTCTTTTTCCCAGGAAGTTGGGTCCCTGAGCCTAGGGCTTCCTTCAGCTGCTGCCGTGTGCTGGCAGTAATATCACCTTCTTCCATATTGTGTCCTGAAATTAAAACTCAAAATCTCTTATTCAGTTTCTTTTGCAATCATGTAAGCCATGCTGTGTATTTAATAACAAGGGTGTGTATTTAAAGTGGATATAGGTTACAATTTTTAAATAGAATTTCCACAATCCACTGCTAGAGAAGCTCAAGCTTTCATGTGCTACAGCTGAATTTAAGAAGGAGTGGATAATCTTATGAGCAATGCTTGCAGTTACGCATAATAAACTGGATAATCAAAATTCATGTGACAGAGGATAAAATAAATCACATTGGGTTCAAACAAGAATTTATAAGCCATGGAACATATTGCAAAACATGACCAGGTATATTACATTTTTTTAAAATATTGCCTTTTGCTTAAATATCAATCAGTGGTCATTGGCAAGAATGAAACAGCATTCATCTGACCAAGCTCACCATTCTGGTCTGAGAACTGAGCTCTCAGCCAGCTTTAATTGCACCCTGCTTTGGACAAAATCCAGTGACAGGGTGTAAGAACAACAATAAAGGTATTTAGGAAAAGACACATAAGAGCAAATTGTTGCCAGGCACATGACTCCTCTAATTCATAGGCATTGTTAGTGTGAGCAACATCATTAAATAGCTTATCACAGTCAAAAACATTCTCTGAAGGCAGATGGTCCACAATTACATGATTTTATTTAGGCTTTTATTTACATACTGATCTGAAAGAACTTTATTTCATTTTACAAGAAAATGAAAAAGTTACTTGCATTTTTGTACAGATAACTTCATGTGCTTAATTATCTCAGTAGGATATGTTTTATTAATGAACATGTTTTGCTTTGAAGATATTTTTATTTGCATTTGTGGCAAGAAGTTTCAGTCTTTCTTCTGCATGATTCCCTGTCCCACCAGCATCCCTCTTTGGCTGGAGGTGGAAGAATATTTGGTTTCTTGTTAACTGTAGTATTTCTGAACCAAGTTTACTGTCAGGGCCCCGACTTCACTAATTGGTCTTGATGGCCCCGACCAGTATCACCAGAGTTCTCCTCTCAGGTACCCTCATCCCCTTTGCCCAGGTGCCTCCTCAGCTCAGATCCCCCCTGTTCCTGGCCTGAGCAGTGTTCCTGCCAGCCCAGGCCCTTATCAGACCCTGACTCTTCTGTCCTGTTCACCATTCCCAGCACCTCTGGTGAGATGAAGCCACTGCAGGAGTTCCCTGTCCCACTCCCCTGCCATTGCCTGTCCCACCAGTGCTGCATCCTGATAGTCCCTAAGACATGGATATTTTTAGCAGTTAAATTGTTCCATGTGGAAGTTAGACATGTGATAATCATTTGTCAAAAATGTCTTCTGGAAGCTCCAGCATTCAGTGACAATTGGCTGACAATGAGCTCATTTGTGTTGAAGGCTGAGGTTGGGACTTACTCCCTGGTTTTGTCTATAATACCAATTTGAACCCATCTACACTGAGAGGTTGTTTTTGTATCAGGGTGCAGAGTAACTCAATGACAGCTCCTCTCAGACTCAATATTTGTCTTTAGGCAGAAAGGAGCTGAAGGGGCCCTACAGCCCCCCTGTGAAGGTGAATCTTCCATCTGTCCTTCAGTGACAAAGAATCTGGATGAGCACAAAGTTCCAGAACTGGTCCAACCCTAGAAACAGAACCAAGGCAATGTCATAGTGAGACATTGTCTGATAGTGCCAAGGCGTGTCCCTCTGGCCAGGAGAATGTTAGAGATTTCATCTCAGCTTGGGATGGTAACTTCCAAACCAGTGGATATGCCCTCATTTTGAGAGCTTACACTTGGTCTTTCCTGTAGAATCACACACCCTCTGCCTCCAAACAGCCACAAGCCCACTATGTCCAGAACCAGTGCCTAAAGGTAATGTCAAGAAATATTTCTCCTCTAAAATTTGGACAAAACTATCCCATTTCCAAAGATAAATAAGAGAAGGCATTAGTGGAATCTACAAGGTAATGCTGAAGATGGGAAGCATATCTGCAATTCAGATGTTATAGTAAGATGGCCAGCTGTCCTGTTTGATAAGATGATTCCTTTTTTCTGTAGTCAGGTGTCCTGTTGTTTTGATGAGTTAAATACAGGCTGCCATTTGTCTTGCATTGTGGCTATAGGATAGATATTTTAAATTGTCCGTTTCATAATGCAGATGTGAGGTGTTCCTGATTACCATGAAGAAGCTTACTGAGCAATTTTATTTTAATGTTGGAAAAATGAGCTGGAAATTATCTTGGCATCATACCAAAATCTATAGAATTAAAAAGCAGGTTGGTTGGTTTTATGCTTGTATTCCGACTGGAAGTGTTGTAATGAAAGTTTTGCTTTGTTTCATCTGCTCTTTCCTCCGCAGTTCTTTGCAAGTGGTTTTGAAGAAATGGTCTTTATTTGGCCTACTGGTCGTGTGTTTGTCAATTTATTATCACTTTGCAGTACAATAGAGATAAACCCTAATGTGATAATTTAATGAAATTTTAATTGCTTAACTTTTGTTTCGGTACCTTTAGGCTTAAAGAGAATAACAATATTTTTTGGGAAGTCATTTGGGTGTCATGAAACATAAATGAACACAACAGTCACAATATAATTAATTTTATTTGAAAAAAATATGTTTGGGATGAACAGAGATTGGGATGAACAAAAGAGATTGCTTCCTCTTGCTTCCCTTAAAGAAAAAAAAAAATCAGCAGCTGGTATACCCTGGAGGGTAAGTGAACTTGCTCAGGAAACAAATGGTTCTAGATGCTGCCAAGTGTGGCAGGAGAATAAAATTCTCAGCAAGGAGTAAATCAAGCAGGTCTCAAGGTCAAATTCTTCTGGTATAAGGGCAAACTTGTGTGCAGAGAGCCTTTTGACAATCAGCAAGACAGAACTGACACAGAGGTAGAATCATGTTTAGGGTATTCTCTTTGTTTTTCCACTTACCTTACCAGTTAGTATTAGTTTTCTCTGTTCAAAAACCTCATCATTCTAGTTTAAGCATAAAAGAAAATATCTTCCTGGTACTTAAAACAGCTCTTTTTATGGGAAAGATTTGCATGGACTCATCACAAAACAAAGATTTCCCTGCATCAGAAGGGTGATGAAAGACCTCAGTTAAAAAAAAAAAAAAGTGCAGACCTAACTAATTCTTCATGCTATGCAAGAAGTTTGGGGTGATTTGCTTTATGAAACTCACTTCTCCCCTAGATGTTGCATCAACTGAGGTTTAGCTATTAGCTATTTAGCTATTTTTGCATAAGTTATACCCCTGGGATATCGGAGAGAAGTTGGTTCAGAGTTTTTAACTTCTCAAATTCAAACTGTGAGAATGCAAGAGATATGCCACAGAAATCTGGGGGAAAAAAATTCCAAAACTATTTAACATACATTTTTGCTGCCTTTTGAATGACAATCTGAACCCATTTTTCCATAGGTCAGGAAAGCAAACACAACAGGCATATGGAGAAAGCTAAATAAAATAAAATCTTGAAAATTAGCATCCTGGTATGGATCATTTTGTCAGAACTGCTGGGAGAACTAGGATAACTTCTCTGTTCAGTCAAAACAGCTTTGACTTAGTCAGTCTGTTGCTGAAGATGCTGCTTCTCCCTGACTAGGGGATGCAGTAGGCAGGTTTTCCTGCGGCACACCCAGCTAACCACCTGCAGCCTGAATTGCTGTGCACCCATCAATATTTGAACAAGCAACGTGGATTTATGTGGCTTGTCTCACAAAATCTCAGACTGTCAGTCCAGAGGTAGTTATAAGATTAACTTTTTAAAGAAAATGTTACTATAGTAAATGTGCTGGTTTGCCTGCCCTAGCTGTTATAAGATCATAAATCAGTGTACTGGGTTGTAATTCTGTCATTCACATCCTTTGGGAAATCCAGACACCAACATCATGCAAAATCTGAGATCATCACAAACGTGTCAATTGGGAGATGGTGCAACTAGTTTTGCTGTCAATTGGAAATAACTTCTGACTCGATTATAATATAGCAATTGTATTTCAGTCCACTCCCTGACGTTGTGCCACAACAGTTCCCACCTCCACAGGCAGGGGAATAATAATTTTGAAACTCATCCTTAACTACAAACTCCAAGAGGAGCTATCCCTTAGGATCGCAGCATGCAGGCTATTTTCACTGTAGTCACATGCCTGCAGGAGGTTTGACCTGCAGCTTTGAGCAGGGTGCCAGGATTAGATGATCTGCTGAGGTCCCTTCCAACTTGGATGCACTCTGTGATTTTTTGAGGCCATGGACTGATGTCATGGACACTCAGTCAGGGCTGAGCTGTACTGCACTGCCCTGGCATCAGTCATCAGTGATGGGATCCCTGCCCATCCCTCACCAGATGACTCTTCAGACACTACCATGCTCTGCTCCACTCTCATTTCTCTTTGAAAAATACTTCTGAGAGCCCTCTGACCTTCTGAGGGATTTCACAGATGGGTTAACTTATTTTTGATTTGACACTGGGACAACAAAACCTTTCCCGACAAGATCAGTAAAGCTGTGAGGCAGGGGCTGCTGGTATCAAAGCTTGTTCATTCTGTTTCATTAATAGTTCCTCTTGTGCAGCTCTCACTGGTTTTCCTGAGCAACATGAGTCTGCAGGGCTGGGAAATGAAAACCAGAGGAATTTCTGTTGCGCACACAGAAATTTGAGCTGGTCCTCTGGGTAGCTCCCATCAGCTGCAAGAAAGTGCAACCCAAACCCCACAACTCCCATAATCACCACAAACCAGGTCACCCAGATCTTGAAAAATATTAAAAGAATTGGTTACCTCTGCAACTTCATTCTAATCAAAATCAATAAACATGTTGACATAAATGATATTTTCCCCCTCCCAGGAGGAAATTTGAGCTGTTCAACAGCCCTGCTGTGGCTATATTTCATGTTTTTGAGGTGGCTACAAAATGTTTTTCACAATAACCACAAAATAGAAGATAATAATATCTTGGCTTGTGAAATGGGAGCAGAATTTGATTTTTCTAACTATGAGATTTAAAAACAAGGATAAAGAAAAATTTTAGACAACAATGATCAACTTTTTGCGAACAAAGCTTGAATTTTCTGCGACATCACTCAAAGAAAAGCAATTCTTCTTCCATGAATGCTTCTGAATTAATTAAAAAATTAACTTCTTGGCAAAAAGCTAAAGATTTTATGACTTGCATTAATGAAGCTAACTGCAATACATGTAAAAGAAGCTAACCTTTTTTATTCAGTTCCCCCATATTTAAAACAAAACAAAAAAAAATCAAGTGCCAAGTGAAAGTTGAAAATAAATAGCAAGATAATAGTTATGCAGATAAAGGATGAATAGACGTATTCAAATATTTGGTTACACTGCATGTACCTTGCAAAAACATGAAAACACAAACTGAATTTTCATTGGCAGGAGTAAGAACTACTACATAATTAAAAATGTTGCTTTCACCTATGAATTCTTTATGAAGAGATGAAAAGTTTTGTTTTAGCATTGGAATTATTAATACTGTTATCACAAACCAATATTTTTCAATATATTTCCTACTAAATATTTTATTCTGCTTTTTCAAAATCTTAGATTTTACAGAGATACACTGTTCAAAGGAACATGAGAACTGAGAAGGGTCAGTCCTACAGCTGCAGAGTATGTAATTGCAACATCCAGTAAGCAATTCAGTAATGTTACCTAAAAACATTGAGGAAAGTGCTTTCCAAGACAAAACACTTGGCTGCATTACTCCTATTGTTTCTAGTAGTTGCAGCTTTGGACAGATAGACAGATAGAAAAATAGATACAAATAGATATATAATAGATAGAGATAGATTTTATTATAGTGGATTAGAGTGATAGAGAAAGATAGATGATAGAGATAGAGATAGAGATAGAGATAGAGATAGAGATAGAGATAGAGATAGATAGATAGAGATGATGATAGAGATAGAGATAGAGATAGAGATAGAGATAGAGATAGAGATAGAGATAGAGATAGAGATAGAGATAGAGATAGAGATAGATAGAGATAGAGATAGAGATAGAGAGAGATAGAGATAGAGATAGAGATAGAGAGAGATAGAGATAGAGATAGAGATAGATATAGAGATATAGACAGATATAGATAGAGATAGAGATAGATAGATAGAGATGATGATGAGATAGAGATAGAGATAGAGATAGAGATAGAGATAGAGATAGAGATAGAGATAGAGATAGAGATAGATAGAGATAGAGATAGAGATAGAGATAGAGAGAGATAGAGATAGAGATAGAGATAGAGATAGAGATAGAGATAGAGATAGAGATAGAGATGATAGAGATAGAGAGAGATAGAGATAGAGATAGAGATAGATATAGAGATATAGACAGATATAGATAGAGATAGAGATAGATAGATAGAGATGATGATAGAGATAGAGATAGAGATAGAGATAGAGATAGAGAGAGATAGAGAGAGATAGAGATAGAGATAGACATAGAGATATAGACAGATATAGATAGATATAGATGATATAGATATAGATAGATATAGATATAGATATAGATATATAGATATAGATATAGATAGATAGATAGATATAGATATAGATATAGATAGATAGATATAGATAGATAGATAGATAGATATAGATAGATATATAGGTATCTTAACTTTAATGAAGCAAAGGTAATTAGCACATTTAGCCTAAAATATTTAGTATATTAAACTTATGTGTCCCATATACTTCATGAAGTGCAAAGATGTGTAAGGTTGAGAATTTAGGAAGTCATGGTCTGACACAGCTGCAAGCAGTAGTTATGTTCTGCAGAGGACAATGTGATCTAATACAGAATGTTTAAAATTATTAGACATGTAATGTTTTTTTGGCTCATGCAGAATTTGGAATAATCACAAGGCAAGCACAATTCATTTTCTAATTGGCGTGGTTCCTTGTGTCTTTTTTCTGATCCAAGAATAATTTTCACTCCAAGGCTTTCTATTTTATTCCTTTTTTCCTCAAAGCAACACAGTTCCATATCTTCATCAGCTCTAGCTATAGGAACCCTTTTTTAAGTTGTTTTGCTGTATGTGTTAAAATTTTCTCATTAATTTATCTTGATAAAAATTCAAAATAAAACCTCTAGAAAATGTTAAACTTACCTGCTGTAAGCTAAAAGCCATGATCATAATGCAAACACATAGACACATCAACAAGGTGCAGCTTTTACTGTATTAACATTGAATTTAACTTTACTAATGTCAAATAAAACCTATATTAGCAAGTAAAGATCAAGGCTTAGCCAATCAATGAAAGCCAAGTAACCATCACTGCACAATAAAAGAGAAACACTAGAAATTGATGGGAACCTACCAGCTATTTTCAGAGAAAAAATCTGTGGGAAGTAGTTAAGTAATTAGAAACACTTAAAGACGATTAGCATTTTAGGCTGCAGTTTCTTTTAAGCCAAGCAATTCAGTGTTACGTATTTACTGAACCCCTCCCAAACTGAGGAAATGCTGTAACTGGACTGCATGTCTGGGACCTGGCACTGCAGGGACCTAAAGAGGAACAGCTCCTAGGGGCTGCTAGAGGAAAGTGCTGCTCAATTTTCTTCTGAAAGAGCTCCTGACCATTTCCTATGGAGAACCCTGTACACAGGGATGCCATAACATTTCCAGAACTTTCATGCAAAGCCCATTCATCTTAATATTGATCCTTGTCTATGTCTGAAGCGTACCAGAGCACAGAGAAACCAAAAAGGAGCTGCAGCCAGCAGAGAAATCCACATGAACTGCTGCAAGACCCCCTCTGTCTGGGAACTGCAGGGAAGACCCAGAATAATTGTTGTGGCAATGACAGAGGCAGCTCCTTCTTAGATTTTTATCTTGCCCAAGGTCATTTATTCCTTACTCATTTATGACTTCCTGTCTGGGCATGTTGTACAGTCAAGAGTAATCACAGGGCTCCCAGGAAAAATTAAAAACAGAATGAGATGTCACTGCCAGCATAGCTGTTTGTCAAGCCTGCAGTTTTGAGGAGCTCTTGGGAAAGATGCTCAAGTAGAGAAAGAAGGTTGTTAGCTGGATGAACTAAGTAGCAAAATCCACTCTGAAACACCATTCTTTTGCCATAAATACCAACCAGAATCCATTCCCTCATGTTTTTCTCTTATTTCTCTGTGGTATTTAGGATCTCCAGCCTGCATAGATCATCCTTTCATCATGAGAAGCAATTCTGAAAGGAAGTGGAAAACAAAGCAAATCTATGTGACTGTCCCACAGAGCATTCTTCACTGTGAGCAGAGCTTCATGGCTGTGGGGACCACAGAGATGCCTGTGTCCATTTTGGATTTCTGTCTGCAATCCATGAGTCTCCTTTCGGGGTGCAGCACGGCCAGGGCAGGTAGCAAAGGGTCCCATGGGACAGACTGGGGCAAGGACTTTCCCTGGAAGACTTGTCCTTCTGTGAGGAGTAGAGCTGAGCCAGGGGTGGTGATGGGACACCCCAAGAACCTCCCACGTATCAGTGCCTGCAAGAGTTCAACTCAGGATTTCTCAAAACCATTTTGGGAGCCAACACAAATGACCATATGCTACCCAGACGGTAGAAATGCATTTGAAGAGGAAAAATGAAGCAGGAAGAAAAATGTTGTCGATAACTCTAAGCTCGATGCCCTGTCCCTGAGTTAATGTCCTTGCAGCAGCAAGAGGACAGTGTGTCAGAAGCTGGCCGGGAGGAGGCTCTCACACTAAACTGTGCACTGCAGCAGCTGAGCCAATGAGCCCCAGCAGAGCAGGACTGCCCAAAAGCACTGCGGGTGCTGGGAGCAGAGGCATCTGACACAGCTTGTACACGGTGATTTATAAATGTAAGAGAGGAAGCTTGTGACAAAGAGCCTGTTGCAAAGGGAGAATCACATAAAAATGCTGCTGTCAGTATTAAGGTAGAAGAGTGATTCACCTGGCAGTCTTTCAGATATACTGCTGCTACTTTTCATCTCTGGAGAAAATTGTCTGTATTTAGTATTAGAACGGAGAGCTTATGAATAGAAATGTGTTGTCTATTAATGTAAGTAATAGTAACAGTAGTAACAGTAAACATAGTTTAGTGAATACAGAAACACCATGTAGAAGGAAAAAGCAAATTATACGGTTATGTTTATATTTTTAATAAGTATCTCAGCTATTTAAGCCCAGCTCATATTGCTGTCTACCATATCTCACAGCAGATTCCTAGTAACTTGCTGGAAAAAAAATGGTTTTCCTGAAGTCTTCCATGATATCTAGAGAAGCATTGATGCCATGGCCCAGTGAGCTATATATCCACTATGTGTGGAAGGTAGAGGACTATAGCTGACTGGACTTTGTCAACATACGGATAAGGGAGTGCAGTCAGACCACACACACCACTAACACATGGCTTCACAATAGAAGTTCAGTAAATACCACTGGCCAAGGCGCGTCTCTGGGTCTCATCCCTCCTGCCTAAAATACTGAATGGATGCAGAAGTTACAGCCATGGAATAAAGGGCAGAGATTTAATTTTGGCACAGAATAGGCTCATTAAGTATATTTCACCCATGTTCCTAACATTGTTAATCTTTTTTAAAGTGCTGTGAAATTTGAAGGCACACATAAAAAAATTCTGCTGAAAACATATCCATTAACACAGGCCACAATGACATCTCTAAAGCTTTTGCATAATTTCAGCAGTGCTGTTTATCACATGTATATACTAGGCAATATATTTTTCAGCCATAGATAGTTAAGGGATAATAAAACAGGAGTCATCTTTATAAGGTAACAATCCAGTTGCCGATCCCAAGTGCGGCACCCACAAGGACATGGCTCAATTTCTATCAATACTGTATTAGATAACTGTGAAATAGCATTAATTTCACCTTTCCTTGCTCCTCCCATTGTACATGGTACTTCCTCATGCTGAGTTCAGCTTCAGAGCTGAGAAACTCAGAAAATACCTAAGGGGTCAAGGAGTACTGCGTCAGCCTGAGAACAGAAGGGGTGATATTGCTAATGCTTAATGTTTTCTAAATTGTCAACACCGAACAATGAAAAGGGGAATAAAAGAACTGATTACATTTTGGCAGAATAGCAATAAACTTGAAGATGAAGTAAACATAGGAAATTATTTTGAGCATCAGAACACAGCTGGTGACCAGAATGAGATGTGTCAAAGAAAGACTGTGAAGAAAGCCACACTGCCAACCTTTGTACAGAAGGATTGGGAATACTTTCTCAGATTCCTTTTCCATTTCTGTGAAGGAGTACATTTGATAGGCTAGATTAAGTAATAGCAACCCAAGAGTCATAATTAGCATCTGTTGATGGTGCTCCCTGGAGACAGTAACCATTTAAGAATTTAAACAAGGAGTAGAGGCTTGTAAGGTGCTTCAAAACATCTGTTGGAAACAAGAGAAATGCTGCATCAGCAACCTCTGTGGTTGCCTGATCTTCCTCACTGCACTGCTCTGCTTCCCACATGTCCAGCAGATGCTCCCAGGGATGTTTACCTATCCAGACCTGAGCCTTTCAAGCAGAAAAGCATGCTACATAATAATGGGGATCTCAGGACTACGTGGATCACAGAACTTTCTGGCAGGATGGATTCAGAAAACATACCCTTTTGTTAATCCTATTAAGTACATTTATTACTGCCATTTAATAATGGGAGTGTTTATGATGGTAAATGTTGCTGATATCCATAACCTTTAGAATTAAAACCCGGATTCAGAGATAGCTATTCCAAGGCAATTGCAGGAAATTCACATGCTTGACTGCTGTACTCAGCTTTACCTCTGCAGGTTGCAAATTCTGCCACCTTAAAACACAAAAGATACCACTGTTAGGAGAATAGGAGGGCAGAATATTTTGTTACTGTTATGAATGCATCATCAGTACTTTAGTTGAACTGAAGATAAAGGGTTGACTTAAAAAATTCCCTCAAGAATGACTACTGTGTGTCATCAGATAGAGCAACACACATTGTTCAGAGCCAAAGGCAGAAGACAAGAAGCTCACCAGTTTCAGGAGATGAGAATAAAAGGGGCCATGGACTGATGATGCAAAAATTCAAAAATTCAGCCAAGACACCCCAAAAAGATGGCTACAGGCACCTTGAGTTTCAATACCATCAGTGCAGATTCTGAAATCTCAGAGGCAGTGTCTCAAAATCTCACATTATCACTTCATTATCTTTATGTTATATTTGTGTTAATTATTCTTTGCACAGCTTTACTTATTTATTTTCTTTTGGTAATGAAATTACTATAGCTTTCCATCTGATTTTCTCTTTGCTCTCTACAGTAGGTTTCTGCTTTAGAAAATAATGCATCTGTTGCCCCAGTAAAAGTTATGCAATTCTCCATTTACCCATACAGTTTTGCTCACTTTTATATTTTCCTGATCATCAGTATGCATACCATCTGTGCCTCCACTACAATGTTCTGACATGGCCTCCAGACTTAATGGCTTTAAAGTTTTATTATTTTGCCCTTCAGTCTCATGTTAATAATTTTGCTCACTGTTTTGAAAATTTGCCCTTTCAAACCTTGTTCTTAGCATGTCACCCACAGAGAAATTCAGTCGTTCCCCCCCTCCATGATATCAAACCTCTTTGTATGGTATGGCTGTCAATCAGTGGAAATAATGTAAAAACAAGAACTAATCATAGCACTTATATTCTAGAGGACACAAATTTATTGATTACACAAGAAAAGCATAGCATGCAAAAAACAGAGAGAAGGAGCTATTACCAATGAGTATAAATGAAGAAATACTTTTAAAATAAATTTGGTCACTTTTTTTAATGTAATGATCGAGAGATCTCAGCACCTACAGCTGATGTATGTGATGAGAGCTGGAAATACATTGTCACACTTGTGCTAAATCCCTTCAGTCTCTAATAATTTGTATTGTGAATCCTGCTAATCAACCCTCTAATTTAAATTTTGCCTAGTTTAGCTAGGGAGATTTTGGAGACTGGGAGCTTTTGCAGACAGATTCCATAGAAGATTTGGACTCAGAAGGGCTGGACAATATTATTTCCTCAGACCCAGGAATGTTTTGCAGCAAAGCTGGTCACTTTCAGGCTGCAAGAGGAATAAGGGTTTTCTGATTAAGGCACTGAGCAGCGAGATGAAAGTGTAAATCCCAGCTCTACCAGAGGTTGCATGTGTATCCCTGGGCAAGTCACATCACCTTTCTGTGATTTATGTCTGCAGCTACAAAAAGCAAATCATTATTTTTCCATCCTCAAGCATTTCTGAGAGTGAGAGCTCCTTTGGAGTTGGACTTTTTCCAACAGTATGTTTATAAGGACCTAACACAAGAGCATTTTATCTAACTGAGACTTCCAGATGTTCTGTGGAATAGACCATTAAGGCTTCTACTTAATGCATAGTATGAAAAAGAAAAACTGCAAATGATCTTTCAATTTTTCTTTTGTAATGTAAGCTAGGGAAAACATACACTAGGATATTTGGATTTATATATGTCGTTATAAAGGCACCAATGAGAGCACAATCATGACTTAATCATTCTGAAAGATTTTACTATCTAAATCTGATTTTGTTTGTTGGTGTTTGCAAATTTGTGGAACATGAAAAGGAAAACAAGAGATGCTTCATTTTGAAACTGATAAGCACATTAACATTTATTGGGAAAATATCAACAAACTTTGCAAGAATACAGGATGCTTCTTTGGTACCCAATCAATATTCTTGAGGGAGAGCACAGTGGAAGACTTCCATGCAAAGTTATTCTCAATGACAACTGACTTACTTTGCAATGTTTTATATCATATTAAATATGGTTAAATTTTATTATCTTCTACAAAATCCTCTTTATTGTTTTCATTTAACCAATTAAATCATTTCCATGTTTAAAAAATATAAAATTTTAAAAATCTATGTCATTTTCATCCAATTCCATCCGTTCAATTTTCATTATCGCAGTTCCAGTGTATTAGTATTTCATCTCGATCAGAAATAATGAAAACCCAAATTGAAACAGTTGTTATTTGTAAGAAAAGCTTTTGCCAACCCAAGGACTTCAGCAAAGATTATTTTAAATTCAAATTTAGTTACTTAACAGAACTACAGCAGTTGACTACAAGGTAGATAAATACATGCAAAACATTTGGAAGAAACCAATTCCAGTGCAGCTTTATGGCATTGAAAAGACAGCACAATCCTAAACTTTTGAATATCTAAATTAAATTGAGGTTATATTTCCCAACAGGATGAATATAGGGAGAATTGTGACACAAGCAACAGTAAAGTAATTTCAAAATCATTACTAATAACAACAGTTTGGAAATATAGATTCTGTGTTTGAAGTATACATGGGCCAATGTCCAGAATTAAAACAATTAAATACTGTTAAAGAGTATCCAGATCACAATGACAGAAGAAATTAACAGTAACAACTAAAGAAGTTTTGGAACATTATCCAGCTAAACCTCCTTCCCTTCTTTTTCTTAATCCTTGAATTACTGTCTGTTCTTTCATGTAAAATTATTTACCTAAATTATGAATCTAGAGGAAACTTTATAAAAATTTCCTCATTTAAAGAGTTTACAAAGCAGTTTTCAAAATGAGTTCTTTTCTACCTAGGGGAGGCCAAGTATTTTCATCATTTATTGGTGAAACACACAACACGTTCTGTTCCTTTCCGGTATGGATTTTTCCTTCAGGCTTTTCCATGAGGTTTGCCACCTTAGACTTACATGTGCCTTAGAGGCACATGTAGAGATTTTTATTCAAAACAGTGTGATGATATATGGATTTTGTTCCAGCCATACCTCTTATTTCAGCAGCTCCACTGAAACTTAACTTTAGCCTTCATTAAAATTTCATTTTTGTTGTTTGCTGAACAATGGAAATCTTGGTCATCTCTTTAAACATTTCTCTTCCAAATGAACTGAGAATGCTCAATCTGCCAGTGAAATGGCTTGCTCTTAGGGCATTTTTGGGACCTAAATATCTGAGACAATCAGATGGTTTTCCAATGGGCATGATGAAAAACATTATTTTGTTAATGGTGTATTGTGCAAGAAAGCAGCAGCCTGATGGTATAAATAGAATTATCTGTTCTTGATAGTGAATCTGGATCAGGTCAGGTGAGAAACACATCAGCTGTTATGGAATAACAGCCTGTATAGCTCAGCCCTACATTATAAGCAGCTCTCCCCAGATCCTAAATAACAACAATCCATTTGCTGAGCTCTGCCTGAATTATAGTTGCTTTCAAATGGACAATAATATTTTTTGATTTTTCATTTTTCTCGACTGTGTTTTCCAAAATGACTTCAAGCTGCCAGCATGGTACTCTGCCATTAAATTAAATGAAATACTCTCCCTGTTTTTGTAAGGACCTGAATCTTGGAGAATATCAGTCTGGTCTCTCACCCACATGTTCTCATCCCATTTCCTTCATCCACACAGCATATGCTTCAGGTCAGGGTGGCTCCAGAGGGCAGCCAAACAGGAATGTGTCTCTGGAAGGAATGTCTTCATTAGCAATGGAATGGTCAGCATGTCACAATGCAGTCACAGATACCACAGTCTAGATTTCAGTGAAGAAATCACAGATTGTCAGATACAGCTGGGCCATTCTAAGGGCTGGGCAGCGTAACTTAAGGACTATTAAATGGTCCTGAGATTACAGTTACAGTTCATTCCCTAATGAGGATATATAAATTCTTTGATCTCTAGGACTAACCACACACTTGCATCTTTTTGTAAGGGGCCTATTTAAGTGATGTTGTTAAGAGCATAACTCTGGTGAAAGATAGACAGTGTGGAAGTCTCCATGATCATTAGTTCTCAAAAATAATTTTAAAAACCAAAACCAAGCAAACAAACAAAAAAAGCAAACTCAAAAGTGAAAGCACCTAAAACATGTAACAAGGTAAAGATTTTTATGGAAATACGATTTATTTTTATGAAAATACAAATTCATAAAGTTTAGCCAGTCTTGCTGTTTTCTTTTTTGTTTGTTTGTTTGTTTGGGTTTTTTTGTTGGTTTGTTTTTTTTTTTTCTTTAAAATATAAAACACAGTCACTCTTCTGGTCACAGGCATGTGATGAAACCTCCTGGAGCCTGTCACTAGAATCAACAGTTTTGGAGGAAAAGCTGTGATTCATCCTTCTTACCATCCTTGCTCATGTAATACAAGAAAAAGTAAATCCTGAAGTCTCTTTTACCAAGTTTGCTGCAAAGCCCATGTCCTTTGCACTGGCACAGTGTCACTTCTGGACTCTCCCAGGTGACAGGTCAGATCTCCTGCTCTGACTGGGCTCTGTTACACTCCAACACCAGGATAATGTAAGTACACCATGGTTCCCCTCTGGAAGTACAAACCAAGATTACAAGTTGAAGAGATGTGCACCCACCCATTTTCTTATCCCACAGAGACATAATTATTAGCTGTAGCCAGCAGTTTTTCCAGATGTCCTCTTATGTTTAGGTTACAAAGTTTTGGTGAGGGGTATGTCCTGATGTTGGTGTTCAACAATACCACTAGGCTTCTATTTACTGCAACTTTCCTCACCAAGTCTTCCCAGGTTCTTGTGGACTTTAGGAAACCACTCAAGAAGCATTAGAAACAATCCCCTAGTCTTCAGATCATTTTTGTTTCAGGCCCTATAAGTGCTGATGGTCAGACAACTTGTTAATTCTTGGTGTGGTTCTAAAACACAACTACCAGTTTTGAAATATATTGCAGTTTTCTAAAGATGCCTGCCCAAGGACAAAATAATGTCATACTAAATCAAATTATCAAAGCTTTACTTTCATATGGCATTTATTTTTCAATAAGAACCTCTCCAACACTTTTCTGTTTCTCAGATTGAAGCACTTTGAAAGATGCTTTCAACGTAAATGACAGCTGCTTCCTCATTGCCAGAGGTGCAGCTCTCTCCACTGGCATCAACTGGCTTTTGTTACCTATAAATTTGCTCTCTTCCCTTTGAATGTCATCTGCAGTCTTCTTAGCACAGAAATTTCTGTTCTTTCCAAGACTATTTGTGTAACTCAGAATAATTACAAAATCAGCAGTATTCATGAGATTAAATTAGTTTTTGAACGATTCTGCCAGGACACCAAACAGATTTTTTTTCTGAAATTTTATATTTACTTTTAAGAAGTTCGGTTGCTCAGACTACTTATTGGACTAATTTACATAATTATGCTGACACAGAACACAGTGTTTCAGTATTTGTAAAAGTGACTAATTAGTTATGTAATACCTTGATAAACCTTTGAAACACTCTTAAAATGGCTATTAAAATGAGGTTCCATGCTCATTTTTCCTTTATTTCACGGGATGTGTAGGTGGGCTTCCTGACTAAATAAAACCCAGGAATAAATTAGAGAAAATGTTTTAAAAATTAGTTTAGCAAGCATTATCTAAAAAGTGGCATGAAAGGAGTGCAACCTGTACAGCTATGAGAAAAATGGCAAAGAGCAGATATGACAAGTGTGTCTAACTACTTCAGTAGCATAAAATACGAGGAGGAAGTGTTTCAAATTATAAAAGCAATATAATAAGCAGTAGGTGAAACTTGAAGAAAGAAAATTAATTTAGGTTATGCACAAGGAATAAAAATGCTAAAACCAAGGACAATTAAACAATTGAACATACTACCAAGAGGGGTCATTGGGGGACTACCATTAGAAGTACTCCAGAATAGACTAGATAAAACATACACAGATTTTATACTGAGAGTAAATCCTGCCCTAGTGCAGTGTGCAGAGTGACAGTAGCCTTTCCTAAGCTATTACCTAACTGAGTGTCACAATAGAAAAAAAAAAGTTGAAGTACAGATGAAGGCGTTTTAGTTGAGCTCTGATTTAGCAAGTTTCAGAGAATGATTTCCTGAGTTGAATTCCTCCCAGAGATCCTGAAGAGCGAAATGAAGACTGACAAAGCTGAGCATGGAGACCTGACAGAGGATGTCAGACAGAAATGAGAAGAAACAAAATTCAGAAGGAGCAAATATATCTTCCATAGGCGTATGCTGCAGTCACAGTGAGTGCCTCACTCCTCCTGCAGACACAGCCTCGTGCGCCGATGCCCTCTCGGATCCTCGGGAGCGCATACGGACACACCGACGTGTGCCCCAGTGCACAGCCCTCCAAAACTGCAGCACAACAGCCTCACAACTGCAACACAGACCTCAGCAACACTTCCAAATGTGCATTAATTACTGGATGTGTACTCAGCTAAGGCAAGCTGTAATTCCATTTAATTTCTATTTTTTTAGCCAAAATCGTCCTGGCACTAAGCAGAGGGTAACAAGTGCTTTTCTCGGATGTGGAGTATACAGTAGCTCTATTATGAGCCCATGATAATTCATGAGCAGTTTTACTCCTCATCTTAATCTGTGATCTAATTTGGGATCTAATTTTCCTCCATCCTTATCCCATCTCCCCCTACATTATCCTCCAAATAATATACGCTCTCAGAATACCAGAATAGAAATAGAAGTCTATAAATCTTTCAGAAGCATTTATAGAGCTGCTCTGCATTGTGGCATACATTCAACTGACAGCTGCTGCATGCCTTTGTGTTCTCATTCATTAGACGTTGCTGTCTGGATTACATCGGCATAGTGGAATTCTTTATATCTTAATTATCCTTCTGCTCTTTCACTTGCTTCACAAGGTAGGTGCTTTGTAGGTAAATTAGGAAGAATGTCTGAAGTAACTGCTCTGGTTATCCAGTAAAACATCAAATGTTCCACCGAATCTTCTCACAATCAAAAAAATATCTGAGCAGTAGGTTGGGGCAGGTCAGTGTGTTTAGGGAAGGAATTAATAATAGACATTCAGAGGCACAATTAAAGTAAGTGAAATAATGGTCTTCCTTTGACCTCATTATTTAAAGAATTTCAGATATTTTGTAAAAAAAAATGAAGCAAGGTCAAGTGGGCAGCATAAAAAGGCTGTGGTCCTAAGCTCAGAGAGAAAATAGCTTTGTTAGTTTTAACAATGCTGATCTGTTAGCTTTGCCACAAGTTTCAAAAGTACTGATGACAATGTAGCTTTCAGAAGACCACCTCCACATAAACGTAAATGCTTTGCCTTTATCTAAATACCAAGGACATCACTATGCCATCTCTGGTAGCAAATGAGAGAAAAGATCAGAGATGTGTTGGACAGGAATAGCTTATTCACTGAATTTTTAATTTCTTCAATTTACTAATTAAAAATCCTCCTTGGACAAAATGTTAATGATATTAAAATAGCACGATTTTCTCAAGTGATGGTTTATTAAAACATACGCATGTAATGCCATTTGGTTTTTATAGTTCCTGGTCTACCTAGGATCTTATAAACAATATATGTTTTGTTTATTAGCAAATAACACTATAATTATATTTTCCGCCTTAAAGAGTTATGACTTCTGCACCAAAGAAAGAGCTGTTTCTCTTTGGTGCATGCTAATGGGCACCATTTACTTCATTGCATCTCTTCAGGGCCTGCTGGCCTCGAGACTGACTGTGACCATGTCCCAGGGGATGATAAAACAAAGATGACACAGGGTGTATAACTCTGGAAGTGGGCTCTCAGATGGAATAATGACACTGATATAGTCCCTCAGTACACTGAGCAAAGATTAAAGCTGATGCTTGTTACAGTTTTTGAGTAAAAATGTCACCTGACCCTCTTCTCTCGAAGTCTGCTTTTTGCCTCATTAAGGCTTCATTTAGGTCCTTGGATTAGCTTGTATTTCAGGGGAAAAAAAAGGTTTCTAAGTTGTGGCAGGGAAGGATGAGGCTGAGTGGCACTTTGTAAGTCAGCCATTCCTAGGAGATTAGTTTAACTCTGTTGAAATTTGTGTATGTTGCCTATATACATTTATGCTCATGCTTTCATGTACCATCTTTATATAGGAGGAGGTGCTAGAGTACTAAGAGTGGCCACTGCTTTCTCACAAGGTTTCTCTTAGATTTCTTTCAAATCTAAGCTAGATGAATGTTTGTCTCACAAGTAGTACAATTTCCCCATCTTTAAACACTTACAGATTAGGATATCTCTGCATTACACCACGCAGGCTGGAAGGCAGAGGCCAGTGGGAATAAAAACCAAGACTCTTATTAAAAACGGTGGGTGAGCAATGCAGATTCACCACAGCTCGGGGCATTTCATACTCACAACTGTGATTTAACAGAGAATTGGCAGAAAGTACATGAGACTTAACACATTGGGTGGAAAAGGATTTAGTCATACATGTGGTTAACTGCTGAGTGACAGGATAGAGAAGGCACTCACCACAGCAAACAACTTTTTTGTACCAACCCTGTTTGGATACCTTTGGGGTTTTTTTCAGCCTCTGAAACAGTAGGGTTCAGAGGGGGATGTGCAGACCAGGGAATGACCAAAGTCAGACCAATGTGGCTTGTGCATGACCAATCCCATGATCAAACTTGGACTGCATGCTCAACAAATTACTCCGTAAAAAATTTTTATTAAGAAATACATGGCCAGTACAAAAAAGGTAGGTGTTTCTTTTTTGCTAGAAACAGAGAATATATTATAAAAAACTAAGGCACAAGTCCCCCTATCTTTTACCAGAATACAGAATCCACCTGGCTTTTTAACAACAGAAATGTTTTCTCTTAAGACCTGTGGTTTCTGCAGTGAAAATAAACCATCTTCAGAATGTTCATTCACTAGTTGAAATTATTGTAGCATTCCCCCTCATGCAGTTGCCATGCCCTCTGGCCAAAAGCACTGACACATCAAAGGTCATTTGGGCCAATGATTACTTGTGTCAGCTGGGTAGTTTCTTTCACTTGGTTAATTAATCATGCTCTGCATATTTCTCAGCCTCAGCCTGTTTCAGGGAAACAGTATGTGTCACTACTGGTACTGGGTTTATTAAAGGCACAGCAAAGAAACAAATTTGTAGATAATACAAAATTACAACTACAAAGGATAATATCATAATATTGATATTATATAATTGACTGAAGGAAATATTTTGCTTTACTTGCAACTCAGATATTACCTAATGGGGCATACAGAAGGACAAATAAATAAATCTGGAAGTCAGATAGTTTAAATCCTCCAACCTTGTCAGGTTTTAATTTGATTTACAATAATTTTACAAAATTATCCTCTTACTATGATGTACAGTTGACTTTCTTACCATAACTTAAGATAGGAAAAAAAGATATTTTGAAACATGAAAGAGTAAAACTCCTGAGATAGTGAGGATTACAGGCAGAATTATGAAAATTATGACAGAATTTTTGAGAAAAAACACTAGATGCTTGTGAGAAAATACACATTTTGGGGCAGATTCTATGTAGCATACTTCAAAATTTGCAATTGCAGTCACAAGTTGTCTCTTGTTTATTTCATGTTAGGAGTCGGTCTAAGCTTAGCTTAGCCTTTCTCTACTCCTATGAATACAAAAAGCTGTGGACAATAAAACAAAATAAATAAACATGAATCCAGAAAGTAACTCCTGTCAAATCTTGCATGTTAGATCTACAAATTGAAAAGGGAGATGAACGAATAAGGTACCTAAGATCTAGTTGTGGATATAAGCTCAGTTTTTAATGACTTGTCTTTCCTTCCTTTAACATTGAGGGTCTTTATTTTGGATGACTAACATAAGTTGTATATAGAATATTGTTTGCATTTTGGCAAAGATTGGAAAGATCAGAGGATATCCTAAAGTTTATATTTGAGGGAGCGCTAAAAACATAATTTTCTATTTTTCTTTCTAGCTCTTTACCTACAAAGTTATGTTCTTCTTTCCATGGGACAGCACCAGTAGTTTTAGAGTTTGTTTAGAAATGGATTTTCCAAAACCAAAGAACATATTAAAAGATGTGTAGGTAAAATTAATCAATATATGAGAATTTAATTAATAGACACAGGGGAGGTAGAAACCTCTACTGTTAAACTTGTTCAGTGTTTCCCATAAGAAGGCAATTTTCAGGTGCTTGCAGATTTTTTTTAAATTTTATCTATTCCACATAAGGCAAGCACATTATTTAGTAAATGTTTTTAAAAAATACAGATGTTTTATTTGAAATGGCTGTGCTGTGGTTTCATACTCAGGACTATCAGGAGGGGTCTTCTCATGAAAATACTCTGACCTCTGGACTAAAATCAGCTTTTGAAAAATAGAATTACTTAGGTTGTTCAACCAGAAATAACTTCTTCCCCTCTTAACCCATACGGTTGAGAAGACAGTGAGCACACAGTCCCTGCAGGAAGAGAAGTAGCTTGCAACAAAGGGCTATGAGGATTTGAGAACACCTTTCCTGCAGGGACTGTTCCCAGGGATGCTGGAGGTACCATAGATAGTGAAATTGAATGTGGAAAGTTTCTCCTCTTTCCTCTCTCTCAGTCTTTCTGAGAGTGATTTTAAAAACTGCATTTTCTTGCCCTAGAAACATTCTCTTTCCTGATGAGTGCTGTGGCAAAGTCAAATGCAGAACGGCCTCATGCAGGAAGGAGGGAGAAGTCCAACAGAAGACCAAGGAAGGATCGTGTGTGATGTGAGACTCTGGGGACCCCTGCTTGGAGAAGGAGGCTGAGGCATCTCAGGAGACAGGACTGGGGGAAGGAAATTTTGAAGGCAGGGGAGAGGTGATGATACCAGAGAGAAACAAGCAGAAGAAGACATACCGAGCAGAACACATGCCCAGAGCTTGGAACAGAAAACATGTCTCCAGTTTTAGGTTTCTCTGCTATCAGCTGATAACTGTGAAACTTGCTCTAGAGCATCTTCCCCCTAGCTGAGTGTTGCTCTGCCGAGGAGGGAATAACTACTCTATCCAAAATTCTGTCAGCTCAGAGGGCCTAGGTCTCTGGAACACGGACACAGACCACAGTAGCTGGATGATTGTTTCTCTGTTTTCTTTCTTTCTATAACTTGACAGTTTCAACTCAAGAGGCTTAAAAATGCAAAAGATTATTGTTAATGATTGGGTGGGAATTAGGTATCATTTCTGTTTTATTTTTCAACTGCTAGCTGTGGATGTTGCAGATATCATTATCTTTATTTACATGTTGCACACAAGTCTACATTTCATTTTTTTTCCAAAGGCACCTGACTGCACTAACACAAATAGATAATTCTTTAACTGAATCAACTATTTTATAGATATATTTATGTATTTATTTGTGTGTGTTCTGGGTGCATTTTTATGTCTTTATATATTATATATTTATATTTTCTGTTTAACAGTGGCTTTGTGTCCTTTTTTACTGTACATTATTAATTCCCTGCTATGAAAATAAAGTACTATTAACTTTCTCACAGGGTTTACTATAGCTATCTTCATTAATGCATCTCAGTGTCTGAGAGTTATTTTGGTCACATCATCACAGTGGTGGCTGAAATGAGAAGGACCCAAATTTATTCCAAAGCAAGCTCTGAAATATTTTTATCCAAAATTGCCAATAATCTTCATTATGTCTTTGACTTTGACTTGAACGTTTCGATAATCTACTTCTATATAATGTGCAATGCATTCACAGAAGTTGCAAAGATATATGCCCATAGTCAAACTGAATTGGTGGTTTGCTTCTGCAAACACAGCCAAGATGGGTCTGTTTTGCCACAGGGACAGAAGAAACCAGAGGCAGAGTCAAAACTCTGCGGGTAGCATCTGAGGAGGGCTGAGAGAACAACATTTTTGCTCCTGAAAGTGTCAGAATCAAGTGGATTCTGGAGAACCAGGTTTGCTGCTCCTTCTGCAACCAGAGGCAGGGCAAGAAATGCAGAAATAACTGATACTTCTAAGTGGAGTTTTACATCTTCACAGCCACATTTACTGCCTTACATCCACAAAGTTTCTCACAGTCACAATAAAATTCAGCTTGTCTTTGCAGGACCTTGACCAGGGCAGAGCAGTAAGTGGGGCACAGCCACTTTGCAATTTTCCAATTCCCTACTTTTACTCTGCTGATGTGCTCCACTGCCTTTTTTTCACATGCTTGGAGCCAATCCTAGATACATCACTTACCAAACAATGTTCTCTGTATGTCATAGTTTGTCAAGTCCTCTGACAACTTTCTTTTACTCAGTATTAAAACCTATTCATTTTAAAAGGGAGTTAGCACATACCTTTGTTAGTGAATCAACAGTTCAATATTAGCTCATACAACAGGTGTTCCAAATACCTCAGTCCAATTGTTTCATTTAAAAGACAGCAGTAATTGTTAATCAGCTTTCATTACCTGAAGTGCTTACTTTTAAGCCCTGATAAATATTTTTCCTTCATTTTCTTGCTTAAAAATCTCAGTTTGTAACATCATATAAATTGGTTAGTTGTTTTTCTGTTTTTAAATAATCCAGTTAAAAGCCTTTTTGTCCAGAGATAAATGCTGTTCAAACCCACAGGGGTGGCTGCAAAGAAAAAGCTGTCAGAGGTACAAAGAAAACTGTTCATCTACCTTGTATAAAGACATGAAATGGAAAAGTCAAGAGAGAGTAGTAAGGAAAGGTCAAGGAAACTTCAGAGGAGTCAGATTAGAATGAACCAGAGGGAAACAAGGTGGGGCGAGTGAGACTAGGACAGCTTTTCAAAGGAGAATGCATAGAGAGTGTCTTCAAATGTCTAACAGACATATTTTTATTCAGATAAGTATCTCTTCCTTATGTGTATAGGCCACTGGCTTTTTCCAAGAATGCCTTGAGCACAGGATATTATTTTTTTTTTCTTCTCAAAATAGCACATTTGGAACAGTGAATTCTGTAGAGACAATAGAACAAAGAATCCTCATCTAAAACTCATTTTAGCATATTTGAGTTTAAATCAGCAAGACTCACAGTTGGGGTAGATAGCAAAATAACACTTCTATCATTCTGGTGAATTTACAGAGATAATTCAAATAGGAGCATTAAAGAAAATGGTGAGCTTGTTTGTTCATGGGGAGGGGAAATGGCAGCCATCATTAAGCACACACAAAGAAAAAAGGGAGTCAAGCAGCGAGCAGAAGAAGCGTAGCAGGACTGCGAGGAGAAAAGGCAAAGGATGGAATTATTCAGCAGTTCCTCAGGAATATTTTAGATACCATCTGCTTTGAGCTTTAGTCCGATCATTGACTTCAATGATACTTGTATCCAGCTAAACTGTGGTCAAATTAACCACTAAAGTTCCTTTAAGAGGAGACATACCTACCAGTTGGCTAACAGTTTATAATTTACTGAACTTGAAAAATATGCAACAAGTCAAGAATTTGGGCTTTCCTTTCCTCTGTGTACCTGAAGAGCAGAAATACGATGCATTTGCCCAGACGTAGCAAACTCCTTATGATATGCAACAAGGAAAAGTGGCTGCAACCTCAGTACCGGCATGTGGGGAGCAAAAAGAGTCATCATCTTTCCAGTTATTTCCTCCCTTTCAAATAGGTTGTCTGTCACTGCCTTTTTAGGAGCATGAATGCTACATACCCCTTGAGATCTGCTGTGGTGTAGAAATCCCTTGCTGGCATCCTTGTCTCATGCATGTGCACTGAAGGCAAGCTTTGCAGTACAGTCTGTGCAGTGTTAGGAGCTGCACCTGCAGCAGCAGCAACCTTCAATTCTATTTTTTAAACTTTGCTCAAGACAGATACCTGCAGAGCCTTCTGTAGAGTGGAGTGTATGCCTAGCACAAACTGAACGCTGCAAGATTTTTACAGCCAGTCTCTAAAGAGTTCTGCTAAGCATGTAAGAACATGGTTTTTGAAAGGCTTTATAAGCTGGGCAAATCAGCGTAAACAATCAAGCAGAAGTAACGGCCACCTTCATGTCCTCAAGATAAGTCCCCTGTGAAAACTGAAATCCATTGCCTAAAAAAAACAAAGACAATAGCGCTCTTCAAAGGAACAACTGGAGATGCTGTAAAACTTAGGCAAACCATTTCTTTTTCTAACTTTAGTCTGGAAAACACTATGAAATGTTAACTGCAAGCATTACTGCTCTCTCTGCGGATAGATAAAAGGAGAGCATGCAGTCACCAAATTACTACAGCGTGTTGCTTCCCTTGCCATAGTCTGGTGTTAAATTCTACCCAGCATTGTTTACTGAGTGCCACACTGCAGAGAACAGAGAGGAAAACTCTTCCTTGTCCAATTTACTTGCTAGCTTTGCATATTCAATGAAAGCCTGATCAAACATAAGCTGCTGCCTGATGTAGATTATATTTTTTTATTTTCTTAGTGTGTGTGTGTGTTTAAATGTATTCCTTTAATCAATTCACCTGTTTGCTTATCAATTGACAGATATTTTTGTTTTTCTTACAGAAACATCCTGGTTTTCATGCTACTGCAAGGTCTGTAAGTTTTTTAGTGGTTGGATTTTTTTGGGTTTTTTTTCTAGAAACAAAGGAATTCCATACTAAATTGGACAGAAAGCAAGGGCTTTAGTCCACTGAACCAAGAAGAGCAATTTTGTTTAACTGTATGAGCAGCCTGGTGCAAAAGGTACGTGAAACATGGCCCATCCCAATCTTTGAGGGTTTAACAGGATTTTCATTGCTAATATTGCATTAAAGAAGAGCTCATTTTTCTGTTTGTGGCTCAGGATGCACAAAGTAAACATGTCCCTAGGAGAAAAAAATAATATCTTCAGTACAAACTGTGAGTCACGGCTTGCCTGAGAGGAGCACTAGTGAGGGAGCAGTGCCACCTGCGGGCTACATCAGCCTCAACAGGGCTGGCTATCATGGTCCTCTCCTTCAGGCACTGACATGAGCAAATAAAAACAGGGTCTCTCAATAATCTGCCATATGTATTTGACTACCTGTTGGGGACGCAGAGAATAAATTTTGTTCTCCATTATTTCCTCTGCTTACGATCTCTTTCTAGCATGCTCAAAAATCTGGCAGCTTTTCTGAAGAAGGGAGAGTACTTTATTTTGGAATTGAAATCTGCAGGTCTGCAATGTGTTTTGAGAGCAAGAGGTTTCAATGTTGAAAGGAAAATACTTCTTTCCATATTACAGATTTATACAAAAAATCTTCAGGGTTGAGGAAACTTCAAATGAGCAATGCGTATCCATGATATCCTACCAGAAGACTAAATGTCCCTGCTAGGTACCAAAGCAACGACTATGAAGAATATTAAATAAACAAAAAGCACACTGATTTGTTTAATTTACTGCCAGATGTTACCAGGGAGCCAGGATTTATATGTGTTCAGAAAGGAGTTAGACCTCTGCACAGATGGGAACAGCTGGTCCTTACATGCTAGGAAAAGGAATAGTCTGGGGGCCTTTTTGTCAAGGAAGTTTCTAAATTTCTGAGTGAGTTCTTGTGCACTGTTTCTTGTATTTGTTCTCTGTACGGCTGTATTTGCTACTGACAGGGAGAAGATAACAGTGGAATTTCACCTCACCAGTGCATCTATTACAGTTGTATTTGAAGAAATACCCGAGTATGCTCGCAGGAACTAATCCTAATACAACACAAAAATCTCAAATACAAAAAAAATTTTAAAGGGCTAATAAAGGTCTAAACCATAATTAATGTTAAGCAACATAATGGGCTATGCATGGAATTTTCTTCACTGTGACATATCAGAAAAAAAAATCTTGGTATCTTGCTAGATTGTTTCCAAAAAGAAACAGACCAAAATCTAGGCATGCAGGTTGGGAGAGAAGCCTGCTGCAACACAAGATATGAGAGAATGAGTAAATGAACCTTGTCACTCTGAATTTTTATTACATAATGATAAAAGGCATTGATAAAAGTGATTACATATATAGGCCTATTGTCCCTATTTTAGGAGAACCCAAACAAGTATTTTCCTACATTTGGCCCAGCTCTTTAAACTCACAAAGAGTCTGTAATCAGCAGAAATGTAGACCTCATCAAAAGTTGTTGGCTAAGAAACATGTGTTTTCTCCCATTCATTTTATGCCTAGAAGCAAATTCTTGTTGTTACTCATGAAATGGATCAGTACATCTGATTTTAAAAGTGACTTTCTATTTTTCTCTTATTCAGTTCAGGATTTTTCCCTATTATGAGCAGACACAGATGTGCTGCCCATTACCAGTGTTTTGCACTTTCTTATGCTTTTTATTAACACATTTTGCTTTGGCCTTGGAATGGCAGCAGTCCTGAAGTGGTTAGTTAATATCAGATAAGCTGCATGGTATTCACATGGTACCAGTTTGAAGCTATTTTTTTTTCTGCCTTCTGCCTCCATTTAAATTTTGTTCATTTAAAGGCTATCATATTCCCCCTGGAGTTCTCATATGACTTCCCATCTTCTCAGATATAATCAGACGAGACTTACAATGTTAATCTCAGCTCTCTAATCAAAAGAATGCAAATTTTACTGCCCTATCTCAGTTTGACATCAGTAGGACTACTGATTACTACTAAGGGACAAGGGTTATGCTTAAGCTTGCTCTTCCAGGGTAGAAATATTTTATGGCTTTATGCTGTTGGTCCTCATCATCATCATCATCACTGGTAATCATAGAATAGAATTATACAATCATTTTGATTGGAAAAGGTATTTAAGACCATTGATTCTAACCATTATTCCATCATTACCAAGTCCATCAAAGAAAGAGGTCCCCAAGCATCACATCTACAGACCTCTTGAATATCTCCTGTGATGGTGATGCAACCGTTTCCCTGGGCAGCTTGACAAACCTTTCCTTGAAGAAAATTTTCCTAATATCTGAAATAAATCTCGCTTGGTATAACTTGAGGTCATTTCCACTGCTTCTGCCATTTTTACTTGGGAGAAGACACCAACCCCCACCACACCTTCCTGTCAGGGAGCTGTAGAGTGATAAGGTCTCCCCTGAGCCTCTTTTTCTCCAGGCTAAACATCCCCAGTTCCCTCAGCTGCTCTTCATCAGGCTCCAGACCCTTCCCAGCTCTGCTGCCCTTCTCTGGACTCACTCCAGCCCCTCAATGCCTTTCTTGTAGTGAGGTGCCCAAAACTGGACACAGGATTTGAGGTGTGGCCTCACCAGTGCCAAGTACAGGGTGACAATCCCTGCCCTGGTCCTGGCCAGGTGCCATTGGCCTTCCTGGGCACACCTGGCTCATATTCAGCTGCTGCTGATCAGCACCCCCAGGTCCTTTTCTTCCAGGCACCTTTCCAGGCACTCTTCCCAAGCCTGAAGTGCTGCCTGGGGCTGACTCAAGTGCAGAATGCAGCACTTGGACTTTTTGAGTCTCATGCAATTGGCTTTGGACCATCAACCCATTCTGTCCAGATCCCTCTTTAGAGCCTTCCTACCCTCCAGCAGATCAACACTCCTGCCCAATATGTCATTTTCTGCAAACAGTGCAGTTGTCCAGGCCATGTGCAGACAGTTTCTGCTGGAGAATTCTGTGGGAAATGGTATTAAAGGCTTCACCAAAGTCCAGCTAGGCAGCAGTAACATCCTCTTTCTCATCTACTAAGTGGGTCACCTTGTCATAGAAGCAGATCGGGTTGGCTGGGTAGAACCTGCCATTCCTAAACCCGTGCTGGCTGGGCCTGATCCCCTTGTTGTCCCATTTATGCCACATGATGACACTCAGGATGATCTGTTCCACGTCTTTCCCTGGCACTGAGCTCAGGCTGACAGGACTGTAGCTCCCTGGACCCTCCTTACAGTCCTTGTTGTAGATGGACATTAGGTCCTTTCCAGTCAACTGGGATCTCCCTGGTTAGCCAGGACTGCTGGTAAATCATGGAAAGCACTTCCACCACATCCATCAGTACCTTTGGGTGGATCCCATCTGGCCTCATAGACTTGTATCTAAGGGATGTTGCAGGCCTCTGAACATTTACTTTTAGATTACAGGGGCTTCATTCTGCTCCTCTTCCTTATCTTCCTGTTCAGGGAGCTCAGCACTCAGAGAACAACAAGTCTTACTACCAAGACTGAGGCAAACAAGCCATGAAGTACCTCAGTCTTTCCCTCAGCCTTTGTCACTGCGTCCCCCCTCTTCCATGTATCAAGGATAAGGTCTCTCCTTAGCCCTCCTTTGGTTACTAATGTATTAATAGAACAGGTTTTATTGTCTTTTACAGCAGTAGCCAGACAATTTCTGATCAAGGTTTGGTTCTCCTCATTTTCTCCCTGAATAACCTCAAAACATCCTTGTAGTCCTTTTACACAGACTGCTCCTTCTTCAAAAAGTCATAAAGTCTTCTCTTAGTCCCGAGTTTCAGCCAAATATCTCTGTTTAGCCAGGCCAATTTTGTTCCTCTGTTCATGTTTGGCTCAACATTATCATTAGATCACACAGTAGGGGTAGAGAATGACCATTTTTATTGCAAAGACTATGCATGCCCTTTTCCCTAATTGTTTAATCCCTGCTAGGAATTTAGAAAAATTGAAATTTAATGCAGAGTATGTTTTCTTTTGTGAACTACATATATCTGCTCTGGAAGTGGTTATCAATAAAGATGCTGTGCCACATTGCTTGCTGCATATGGACTTGTTAAATTTTTAATGCATATTTCTGGCTGCTTAAAAAGTAATTCTGCTTTTCCTGTAGAATTTTTTTTTTTCTGCTTTACCTATATGGTGCTTAGGACCATTTCTGCATTTCCTGCTGCTGTTTTCACTACTGTTCACATATTCCCTGGATACTATGAATGGGAACATAGCAACCATTCTGGATGGGATTGCCAGTTGAAAACAGCTAAAGCATGGAGATATGCAAGAGATTCAACTACTCAGAAATCAAAGTGGGGGCAGAAATAGATAAATAGTAGTCCTATAGCATTTGACTTAAGTAAAGTTCAGTGCTTTACTTTGGCCCTTTCAAGACCATAGCACCTCTCATACCAATATAAGAATTCAGTATTATTCAAAGGTAAATCTCTAATACTAGAACTGATAGTAAATAAGTGAAGTGTAAGCTCAACTTTTCATGGATGAAGATGTGCTTCAGCATAGGGCAGAAATAAAAATCTGACATACACACAGGAGCTATAAAGGGATTGTCTATTATCTTGAAGTTGATAAATATGCAGCCAATTTCAGATATGATAAAAGCTGCTCTATGGAAGAGGTTTTTACTTGTCTGGTCATCTCATCCATACTGGGATACCCTGATTCTTAGTGAAAGTGTTCCTTGGATATACACAATACACAGGCTCCAGTTTTAAAGTAGGGTTAATAAAAGTGAAGTGCCCTACCACTTAGTCCACCTCAAAATATTAGAGTATTGAAAAGTCTGATTTCAGAAGAAAGGATGAGGGAAAAACAGAGCAATGGAGCTGAACAAATAGAAGTGGTTTTTTTTATTTATTTTTGGCTTAAACCAGTACAAAAAGCAAATACTATTTCAAAGTTCTGAGAGGTTTGTACTGGAACTGAAACTAAATCAGTTACAGTCACAACTGAACTCAAACTGGCCTAGGACAAATGTATTCATTATGTGGGACCCAGAGGCCAGATGCTGAAGAACAAGAATGTGGACCCAATATGAGTTTATAAACTCAGTGATGTTCAGGTGATTTTGCTCTGGTCTTTCTCATCTGTTTAATACCTTTCCTTTGGCCCACTATTCTATCAATTTAATGCAAAATCCTTTTGGTTTGTGCAAAATTTTCATATGTGAATTATATAATAAATATTTTAAAATAGAAAATTTACAGACATTACTCCTGATGCATTTTCCAGAGAAGCTAACACTAGCCAAAATTACCCTACCTATAAAGACTTTATTTCATTCTCTCAGACTAGAGCTAACATTATGGAATCTGACTCAGTAAATAGGAACATTTAGAAGTTGATTCTGCCCCTTTTGAGCTTTTGCAGCACAAGGTGTCATTCAGGGAAGCTTGAATTGAAAGAAAACCAAATGTATGGAAGCAGCCTACAGTCAGCTGAAAAAGCCCTACACAGACTTCCCTTGAACCTCCCTGGGAAGGAGTGGAAAAGTGGGGGAAGAGTGAGAAGAATCACACCAAGTGTTCCAGGACAACTTAAGTTGGTTTGAAGCCTGATTTCTATCCCAAAATACTTGCTTCATGCTGCAATTCAGCCAGATACTTTGTCAGAACAAGAAGCAGAACCTGATATCCAAAAATTTTATATAATCTTTTATGCTGACAGATCCAATGCTGCATTCTCCCAATAAGATATATAAAAAATGCAATTCTGTGTGGTCAAAAAGCTTTATTTTTAGTCTTTCTGTCAGTACTCTTAATAATGGGCTTGTTTATCAACATCATTCCTGCTGGACTGCCCCTGTAGCAATATTATGTATTCTGATTGCACAGTGCCTATTAACCTATAATGCTGTTGAGTCAGTAGCAGACATATTTGAACATTCAGTAGTTTAACCTTGAAATAAATGATAGAGAGATGTCTTTTCACCACACCCAAATGTGTTCCTGACTAATCTTTTTTTTTTTTTTTGGGTACTTCCAATCCCCTGTCATTATTACAATTCCATTTTTACAGCAGGAAAAATCATCTTCTTTAAAATACTTTCCATTATCCATAAACAAATGGCCCCACACTATCATGCTTCGTATGCATTCATTTTGTGGGGGTGTTTGCAGGGTTTGTGTGTGTGGATGTGGGAGTGAATGTATGTTCTTCCTAAAATTTCATCTCAAAGTTAAGGTGAAAAAACTGTGCTTTGGTTCCAGGCAGGAAAGCAGCTGCCTGGTTCCTAAGGGAAATAGGGAGCCTAACAGTTGGCCCTGCTGGAGCAAAAGAAAAACAGATATTTGGCTTCAACAGCATCTGGATTTTGCCCTCCTTATGGTGGAAACTTAAAAGTTATGAAGGACTGAATAAACAGCATTTCACATATAATGCTGGGTTACACAAATTTGTGTAACTCATCAATAATTACCTACACCTGCCAGGAATTCAGTGCCATCTTTAGGAACAGCACCCAGTAGGAACTACTAGGAACTACAACTAGCACAAACATTATTTAAAAACATTCAGAAACACAAAATCATGATCCCTGACATCCCTTCTTCTCACATAGATGCAGTGGTACCTCAAATAACACAACCCTGTAGTGACAGAACTCAGGAAAGAAGGCTCTACAAAAAGTAATTTTTAGATGTCGCCAGAGGAATGGTCACTTATTCCCTTTGTATGCCTCTGTAACTTTTGAAAGCTGAAATATGTAGGGGTTACAGCATGAAGTTTCACAAAGCCATTATGGCTCACAGGCTGGAAGTGGGCCACTCTGCATCAGAAAATGTGAACCTTTGTCAGCCACCAAAAGGTTTGAAATGCCCCAAGGCATAAGAAAATGACTGAACATGAAATTAAATAGGTACATGGCCAGCAAGGCAGCACTTCTTATTATAATATATCCTTATTGCTACATATCTTAACTGTTAATTTACATATTCCTACACAGAACTCCTTCTGGACTTAGCTTAGTAGGCTATAATTTATAACTTTTTCTATCTACAATAAACATACATAGCTGATACCTTTCCCTGTCTTTCCTCTTCTTAATTTTTTTTTATAATTTACTGCATTAAAAGAGTTACCAAAGAATCTGTAAGAAGCCTGCATATCAGATCAACTGGCAAAGAGAAGTCTGGTTATGATAATATATACCATGTAGACTGTTTACATTTTTCTCTGGAAGATTAGTTATTTGGCAGTAATTCAATGAAATGTAGTGGACCCATAATACTGAAAAGTCAGAGTGTTGCTAAAAACTGCTCATTAAATTTACATAATAATAGTAATAAAAGTTTCTATGCATTGCAGTCTATAAAACAGTATAGTCATAGTTAATCAATAATGGGGTATTCAGGAAAAAATAAAAAAGAGTTCAATCAAATGATAGAAGAAATGCTCATTTTCTTTACAATTCTCTTGTTACCAGAAAACAATTCAGCTTATTCTGACAAAGTTGGTTTAATTTACATTCCTTGTTTATCATAATATTTGTTCAAATGTGCTCCAAAATTTTTAGACTTAATGTTGATCTCCAGGATCACGACTAAAACTGATTAAAGTTTTTAATTCAATTATAGCAAAATTTTTATATATGGCTTTAATTTATTAAAAGTTAATTCATTAAAATGGAATAACCTATTTTACAAAGCAACATAATAATGTCTAATGTTTCAATTTCTCAAACTTAGATTGCCTCTGCCCCACTATGATCTCTTATTAGTGTTCCCTGCAGGTGTCACTGAATGTTTCAGTATGGTTTTGTATTCTGACACTGATTTTCCCAGAGTGCTTTTCTCATTTGTGTCTGGTAAATTTAGCAGCCAGCAAGGTGATGGCCTTGTAGGATGGGCTGACTGCTTTCCTTCTAGAGGATAAACTGGTTTTAGGTTTTTGATAGGTTTTGACATTTCACACAGTTCTGAAATGACTGCTTACTGAGTTCTCAAAATTTTCCAGCTATGTGCAAATTCTGTTTGTTTCTTTTTTAAATAGAAATTTTAGATGTAAAAAAAGAGATGTGGAACAATCCTATCTCAGAGGAAGGAGAGTTTACTAGTATAAGCAGTATGGCTTTGAAGTAAAGTAATAAAATTATACAGTACCCTAAATAATTTATAAGGAAGACAATAATAGAAGACAATAAAATAACTTGTTATAACTTGCAATAACTCTTCCTTACAAAGTCTGTAAAAGATTATGAGACTAATTAATCAAATGGGAAAAAATTTAGCATTTAGGAAACTAACACAAAGCAAAAATTATCCTGCCTACCTTACAAAATAAATCAAAGCCAGTAATGAGCATAAAATCTGGACAATTGCCTTTGAGGAGTCAAATATTTTAATGATGCTTGACAAACTTTAAGACTTGAATATTACTATATTTAATAAAAAACATTGTTAAGACTGGGAAGACAAAATTGGTTTTCATCCATCTGAGCATACAGAATTCATATTTATTGCTGTGGTAAGCCATCTAAAAACTCCAAGGAAGATAAACAGATCAGATGAGATGATGGGTAAATAATTAAAAAAAAAAAAATACTACTACTGGTTTTGTTCCCACATATCTGTGAAATTTTCATTAGCATATACTAATGAGCATTTCTTGTCAGTCCTCAGTAAAATTAATGATTTAGGCTATATTTATTTGTTTACCTCAAAATTGATCCTGTAAAGCTTTTAAATACAGTCTAAAATTGATATTGCAAATCCTCCTGCTTCTTGCTCCTTGTTCCAGTATTTTAGCTAGGTTCTAGTGAATCTTTCACCTGCTCAGTTTTCAAAGCACTGCCTAGGGTACAAAACCTATTTTTCACCAGTTTCACATTTCACACAGGAGACTGTTTAATTGTGCTTCCCAAAAGCAGTGATCTGCTCTCTCCTCTGCCACCTTCTTAATGTATTTTTACTTTCTTTATTACAAGTGCAGCAAGGATCACTGTGCTTTCTCAGTAGGCTACAGAGAGCTTACAAAAAAATTAGTGTTTTAAAGGTAGTGCCTTAGCATCAGAAAACTGGCAAGAGGGCAAGGCAGTGGAAGTTAGATCTGTGACATGAGAGCACAATATTTCATATGCAGAGAGGCTTTGATATGGGTAATAAATGGATTCTCAATAAGAAACCTCAGATGAATCCTCAGAAAAATTCAGGCAGATATTTCAAAGGCATCCCTCAACCTCCTCCTTGAACACAAACTAAAGCATCTTCCTGTTCCTCAGCAGCTCATCTGCAGACAGGTGCCTTATCAAAATTTAGCAGTAAAACTGCTATAAGGCCACGTTATTCTACCCTTCAGATAAACTTAAGCAGCAAACATGTGTACAGTCAGCTCATTTCTACATTTTTGAGGGACCCAGCTGGCTGTGTAAGGAGCTCCTTTATTCAGAGCAAGACATGAATCAAAATTTCAGATGTAGGTGTATCAAGTGCATGGCTTCAGGTTCCCAAAGCAGAAGGTAAATTCTGTCATAGATTTGCTTAAAGTGATCATCCTGCATCCCTGTTACACAGAGGTAAAATTTATATGATGCTCCAGTAGGAAAACAAAGCCAAATTTGCTCTGCCACTACAACAGAGCTCTCAGACATTGAGGAGAGTGAAGAGGACAAGGCCTGGCATATCCTCATTAATTAAGAGGTGCAGGAGTGTGCTGCAGCTCTGTTCCTGCAAGGGGCCAGACCCACTCATCACAGTGTAGCAGCATGTGGTCTGGGCTCCAAAGGCCAAAATAGAACTCACCTAATGTCATTATTCCTGCAACTTACTATTTATACATTGTATGAAAGCATATTTATATAAATGCAATACCATCCACATTAAAACCAGAATAAAAACTTACTGTGAGAGCATATTAATGTAAAGCTATATAAAAATGTAACTATATAAATTCAATGCAGTTATATTTGCATAAATGCATTAAATATTTGTACTTTTAAACAAAGTAAGTGTAAGTATAAATATATGTATGCTCATCTTGAAATGACTAAGATTTCAGAATTTTTTTCTACATAATTTAAAAACAATATTCCATAGGACACTCACTTAATGAACTGTATTTTAGGTATTTCTCTGTATTAGAAGTAGGCATGACAGAACTACTTCATGCCAGGTTTGTTCATTTGAGAATACACCATCAAAACTAAAATATTCCTAATTCAGGTATGCAGTTTAACTTGCTATGTCTTTTGTGCTTACCATCTGCATTAACATTTATTGGAGTAAA